>NC_051861.1:26512595-26870095 GCF_015732765.1 Culex quinquefasciatus | reverse complement strand
ACTCAAAGCGTAATAATTTTATGGGTTTTATAATTCTAGACAATTTTTGAATTTTTTGTAATACATTTTTTACACATTTAGATCATGCATAACTTGAATTTAACAACAAAAATAAGCTTCTATTATCGCTCAAAACAACCGGTTTTCCGCAGCTTACCATCACTAGAGAGACCAAAAGGGTCGATACCTCACAATTTCACCCGGCTCTCAACTCCAGTCGCAGTTAAAAACATTCCCCGGGTTCACTTTTCTGAAAATGTTTGTTTTTGCCTTTCTTACTAAAGAAAGGTATAGGTTTTACTTTATGGCTGGACGTCATTTTCATCTTCGTAAATATTACGATTCAGCATGAATTTTCATCGGAAAAATCGTCAAAAAATCACACTGCATCGATTTTCGACGCCTCGTCGCCAAGTCGACAAGTTGTCAAGTTGAGCTTCGAATACTGGCGCGGAAATGCTGGCGCATATATTTTGTGGCTCGACTTATACTCGTTTTGTAGTAACTTGTCTACCGATGTTTCCTACAACATGTAAGATATCGTAGCTTTTCGGTTTCTTTTGTCCTGTCCGTTTTTTTATAACTGTCCAATGTTTATGCAAAAACTAACCTAATCCACCTATGTGGTTGATGCCTTCCTCACTTTTTACCAAAAATAGGTAATATGAGTGGTTTGGACACACATTTCAGCTCTATTTAGTTCCAGAAAAAACACAGATATAACTTATGTGGTAATAACTCGAGACAGGGTTGCCAGATCTTCAATGTTTTGGACTCAATGGAAAGGCTTTTCAATTACCTAACCAACGATGGGTCGGATGATGGATCCGGACATAGTTTACATACATTTCTGTGAGATCCGGCTTCAAAAAAGTACATAAATATCACTTAAGTGGTCATAACTCGAGGCAGGCTTGCCAGATCTTTAATGTTTTGGACTCATTGGAAAGGCCTTTTAATTACCTAATCAACAATGGGTCGGATGATGGATCCGAACATAGTTTACATACATTTCTGTGAGATCCGGCTTCAAAAAAGTACAGAAATATTACTTAGGTGGTCATAACTCGAGACAGGGTTGCCATATCTTCTATTTTTTGGACTCATTGAAAAGGCCTCTCAATTACCTAACCAACGATGGGTCGGATGATGGACCCGGACATAGTTTACATACATTAAGGTGAGATCCGGCTTCAAAAAGGTACATAAATATTACTTAAGTGGTCATAACTCGAGACAGGGTTGCCAGATCTTCAATGTTTTGGACTTATTGGAGAGACCTTTCAATTACCTAACCAACGATGGGTCGGATGATGGATCCAGACATCGTTTACGTGCATATAATTGAGATCCGGATATTTGCGAAAACACGTTTTTATACATAACTTTTGAACTAATTATCGAAACTTCAAACAATTCAATAGTGATGTATGGGACCATAAACCAAGTCGAATGCAGCTGGTTCGATCAAAATCGGTCCAGCCAGTGCTGAGAAAACTCAGTGAGAATTTTGGACACATACATACATACACACACACACACACACACACACATAGTCTGACCGATGAACTGATCGGACGAAGCCCGATCGTTATCGGAGGTGACTTCAACGCGTGGGCGGTCGAGTGGGGTAGCAGATGCACCAATGCTAGGGGGCATAGCCTAATGGAAGCTCTGGCAAAGCTAGACGTTAGGCTGGCGAATCGCGGAACCAGCAGTACCTTCCGCAAAGACGGTCGTGAGTCCATTATCGACGTTACGTTCTGTAGCCCGCGACTGGCGGCCGACATGAACTGGAGGGTGAGTGAGGACTATACCCATAGCGATCACCAAGCGATCCGGTACAGCATCGGGAGACGAGCCCTGTACCAGATAGGAGCAGCCGGTCCTACGGAAGGAAATGGAAGCTGCAGTACTTCGACGAGGGTCTCTTCGTGGAAGCGCTCCATTGGTGTGATGGTCCCCAAGACTTGAGTGCCGACGTGCTAACAGCACAACTGGTGACAGCATGCGACACAACCATGCCGCGGAGACTGGAGCCAAGGAACTGTCGTCGTCCAGCCTACTGGTGGAATGAAGAACTCGGTACCCTTCGGGCAAGTTGCCTCAGCGCCAGAAGACGAGTCCAGAGAGCAAGATCCGAAGCAACTAGAGAGGAGTGCAGAGAGGAGTACCGGTCTGCAAAGGCCGCGCTCAAGAAAGCGATCAAATGCAGCAAGACAAACTGCTTCAAGGAGTTATGCCAAGACGCTGATGCAAACCCTTGGGGGAGCGCATATCGTGTAGCGATGGCGAAGATCAGAGGCCCATCGATGGTGGCTGAAACGTGTCCCGACAAGCTGAAGGTCATTGTGGAAGGGCTCTTCCCAAGACATGACCCAACGACATGGCCTCCTACACCGTACAACGACGAAGGGGGTAGCAACGCCGAAGGTCATCTGATCACCAACGAGGAACTTGTGGCAGTAGCGAAGAGATTGAAGGTGAAGAAAGCTCCCGGTCCGGATGGAATCCCGAATTTCGCCCTGAATCGGCGGTTCTAGCATTCCCGGACAGGTTTCGAACAGTCCTGCAGGAATGCCTGGACGAAGGACACTTCCCCGACCCGTGGAAGATTCAAAAGCTCGTGTTGCTGCCGAAGCCAGGCAAACCACCGGGGGACCCATCATCGTATAGGCCTATATGTTTGCTGGACACCCTCGGAAAGCTTCTGGAACGGATCATCCTTAACCGGCTGACCAAATACACGGAGAGCGAGCATGGCTTAGCAGCGAGGCAGTTCGGCTTCCGTAAAGGGAGATCCACGGTGGACGCCATCCGGAAAGTGGTCGAGAAAGCCGACGAAGCGCGGAGGAAAAACGCAGGGGAACCGTTGCTGCGCAATAGTCACGATTGACGTCAAGAACGCGTTCAACAGTGCGAGCTGGGCGGCCATAGCAGCAGCGCTGCACAAAATGAAGGTGCCTGACTATTTGTGCATGATCTTGAAGAGCTACTTCGAGAACCGCGTGCTGGTCTACGACACTGCCGATGGACAAAAACCGTTGTTGTTACCGCGGAGTTCCACAGGGATCCATTCTGGGTTCAGCACTGTGGAATGGAATGTATGACGGAGTGTTGACACTGGGACTACCCAACGGCGTAGAGATTGTGGGCTTTGCAGACGACATAGTGCTGACGGTAACCGGCGAAAATGTCGAGGAGGTCGAAGTGCTGGCTATGGAGGCAATCGCAATGATCGAGAACTGGATGCTCGAGGTGAAGCTGCGGATCGCTCACCACAAGACGGAGATGGTGCTGGTTAGTAACCACAAGAAGGTGCAGCAGGCCCAAATTCACGTCGTGCACTCGAAGAGAGCGCTCAAGTACCTCGGGGTGATGGTGGATGACCGGCTGAACTTCAACAGCCACGTCGATTACGCCTGCGAGAAGGCGGCTAAGGCGATCATGGCACTGTCGAGGATGATGCCGAACAACGCTGGACCCAGGAGCAGTAGGCGCCGCCTCTTGGCAAGTGTCGCGACGTCCATACTTAGGTACGGCGGACCGGTATGGTGGACGGCGCTGGGGACGAAGCACACACACACACACACACACACACACACACACACACACACACACACACACACACACACACAGACATTTGTTCAGTTTTCGATCCTGAGTCGATATGTATACATGAAAATGGGTCTAGGAGCTTTTAATAAAAAGTTCATTTTCAGAGCAGGATTATAGCCTTACCTCAGTGAGGAAGGCAAAACTTTTGTGACATAGGACATTCATCCGGCTACAATCAATTTGTTTCCCGTGTGTTCCTTAAATCGCCTAAAAGTAGACTTCACTTTTTCGCGATTTTGTAAGTTTATTTAACAGGGTTCATTGGATTCCAATAGGAGCTTTCTAAGCTTTTCATCGTTTATATCGTTTTCAAAGTTTTCAATGCCGCGGTGTGCGTTGTCACTGACGCATGGGAAGCTTGCTATGCTCGCGTTTGTCATAAACTCTTGTTTGATTAAGAATATGTACGATTACAAATATTCTTTTGGTGAAAATTGTGTTTTTTATTTCTTTTGGAAAGCATATCATTTATAATACTTTGCTTTCATCATTAGACTTTCTTTTGTACTGTCGTTTTAAATAAACAAAGTCGTTGTTATGAATTTAAAGAAGAAGTTCTACTATTGCTATATTCTTTAGTAAGAAAGGCTCTATCTCACCCCAGGTGGGATTAAATCGGGTTTTAGAACTCTAATAACATGTCAGGGTTAGCTCGGATCATTTTGCGGTCTTCGACACAGTTGTTAATCATATAGTTTTACATAAGAATCGGTTGTCTCTTAAGATTTTCAAAAAATTTCAATTTTTCTTGTCACTCTACTGTGCATCATCGTTCCAAATTTACTACTTACAAAGGTGGTCAAAAGTCAAAATTATTGTTTTTAGTGATTAATGCAAAATTTTCAACATCTTGATTGATCAGGATTACTTTTTTTTGTACTAGATGTTTTAGACTCCGCCGAATAGTGCGGTGCCTGTGGGGACGTGCAGTTCTATTTTTTCTCCTTCTTATGTTTTTCATTGATTTTTTTCACGCGTTTGTTTGTCGATGAGTACAGGGAAGGGAAGGGAACTTCAAAATGCTTTTGATTAGGTAACAGACATGACAAGCTTGATAAAATTACTGCTGAATGTTAAAAATAGAAAATAACAATTCGTTGAAGTGAAATCAAACAAATCTGAATCGAGATCGAATATCATTTTAATGCTCGGTATGGAAGCCATACATTTTGTTGCTGAATATTTCAGGCAGTAGACCGCTTAAAGCATACCTTTCTTTTTGACTTTGCAATAAATTTCAATGGCTGCTAAATTTTAATGTAGCATTCAATTACATGATCGTCGCTAAAAACGAATTCCTTGAAACTTAGATAGATTGCAATAATTTCGAATTATTTCTTCAAACTTCAAAATTTCCATCACCAACTATTTTCGTTAACTAAAATTCCTGAGAATTGCAACAAAAAAAGCTACCAGTGCACAAAGCTCTGATGCTCGCTTTCCCAGGAAGAAAAAAAGTCCGACTGGCGAGTTTCCCAAAACCGGCAAATTTGGTCGGAGGTGGTTTTATGATATTTAATTCATAATTTTTCAGCAATGCTTCAACCGGTTTTCCGCACCCGCCTTCTCTGGTTTGAGTAATCCACTTTTCTCGTTTCGTTACTTCTGGTTGGACGGTTGGTTGGCTACGCCGCTCAACTAATCCCTGGCGCTAGGAACTAAAAAACTAAAAAACTAAAACAAAAAACCAACAGTTGAACCTGTAGAAAAAAAAATCGACAAACAGAAAATCAAGCGTTTCCGCTGCTGCTCAAACACCGCGTATAATATGCAGGAGTGACGTAAAAACCAAAATAAAATCATGGTAATTTCGTAGAGAAGTTTATGACTTTTAAAACCTCTTGGTCCGCACGGTTGATCTCGTTTTCGGCTGTGAAATCTGACGGGATGACTGCGCTGAAGGGAAGTGCTTTGGATAATGAAATTTAAGCCATTTATACACGGGGAAGCTACCGGTGAAGTGAGCAGCGGTGGCACAAGGCGTGCGCAGGAAATTTGCTGGACAAGCAGCTTTTCTGATTTGAAATTTTAATTACTCGTGCTGGACCAACAAGCTATATTTTAAAAGCCACTGGGTTTTCCCTGAAAAAAATATTTTAATTATTTCTAAAAACGGTTCTTACTGGACTTATTGACAGTTCATCTCTAGGTTTTTTCAAGATAATCCTAATATCCGAAGCATCTGAAACGGAGAATAGCTTTTGCTCATTTGATGGGCAACCGAAATAACGATATTACAAAATGAATGTAAACGATTTAATTCACGAGCTGTAATAGAATAATCGATGTTAAATCATTAAAAAATTGTCTTAATCAAATTTTTATACGTTTTTTTTGTATGATATTCCACAAAAACGTAAAAAGGTCATTCTTATACAAAATTTGCTTTAATCTTTCCAAGAAACATATTTTCAAAAGCACATGATTGAGTTCTAGGGGTTTGAAAAATGATTAAAAGTATTACTCAAAATAAAAAAAAAAATATCATAAAATTCAGATAACTCATGCGGAATGCATGCAAACCCTTACGTTTATACAACATTTTAATTTTGTTTTTGTCTACTCTAGATCTCTATACAATATTTATAGACTCTAAAAGAAACCCTGCAAAGTTGGTTTAGGGAAGGTTGTTTTAAAATGAAAATGTGTGGGCTCCCTGGGTCATTGCAGATAAGAAAAGTATAACAAATTTTCCATATAAAGCCATGTCTCACGATTTAAGACAGTTGAGTGACAAACAATGCCATCGATTTTAAAACATTTTTTTCACTTTTTTGATGAAAAATACTTATTTTTGTATTTTTGAGTGCGTCACCAAATCGGGTATCCAATTTTACACAAAAGTCCTTTAAGCACCAAAAAAAAATATCTCTTCACGGTTTCGAGCTAGAAATCACTAAAAATCGTATCTTTGTAAAAATCCAGAAATGTGAAAGGGATCGTATCTCTCCAACCCTCGAGATATCAAAAACTGGTTCTCTAATTGAATGTGAAATGTTTAAGTGTATATCATTCGGTTTTTTCATCTGCAAATTTATTATGGTGGCTTGAAGTTATATGGAAAAATTTCAAAATTGACCAATTCAATCAGAAGAGGCATTTTCCGGATTTGACCCGGCTTTCCACAAAGCGATTCAAATTTGTATGGGAAAACCCTTTTTTTACATTTTGATTTTTAAAATTTTCATTTTTCACTGATTTTAAAAACTAACACCGTAAAAGTATAGTCCTGAATGTTCTCTAAAACTTTTCCGAAGAAAGTATGGTCCTATCTTGCTTCTGGAAAAAGATACAGAGTTTAAAAAAATGCATGTCAAAATAAGTGCTGAAAATTATATTTCTTGCCAACACTGCACAGTGGTCCAGATCGTAAAATTAAGTGGAAAATGGATTTTCCAAAAAATGGTGACGTTTTTGAGCTCTAGTGTCTTCAGAAGAGTTGTTTCAAATGGCAACTTTTTTTTGGTTCTGGTTGAAAATTAGGGTGGTTCACGATTGGGGTGGTTTTAAAAATCTAACTCTACAGGAATGTTTTGGGAATTTTTTCGTCTTCTAGAAAGATGTTGAGCTTGCCAATCCAAGCAACTTTGTCCAAGACACCCAAATTTTATCTCGTAATCTACGCCTTCTATGACCAAATTTATAGAAAGCATCTGAGCAAACCTTCAAAGAACAGTTTTTTGAACGTGGCATTTCAGGGTTAAGCTTTAGATAAAAGTGATGTTCCGAGTACTTTTAGAACTCTAAAAAACAAACATTTTTATGTTTCGACATGTCAATTTGGACTTAAGGGTCCAGCCTTTTAAAGGTAAAAAATGTGCAAATTTAAAACTCAAATATCTCGAAAATGTGATAGCCAAATTTTAAGCACCAGTTTGCATTTGGAAGAGGTGATTTAGCACTACAAACGCTGAAAAAATCTCAGGGGTGTTTTTCTTTAAACTCGAGATATCTTCATTTGAAAAGTCTAATTTTCAAGGGAAACCCATATTGGACCACCCTAACGAAATTCAAAAATTGTCCAACTATATGATTTCCTTATAATTTTGCCCGCTGAATCTGAATCTGCCCTCAGTATTGACCCAAGGTGACGAAAAATCTATTTTTGGTCATATTTTGGGTTTTATTGTAAAATTATCATATTATTTATGTCACTACTAGAAATCAATCTAAAAAAAGTAAGTTTTAGTAACAAAATGTGAAATTAAAAATCATCAAAAATATTTTACCGTGTGTCATTTTTGTTTCAGTGCAGTCCTTATCCATACCTACAACTTTTCCGAGGACACCAAATCGATCAAAAACATCCTTCAAAAGTTACAGATTTTTGAATTTTCATGTATCGTTTTTGTATGGACAGCTGCTAAATATATATGGAAAATTACGTGGACAAACTAATGGGGTGGATCAAAAACAAGTCCCAGACAATCGACATGCCGTCACGACTGATTGTTTTCCATCCCGAGGGGTGATTAGTTACTAATGGCCATTAAAATGGACTAAGTGAAAATCACCGTCATTAGGGTGTTGATCATTTAATTCAAGTAGAAAAAAAGTGAAAACAACAAAAAATGTTTGCAACCATATAATGATTGATTTTTTTTTTCATGATTTCATAATTTTTAAATGCTAAATTTTTTTAATTAACCACCCTATCTGTTTGCACCAGCGTTAATGCCCAGTAATTACCAGTCTGGTCCAGGAGATTTTTTTAAGGTTCCAATGTGTACCGGCACGTGACGCAAACTTTACTCACTCATCGGTTGCCAATATTTACATGTGTGTTTATGTGTGTCCGGTACACATAATGTGATTTCCTCGTAAAAGGAAAGCCCCACCCCGACCGTCGTCGATGGTTGACCATTAAACACTTCAAAGCAAACTCTGTTTTTTTTTGCTGTTCTGGGCGCCACGCGAGAGTATCACACTCACTTTAGTATGTGTACCATGTCTGTAATTAAAATGTTAATTACTAGCGGGGTATTTATGCTTATGTATACACAGCGTCAGACTAATTAGATACTCTCCCCCGTGGTGGACGTGTGTCGAAGTGAAGGGGTTGGACATTTGTTTTTTAATGTTGTTTTTGTTCTAAGAGCTGGAGAAATTATTAACTGGGAAAGAGGGCAAGTGTGCTTGTGCTTCGTGCTTCTTAAGAAGCTTAAAAATTATAATCTTTCAATATTCCATGTAGCAATTTTCTACTACACTGATCACGTGTACACAAACTATACACTCAAACTTAATGTTCGCTTATTAATATTAATGACGTGTAATAATATGGTGACAAAAAGCATGACTTTTGACATTATTATTTTCTACTCCAAAAGTTAATTAAAAGGTTCTTTTTGTTGTCGTGCAAGAACAGAACGGCATTTAACAGAGTTGCACATAAATGGCATTTGTTCAGATATAAAAAAAAGAGATATGATACCATATTTCTCACAATTAGGCCATTGCAAGGTTTGTTTCTTGAAAATTTCCCTACTTCCCCACTTTGTACACACCTTGTAAGGGCACTTGTATGAAACGTCAATAACACGCGACTTCCGAAAGGTTTAAAAAAACTAACTTAATCCACCTATGTGGTTGGAGCCTTCCTCACAACAATGGCTGTACACAAGTTTCATCTATTTTTTAGATCCGGCTTCCAAAAAGTACATCGCAATCACTTAAGTGGCCATATCTCGAGACAGGGTTGCCAGATCTTCAATGTTTTGGATTCGTTTGAAAGGTTTTTTGATAACCTAACCAACAATAGGCCGGATGATGGATCCGGACAAAGTTTACATACATTTAAGTGAGATCCGACTTCAGAAAAGTACATAAATGTCACTTAAGTGGCCATATCTCGAGGCAGGGTTGCCAGATCTTCAATGTTTTGGACTCGTTGGAAAGGTCTTTTGATAACCTAACCAACGATGGGTCGGATGATGGACCCGGACATAGTTTACATACAGTTAAGCGAGATCCAAATATATGTGAAAACACATTTTTATACATAACTTTTGAACTACTTATCGAAACTTCAATCTGTATAAAACTCGATCAATGGGACCCTAAACCAAGTCGAATGCAACAAGTTCGGGTCAAATCGGTTCAGCCAGTGCCGAGAAACATGAGCTAGTTTGTTGGTCACATACATACATACACACACACATACACACACACATACACACACACATACACACAGACATTTGTTCAGTTTTCGATTCTGAGTCGATATGTATACATGAAGGTGGGTCTACGATGTTTTTATACGAAGTTCATTTTTAGAGCAGGATTATAGCCTTACCTCAGTGAGGAAGGCAAAACTGCACACTTTCAAAGAAAGAAAATGGTTAAGTATTAAATTTATCGAAAAAAGATTATAATATTCGAGAAAATCTCGCGAGAAAATGTATTTGAAGCTTTGATAGCTGCAATCGTTTTGCTTAAGAGTGCTGAATAAATATTCAAATAATTGAACTGATAGTTGAAAAATGCGAGACAAATACTTCTAGAACAAATTTATCAAAACATACAGCTATCAAACCGAAAGCAAATGACACTTACAAAACTTAAAGTTTTTTTATGTTTATGCACGGAGAAAAAAGAGTTCCCAAAATCGTGAACAAGCGTTCATGAAAATGGGAACCACGAAAAAAGAGTTCAATTTTCATGGTACGTTTTTCAAAATCGTACCATGGGATTTTAACACTTTGTTGGTGGTTCCCATTTTCATGAACGCTTGTTCACGATTTTGGGAACTCTTTTTCTTCGTGTGTGCCTGTATCTCAGAAGCAAATATACATTTTAATTTTTTATTGACAAAATATTACAGATTTCAAATAAAATAGACTCATATGGCAGAATTGAAGGATTGTTACCTAAGTGGCTTAAACTCTTAAGTGATACATTAAGCTTGTAGATAACTTTTCGATTGCCAATTCAAATTTCATTAATAAATCGTCGCCGTCCTGCTAACTTGTCGTACGTGCATTTTGGGCCAAATTGAGTTTAGAACGCCATTTTGTACAGCTCACAATGCCTCACCTTTTGACCTTCACAGATTCCCCAAAATTCGTTTTTAATCCTGAGATATTCAACAAAATCCGAACTTCGGGGCAACGCCAAACAAAACGTGTTTGTTATTGTTTACATTGCGTGCTTTCGTTTTTGTTTATTCAAGGTCAAACATTGAAACGCGTCTTTCTCGGAACGTCAAAATAAAATGGTGGGTGCGACAAAATAGCACGACGATGTTGAAATGACGCAATTTTTTTAGGGAATTTGGTTTTTCACCCTTAACGTATTGAAAATGAATGTATAAAAATTTAAACATATATAGAGAAATCAGCTTTAAATGACTGAAATCAGTTAAAAAGGGATTCACAAAAAAAAAAATACAGAAAACAAAAAGGGATGAATCAAAAATCATATCGATAGTTCCTTTAGTTTTGGAGATACTAACATTTCTGTGACAAATATCTTGGTGCAAAAGCTCTGCTTGATGTGTACCGTTAAATTGCTTTATTTTTATTTTGTGAAATCTGTGGAAGAGTTGGGTTAAGTTGCGTGAAGTTAGGCGGTTTGTATTGGAGATGTCGTAGGGAGCAGATTTCACCATCGTCGTCGTCGCCGGCATTCATAGTGTGTACGTTTCTTGAATGTGTTTTGGCGTTGTTTCGAAGACTTTTCGCCTACATAAGGACCGTGGCTGAATATCCGGCCCTGGGTTTTAATGGAATAGTAGTGGCGAGTTTAAATAATCCAAGCTAAATGCAATTTCGATGTTTGCCCCGAGCCCCGAGCCCCATCAACATCACTTTGAGAAAAATATCATCGCGCCGCTGGCGCAGTTCGTTGAGTGAGAATAAGGACGAACTAGTAGAGAACAGCTGATATTTGGTGAGATCCATCCAAAACAAATGCATAAAATTTGACAAGGGTTCGGAAGTTCTAGATAACGTTTGAATCCGATTGATGCAGACATTCTTCAGGGCGGGGCTTGCCGATTCAAGCTGAGGTACCTCGCACTCGGCTAGCCAGCGTAGAAATGGGTCACCGAAGCTCGGCAGAGCTAACACCCACCAAATGCCTATGCGATTTATTTGCATGTATATAGTAAAATATAAAATACATGGAAAAAACTCAATTTGTAAGAAGTGGCCGCGTGGCCTCGTTTGGTTGGTTACACAAGTTGCAACCAGGGGGATGCTAAAGGCCGCCATATTGGGTGATTGAGATTGATAACGCGCGCAAACTGCGCACAGTGAAACAAGAATATTTCTTTTATTAATAATTCAATTTTTGTTATTTATAAGAATTACTGTAGTAAAAGTCAAATTACACAGTAGTTAAGTTAAACGTTTCATGTAATAAAAGTACAACTTTAAATGAGGTCATCGGCTCGATGTGTGCTTAATAATCCCTACTTTAGTAGTTTATTTTGCAAATAAATTGATAAAAATCACCTCACAAACATACACTAACTTTTAAACGTACATTGCGGTAAAATTTAACATAAAAACAATAATTATTTTATTTCCATTTTATGCCTGCAGTTTTTGTACTTTTTTTACAGTGCGCAGTTGCTTTGTTTTGGTTCCGTAACGAACAGCTGTTCTATTGTGCTGGAGCCGAAGTTGACTTTTCCCTTTTGTTCTGGTGCCGAAGTTGACAGCTTGTGTTGGATGCGGGCGAGCTGCCTGTAGTGAGATATAGATGTCGCCCCCTGGTTGCAACAGTGAAGAACCACCCTGTTTTTTTAATGCAGTGGACTCTCTCTGAGTCGATATTAAAGGGACCAAAGCATGCTTTAGAAAGGACTAAAAAGTTTATTCGAGAAGATTGACAGCCAGTGAGTCGACTGTATCTCAGTTTGTTCTTTCCTAATCCCACCATACCAAAAGTTTGCAAGGTTATTTTGGGTGACTTCAACGAGTGCCACCAAATCCACCAACAAAAGGTCAGATCGAGAAAAAAAGTTAAATCCGTCGATGCGGCCCACCAAAGTCTACCGGACGGATTAAGAGATGGAACTAATTTTCCGTTTGGACGAAACAGGAAAGTCGAATTGAATTTGCTTCTTCTTTTGGGAGAAAGACTTTTTTGGCCTGGAATTTTTGGATTTGTCGTGGTGATTTATTCCGCTAGGATCTCAATCCAACTTTCTCCGAGGACATTTTGATGCGCTTGGTTGGGCTTTAATTCGGTGGGGAGAGAGGGTTCGTTTGGGCTGGTAAATTTTCCCTAGCAACACTTCCACTGACAGCTCACCGATTTATGACGGTGCGCTGCGAAATTCGGTGCGTTCGAGAAACGTCGAATTGCACCGCACTTGCCACTCAGTCACAATAGCGTACTAATTACGGGTGTTGCTATAATTTAACGGATCTCGGACCAAAATATGGTGCCGATGGCCTGTTCGGAAATTACAGCTTGTGCGTGACCGTTGCCAATCGAAATTCATCACATCGTGTGTTGTGTGCTATCTTGTTACAATGACCATTTTGGTCGAAAATGAGTTCGTGATGACACACATTTGCCAGTAAAAATCCAAAGTAAATGAACAAGCTTGGAAGACGACATTCAAAGACAAGTGGTTAAGAAGCGAAAAATAAATCACCAGATCACAGACAGGATTCGAACTCGTACCAGCTTCGTCTCTTGTGGAGTACTCTACCCTTAAGCCACCGTGATCCTTGGGATTCCATCTGTCCCAACACGGAGACAAAAGAGTGCCCAAAATCGTGAACAAGCGTTCATGAAAATGAGAACTACGAACAAAGTGTTCAAATTTCATTGTACGTTTTTTTTTCAAAACCGCACCGTGGGATTTGAACACTTTGTTCGAGGTTCTCATTTTCATGAACACTTGTTCACGATTTTGGGAACTGTTTTTGCCTTCCTCACTTTACTGAGGAAAGGCTATAAAATCAAATCACGAAAAACGAACTTTTTGGTTAGACCTCCTTGACCTACCTTCATTCGTACATATCGACTCAGAATCACCAGCTGAGCAAATGTCTGTGAGTTTGGCTGTATGTAGACATGTGTATCAAATCAATGTCACTGGAATATCTTGTCACAGGCTCAACCAATTTTGGCCGGAATGGTTTTAATCGATCCGTCTTAACGTCCCCTAAGTTGATATTTGAATTCACGCAGTTTTATCATGTATTTAAAAAGCTATGTTAAAAAAACTGTTTCATATTAAATTAAAATTATGTTAAAAAAAGTGTTTTTTTTCATGAAACCCTCACATGTTATATATTTTTAGAAAGCATATGAGAAGACCTTTCTTGTGGATTAAGAATTTTTAAGATCTGACTTACCTATCTAAAATTACAAGCAGTTTAAACAATGGTCTGAATTCACATAACCTCAAATGATCCCGTCTGATCGCTACGTAAAAAGCCTTGTAGAGGGATGCCATTTTCCTGAAAGGCGGTGTCTGTATAATCTTGACAAAAAGTCTGTAGGAAGTCTATTTTTTTACTCGTCACTTATTTTTATTAGCACCTCTTAGGTGCTGCGATCACGTTAGGCGAGATCCATAAACCATGTGGACACTTTAGGGGATTGTAATCACTCTATAAATGAGAGGAAGGCATCAACCACCTAAAGGTGGATTAAGTAACGTTTTTCTCCTTGAAGACACCAAAGTAGTGTTCAGTTGTAGATTTGCAAGGCTCTAAACTAATTTCTCTCTCTCTCTTATCTCCCAAGTGCCGCAAAAATGTAGGAGTTCAAGAAGAACTGAGGCTGCTACAGCATTAAATTTTCAACAAGACGAATATCTGATTTTTTAAATGTAATTTTGCCCGCTGAATCCGGACCAGCCCTCAGAATATTCTAGTTGCATAATAATAATTTATGTTCACATTTTGTGTTTTCATAAAACAATGACTTTAATATGGAAACATGTACTTTTCTATTGAAAAAAATGAAGATACCTCGATTTTCAAGAATTCATTTAATACATTTTCTACACTTCAAACAGAGAGAAAACTCAATACTCTTTACTTTAAGTGCTTGATTTCCACTCCCATATGCAACCTCGTTAGTGATATTGACCTACCTTTTTTCTTAATACTTGCGCATTTAAAAATAGCATTTGGATTGTTTAAACATTGAATTGGCTGTAACTTTCAACCAAAAAGAAAAAAATCATTTAAAAAATGTTTTCCGAGCACACTTATTGCTCTATACATTAAATTTTCAATTGAAATTTGACTTAAAAAAGAGTTTTTTTAAACACAGATTATTTAAGGTTTACAATTATTCAGAGTTTATGACTCTGTTCAAAAACTTTAAATAATCCTTTATCAAATTTTACGAATTGAAAACTCAACATTAAAACATAAAAAAAACTACAGGTAACTACAGATTCCATTTCCAATATGATTCTCCAAAAAAATAAAATATAGGACCTGTCGAAAATAATGCTGTGAAAATCAACACACAAAAAATAATAACATTTTTCTATCTTCATATGTTTTTTTTTAAATATGTTTCTCTTTTTTTAAACAATAATTTGTATAATTTAAAATTGCTCTGATTTTTAAATAATGTTTATTTTTGATTTTTGACAAAATTTTTGCTCCGCTGCTTGTTGAAAATCTTGAATTTATTTTTCTAACTATATTTTAGTTTAACCCACCGAAAATCAGCCCTAAATTACAAGAATTTAGGACTTTTTTGCTAATGCAATCAAATTAAAACTAGGTCAGATCAAAATCTTCAGGATTAGAAAAAGTGTTTTTCCGGAATAATCGATATTGAGCGTAGATGTTATATAATCCAAACCGTGCTGAGACGCTTTATACGGGGAATGTGATTTGACCAAAATCGGTTGATTTAGGGCATTTTAAGTCTTGTTGGTCATATTTTTCATCATTTTATTTTAGTTGGGTTGATGGGAGAGAAGGAGAGAACGAGAGAATGAGTGCCAAACAACGCGAAATTGAATCGGACGTTACCAGACGTTGTAAAAATTTGCTGCAAGGGTTCGAAGTTTGTTGTGATCGTGAGAATTGCACCCTTACCAAAAATCATGATTTTTTGAGTTCCAAATCCCACTTTTCATAAAATTTTTTGAGTTCAGGTACTACAACCATAAAAATGGTTATATGGGTTGAACTGAAAAATTCGTATGAAAAGTGGGATTTGGAACTCAAAAAATCATGATTTTTGGTAAGGGTGTGTGAGGTCGCGATGACGGTGGGATTTTGTTTTTGTGACGTAACTACCGGAAAATATTTGTTTTTTTTTTTTTAAGTGGTCCGAAAATCTAAGTTTTAGCACTGACGTGGTGGTTTCATCCTGTGGAAAAGCGAAGAAGCACAAACTACCTGCAATCTGTAATCGGTTCGAATGGCCAATCAGTTGGATCTTTGTAAGCGCTAGATATCTGGCCAGGATGGACCCTGAAGACCGCCAGGACGGACGCTGAATCTGAGAGAGAGCGTTCTTTTTATATGTACCTCGATTTCTTTTTGCTTCGTTGGTTTTTTTTATAAGTTTTCCGTAATTTACCGTCGACTTTAATTTGTAATTCGTACTTTTCTCAAAAAAATATCGCGTTTGCAAATTTATTTCTTCTCCAAAATTTTCCTTATTTTTGATTGAAAATTCAAATTTCAAATTGAGGATTGCAGTAAGCCGCGCGTGTCAATGTGTTAATTTTCATTTCTTTTGTGTCGCTGTTCGTCTTGCATGAATTTTTATTCGCTTATGTTAGAGAGCATCCATAAACCACGTGGACACATTGTAAATTTTTGTAGTAATAAAGCTCTTTTTTCGTTTAGTTCAAGCTTTCCACAGCCGGCTGTCTAAGCTGGAACTGTTAAATTAAAACTTAAAACTAAACGGGAATTGTCTCGACAGCAACCTCAGATGTTTGCCATGAGAAAAATAATTAAAATCCAAATTAATTAAACGGGAATTTTTTCTACAGCAGCATCCGATTGCTTGCCTTGACAATAAAACTATAACCTTTTAACACAGTCGTCCAACTCCAGCGAAACTAACTTGAAGACACCGTGGAGTTTTTCCCTTGTCCCCTTAAAAAGGTGGAGCATCAACGCTTCCCGTCTTCCAAATCCCCTATCATTGTCCCTGGTGCGCGGTATAGATGGGAGCGGCCGGCAATGGACGGCTGTCATGGGGGTGAAAATCTGGTTCAGGTGGAGTTGGTTTCATTCCCCCCATCGTCACACTTTTCCTATACTTATAACATGCAATGTCACACTTGTTCAGACCCCCCCCCTTCCCTTCCTAAAGCTTGACATAATTTATGGATGACGCCTATTGCAAGAAGAGAATGTTTTAAACAGTATTGTCATACTACGGAATTAAATATGGAAATTAAAAAATTCAAAATTTAGTATCATTTTCGTTATCACAAGATAGCACACAACAGACGACATCGCAAAAGAAGATGCATCGCCTGTTAGTCGCTATGCGTCACTGCAGTGAACCCATCGATCGTATTTAGCTGTTCTAGCCTGTTTTTTGGTCATAGAATGTTCTGTAACTTTGAACAAATTAGCCAAATTGGCAACGCCGCTCTGCTCTGCCCATTATATTAGAAGATATGTCATCATTTGGAAAATGGCGTATACAAAGACCCTCACAACTCACTATATGCCTGAAGAATTTATAATCGTCCTTTTCAGAAACCACCACTACTTTTGAAATCAATCAACAATTTATCACTCGTTTTTGCCTAATTCACCATCAGCAACGTGGGCAGTCACAGCAAGTCATGGCCTGCTGCGCACCGACCGTTGGGGGTTGTGAGGACTTGCATCGCTAAACGCACCCCTTCCCCCCACACATTACCATAATGAGATTGCATGAATATTCACACTTTAAATTGATGGACTGTTTATGGGAACCGGGTGATCATTTTGAGTTTGACCTGGTGGCGGAAAGTAGCGACTAGAAAATTTGCATAGTGTTTAGTTTATACTGATAGTAATCATTAGTTTGGAATTCCCTCAAATTCCTTTTTTAATGCTTTTAAAAATGCAATATTTTTAGTTGTGTTTTCTTACCTCGCCCACAATGTTGACACAAAATGCCAATGGGATTTCAATAAGGGACCTCTATAGGCTCACTAATTTCAATGGGAGGAGTTTTTTTTTCGTGAATGAGCTCTTTTTGTTGTTCTGTCTCGAATAAAAATAACAACAAAAATTCAAATTTCAACCATAACGTCCTCTTTCCAAGTGTTTCTTCAATGAACCATCAATCGACAACACTCATCTGTTCAATGGAGAACTCCACTGAACCGAACAATGCCTTGAACCTCGATTTTGAACCCTTTCCCGAACCCCCACTTAGCAGTAATATGATTAATGTTTCTCAATTTATCCAACACACACATACCCTCACCGAGACAGAGCAATAGGGATCGAACGGGTCAAGGACCCCGCTCTCGGGCGGACTATGGAAAATTACCGCCCGACACATAGGACGCAAGCAAATACAAATACAACGGCTCCTTGTCTCCTTCTCGAAATTTTCCTCCGTCTCGAAGGACGGAACCGGAGGAAAAACGGGATCAAAGGGATTTGGCCGCGATTCGTCTCGGCCGGTACGAGGTAGTGGATCAGCCGATGAGGATGAAAATGACAGCGACGTGACACGAGAGCTAAGAATTTGCCTTTATTTCTGGGGAGGGGAGGCAGGCCCTTACTAACCTTGAAGGAGTGTTAGGGTGGTCAAAAGAAAAAAAAAATCTCGAAAAACATAGTTAACCTCAGTTGAAATTTTTATTTCTTAAAAAAAGTTCTTTGTTGTTTTTTTTTTCATTGTGATAAACTTAAATTTTCAAATCCTGAAATTTTCTTAAACTCACAACTCCAAATATTGGAAAAGAAGGGTGAATTTCCTGTTTGTTTAAAAATTACCCTTTTTGCCTTCCTCACCTTACTGAGGAAAGGCTATAAAATCACTCGAAAAACTTCTTAATTCGACCTCGTAGACCCACCTTCACGTATACCTATCGACTCAGAATCATGTTCTGAGCAAATGTCTGTGTGGATGTGTGTAGGTGGGTGGACAAAAAATTGTCACTCGATTATCTCCGGACTGGATGAACGGATTTTGACCGTATTAGTCTCATTCGATCCGTCTTGGGGTCCCATAGGTCTCTATTTATAACCAGCAAGTTTAGTTTAGTACTTCAAAAGTAATGCTAAAAAAACGATTTTGGCGTATGTCCGGAAGATCGTAAAAAGGGTGGTTTTTGCAAGAAACCCTATCATGTTATACATTTTCAGAAAGGTATTAAAAAGACCTTTAAAATGAGCCCAAAACATTGAAGATGTGACAACACTATCAAAAGTTATTAGCACTTAAGTGTTATTTATACACTTTTCAAAGGCCGGATCTCAGATATTTCAATGAAAATGATGTCCGGGTCCATCATGCGACCCATCGTTAGTTAGATAATCGAAAGACCTTTCAAATGAGCCTAAAACATCAAGAATCTGACAACCCTATCAAAAGTTATTGGCACTTAAGTGTTATTTATATACTTTTCGAAGGCCGGATCTCAGATATTGTGATAGAAATATTGTCTGAATCTTCCATGTGAACTATCGTTGGATAGGTATTTTTTTTATCAGACCTTGCCGATGAACCAGAAAAATTGAAGGTCTGCGAACCCTATCAAATGAAATGAGTAATAAAGTTGATTTGTCAAACATTTTAAGGGAATGTTGCTATTTTTACTGAATGTATTGACTTTATGAATGTGAGGAAGGCACCAACCACCTAAAGGTGGATTAAGTAACGTTTTTTAAATCTATCTACAAGTCTTGAAAAAAAAATCTTTGTGAAGTTCACAGTTCAAGTGAAAAAAGAACAAGAACAAGAACAAGAACAAGAAAAAGAACAAGAACAAGAACAAGAACAAGAACAAGAACAAGAACAAGAACAAGAACAAGAACAAGAACAAGAACAAGAACAAGAACAAGAACAAGAACAAGAACAAGAACAAGAACAAGAACAAGAACAAGAACAAGAACAAGAACAAGAACAAGAACAAGAACAAGAACAAGAACAAGAACAAGAACAAGAACAAGAACAAGAACAAGAACAAGAACAAGAACAAGAACAAGAACAAGAACAAGAACAAGAACAAGAACAAGAACAAGAACAAGAACAAGAACAAGAACAAGAACAAGAACAAGAACAAGAACAAGAACAAGAACAAGAACAAGAACAAGAACAAGAACAAGAACAAGAACAATCATCAATAGTAATAGTGTTGATTTTAAAATAGTAGGTTTTAAAATTGAATGTAAATTTCAAGAGATAAACAGCACCACCCTGACGGTTCCCGCTTCCCGCCATTAGGTCAACGGTGGCTCAACTCTACCTTTTGGTTCCCTATCGTTGGGATATTTTTAAACTCCAATAACTGAAAAATCGGAAGCAAGGAAGGGAGCATTCATGAGTAATCCAAGAGGAGGGGAGGGGGGATGAGACATTTTAAATTTAATTTTTGGCTTTTCTTTACGCTCCCGTCCCGTTTCCCCAGCTTCCATTTTTTGCACTCTCCAATAATGAACTTTTTAGCCGTTATTGCCGATCGGCCGGGAAGCCGTTAATATTTTGTGCTCTCCTCGCCCGTTGAATGGCTGTCATTTCGAGGGGATGAAAATCAATTCACCGGGAAAATAGGGGAACATTTTGGGGAAGGGCTCCATCCTAAATGAGGACACACTGGAGCGACGGCGGTGGCCGGGAGTGGGCGATTTTCAATTAGATAATTGAACGAGAGCTCGAAGGTTAAGGGGAAGTATGGCAACATGAGGGCAGATTTGTTGGAAGAGCAACTTCTAATCAAGTCTCGTTTGCCAAGTTTTCGATTGAATCACAAATCAACTCAAAGCAGGTACTGGTAGTAAATTAGGAAAACTACCTAATTTTTGTACAGTTCAAATGGCTTCAGTGTTTCCAATAACATTTCCTTTTTCTAGCGACTTTAGGACATTTTTTTGTGGAAATCCATTAAAGTATAATATTATTTTTAAGGGGATTGATCATCAATATAAGAGCTCCTTTTAATCATCGTCAACAAAGGGGTGAAAGGAATCAAGTGAGCAAAACAGGTCAAGTGATTGTTGTGCAAAGCACTTGAAATGCTCGGAATCCGAGTCATGCTGGCTAATTCGAGGACCAACTGGGAACTGAGTCGTATAAATCAGTGTTAAATTACACATTGATTTAGATTACTCAGAAATTTCATTTAAAAAACGACAATCCATGTCTTTTTTTTCACTTTTTGTAATCAGGTTCAGTCACGATCGTAAAAACCACACTTTTCTCTCTGCATGTCAATTTAATTAGCAGTTTTCCCCATTTCCGGTCAAACACACACATTCTCATCATCCTGGCCATTATCAACTTCAGATGGGGCAGAAAGCCCTCGCTCGTGGCGACATATCGCCAACTATCGACATCGATTTGAAGCTCGTCGTCGCTGCCGCAAATGAGCAAGTTTTGTTGAAAGCTTCGTCAAAGTGATGATGACGGGGGCTGGCGCAGAACAGTGCAACTGCGTTAGCTTGATTTAAAAATTGAATATAATTGATTTTTAGACCAAATATAAAACAGCCAGATGAACAAACCATCAAACAACCAACACTTGACTGTAGTTGTGTTAGAACACTGTCGTCGTCATCATCGTCGTCGTCAACTTGAGCAGCGCTGCTTAGAGAGCTTATCATTTGTAGGAACGAGAAGAGCAGCTCATAGTTTGAAAAGTGATGAGCTTATTTCCCCTCCGGATAAAGACTCTTGAGCATTTTCCGTTGAGTTCAGAGGGCCGGCAAACATGTTGTGGGTGCATGGGCCTGAAGGGAACGAGATGTTGGCTTTTCTCTGAAGCCCTTTTTAGTCATTATGTTCAAGGTGAAATCCTTCAGGGGAAAGAAAAACCCGACACCTGAATGTGCAGCAGATACAGATAAACTGCTTGTGATTTTTATGTTTGCCTTTCTTTCAGGAAGGTTAAGTTTAAAACAAGATAAAAATCAAAAGTTCAATAATTTTGTAGAGTTTGAAAAAAGATTGTTTCTCCTTGAAAATTGTCAAAACAAACCACTCAATAGTTTCTGTCAATAATTCATTCAAAAGCGATGATTGTTCTTTTGAATAGTGTGATGTTTTTAGCAATTCATGTGTAGCTTCCCGAGCAGACGGAAATAACTTGGGAAGGTCAGTTTTTGATATTGTGAGAAGATCGAAATATGTTATTGGGATGATCGGATTAGTTGTTAAAATAACAAAAATCAATAACAATGATTTGTTCGAAGAATAACTTAAACTGTTATTATGTTGTTATTGCAATAACAAACCAATAACACAGAAGGAATCATGAAGGAATAACAAGATTTGTTATTTTGTGAGGAGAGGTGGAGCAGCATAATAACAAAAAATGTTATTGAACTGGTATGTCTCCATAACAAAAAAAGTTATTGTTTTGGTTTATTTGTAATTTGCAAATAAACCTGCAGTTGCCATAACTCCTCTGTACTAGTCAGGGCTGCAGAGTCGGGTACCTCCAAGCGACTTTGAATCCATACTTTGAAGCCAACTCCAACTCTGGATGCAGGATTTGACGTCAACGACGACTTCAGCTCTCTAAAAATACCCGACTTCACAGATTCCGACTCCAAGTAAAAGTTGCTGAAAATTTGCTGAATCCGATGCAGTCTCCGAGGTCTCACTCCAGCTTGAACTTCAACGTCAACTCCGACTCCCTGGCTCTGTGAAAATAATAACAGTTTTTGTTATTCACACTTCAAAAATTCTCAATAAATAAATCAATTCCGTTAGGGAATATAACAAAATTAAAAAAAAGAACTTTCAAAAGTTAATTTTATCGGATTAATTTAAGCTTGAAACCCCATTTCATGGTAAAATAAATGACCCCGATAAAATTGGTCAAAATTATTTCATAGTTCTAGCCAATTTAAGTAAAATCCTTTAGAGGGTATATCAAATAATTAAAAAATCAATTTTCAAAATTTCAACTTTTTAGAATAATTTTAGCTTAAGGACCCCATTTCATGGCCAAAATAATGACACCGACGAAATTGGTCAAAATTATCCCATAGTTCTAGCCAATTTTAGCAAAGTCCCTTAGGGGGTATATCAATTAATTTAAAAAAATCAGCTTTCAAAATTTCAACTTTTTAGAATAATTTTAGCAGGACCCCATTTCATGGCCAAAATAATGACCCTGACGAAATGGGTCAAAATTATCCCATCGTTCTAACCATTTTAAACAAAATCCTTTAGAGGGTATATCAAATAATTAAAACAATCAACTTTCAAAATTTCAACTTTTTAGAATAATGTTAGCTTAAGGACCCCATTTCATGGCCAAAATAATGATCCCGACGAAATAAGACAAAATTATCCCAAAGATCTAACATGTTTAACAAAAGAAAAAATAATAACAGATTGTGTTATGGACACTTAGAAACTTTTCCATTTGTGCGATTTATGGTAATTTTATTTCTAAGTCAGTATACCGAACGAATAACAAATTTTGTTATTAGGAGAGTTTTTGAAATGTATAACATTTCCTCTTATTAGCGTGTTATTAAACATTTTCAATATAATATCACTTCAATACCAAATTTTGTTATTTTATCAGAAACTGTTATTATTTTTTCTTCTTGAAGTTGAACTTCAGGATAAAATAATAACACTTTTTGTTATTTTAACGGGATTTGTTATTGAAATATTATTAATTTTGTTATTATCGTCTGCCCGGCTTTGCAAAGAAAACGGCGTATCTTTTGAAGACATTTTGAAGACTTGCCTGTAATTTAAACACTTATTTTTGTTTGAATTTGGAATATAATTAATATTTTGAAAATATATATGACAATTTGACCAATTTAATTGTTTGAACTATGTTTGAAATTATTAAAAAAAAAATTCATCCAAAAACACATCGTTATTGCAACAAGCTGAAGGCCTTTAAATTAATGATTCCTCCATACACCTACAAGGATACCTTAATTGGCTTTACCAGATTTTCGTTTATTTTTACTATCCGTTGTTATTATAATCAATGAATGGCAAAAGCATGTGCTCATCCCAAGTAACTGGGAAAAGGGAAATTAATCAGATTTTCGATTCTAACATAGTATTAAAAATCGTTTAAGAAAATTGAAAATTAGTCTTCTCGTTGCTGGGAACAGATATTCAAAACTAAACAGCAGAACACTGAGGTTTCATCCAAGCGGCATTTATACTTCAAACGCCAAACATCTTAGTACTTAATGGTAAGATTTTTAATGTTTAAATTAATGTATTGAGCAAATTCGGCCAACAATGAGCAATTTTTTGCAAATTATTTTTTCTTGAAACTTGGAATATTTTGCAAAAGGGCTATTCAGTCATGCCCCAGTTTTAAAAGTCTCACAAATTTTCGAAAACGCTCAAAATTTGGACAAAACTACGTATTTAAAAGAATACTTTAAATTTCAGTTTCTCCAAAAAAGGGATGAAAAAAAAATTTAAATTACAAGCCACGCTTTCAACATTGCACAGTGGACCAGATCGCAAAATTAAGTGGAAAACGGATTTTTCAAAAAATGGTGAAGTTTTGGAACTTTGGTGTCTTCAGAAGAGTTGTAGCAAATAAAAAGGGCCAACTTTTGGTTTGGTTGAAAATTAGGGTGGTTCACTATTAGGGTGAATTTAAAAATTTAATTTTTCAGGAATATTTTTGGGAGTTTTTCTGTCTTCGAAACAATTGTTGGGCAATCCAAGCAACATTGTAAAAGACATCAAAATCTTATCTTGTAATCTACGCCTTCTACGACCAAATTTATAGAAAGCATCTGAGCAAACCTTTAAAAATCAGTTTTTTGAACATGGCAATTCAGAGTTAAGTTCAAGAGAGAAGTGATATTCGGGGACTTTAAGAGCACTTAAAAACAATAAATTTTATGTTTTGACAGGTCAATTTTGACTAAAGAGTTAAAAGTTACAGCCATTTTAAGGTAAAAAAAGATGCACATTTAAAACTTAAATATCTTGAAAAGGCACAAGCCAAATTTTAAGCATCAGATTGCATTTTAAAGAGGAGATCCAGCACTACAAACGCTGAAAAAATCTCAGGGGTGTTTTTCTTTAAACTCGAGATATCTTCATTTGAAAAGTCTAATTTTCAATGGAAAACCATATGGGATAACCCTAACGAAATTAGAAAATTTTATAAATATATGTTTTTCCATGTAATTTTGCCCGCTGAGTCTGCATCTGCCCTCAGAATTGAGCCAAAGTATCGAAATATCGATTTTTGATCATATTTTAGGTTTCAATGTAAAATTATCATTTAAATCCAAAATATGACCAAAAATCTATTTTTCGACACTTTTGCTCAATTCTGAAGACAAATTCAGACTCAGCGGGCAAAATTACATGGAAAAACATGGAAAATTATCGAATTTCATAAGGGTGGTTCCATATAGTTTTCCCTTGAAAATTAGACTTTTTCAAATGAAGATATCTCGAGTTTAAAGAAAAATACCCCTGACATTTTTTCAGCATTTGTAGTGCTGGATCTCTTTTTTAAAATGCAACATGGTGTTTAAAATTTGGCTTGGCCTTTTCGAGATATTTAAGTTTAAAAGTTAAAAAAGAAAATCCCGTTTTAGGTCAAAACCCCGCAATAACGCTCCTTCGATTTGCGCTCAAACCACGAAATAACGCTCCCCGAGTTGCGCTCTTCTTCGGTTTGCGGTAAGGGGGTCAAAAGAGCGCACACTTGAAAGATTAGTTAACTTACCAGAAGTTCCGGGTTACCGAAACTGCTGCCCCCAAATAAGCCCCTGGTGGATTGAAAAACCTTCTCCGCAAATCAAATGCAACCGGAAGCAACCCGCCGGTAAATGTTGATCTAGCAAACAAAACAGCGCGCTGCTGACAGACCGCGGATGAACCTTTCTTTTGTTCTACAAGGGATTTGGGGGTAAAACGGTCAAATTGGCAAACATTGTTGTTTTAAAATTTGGCCATTCTAGTGCGTTTGAAAGGTCAAATTTGATGTAACAATGCCTAATTTCCAGTAAAAATTAATTAGGGTAGGGTAGTCATCAATGAGTCACTTTTGGTTTTCAACTTTCAACGATTTTTCTCATTTTTTCATTAGCATATTTTAATGAGCTTTTAGTTGCATTAACTTTCTTTTAATGTGTTCTAACATTGACCAAAATATGAGATCGATCCGACATCTACAGCCAGAGTTATTCAACTGTCTCATTGTAGACGCACTTGGCAGGAACAATGAGACAGCTGGGGAACAATGAGACACTTTACGAAAATCAACATTTTTCTAGCAAAACATCATATTTTTGTATTGTTCCATTGCAGGTGACTTGAACATTTTAGAGCAATTTTGTCAACATGATACTTTTAATAACAAAAGTTACACTAAAAAGTATTGAAATGTTGTAAAATCCATATATTAATACCAAATAACTTAGTATTTTTGGTTAAGTGAAGTTTAAACTCTATAGATACGCCAAAAATCACTTTTAATTCATGTTTTGAAAGATTTCCATCGATTTTGAAAAGTTTATTGAAGAAAAATCAAAGTGTCTCATTGTTACCCATGGGCTGAAATGAGTGGGGAACAATGAGACAGCCCTGGATTCTGGATATATTCTAAATTTTGGCCAAATCTAATGTAGCCCAACTTAATCCCTATGGAACGTCGAAAGAAATTTGAAGAAATATTAGTTTTGGTGTAAATGGCAGCCTACGAGCGAAAAAGTATTTTTTGTCCATAATTTACTTTTACACCCCATAATCAAACATTTATGAATAACTTTTCAAGGGAGCTTCCATAACCAAAGCCACTATAATGGCAGACGTGTATCCAGTAGACACACCTTTCCCCCAAATATGAGCCTGATTGGTTGAAACTACGACTTGTGAGAGCCATTTTATCATTGTTCCCCGTGTCTCATTGATGACTACTCTACCCTACATCGCATCAAAGTAGGCATATTTACGAAAAAATAATTATTTTCTAATTAAACCGAATGACGAAATAATCGTTTAACCCCAGTGCACCCCCGAATCTTTTTTCGCGGTGTTCATTCGCTCGCGCCAACTCGCAATCTCCGGGCGATGAACTTTTCGCCCAATTTTGTCGCTGGCACTTTTCAATAAGAAGAGTAATAGATATTTGTCGAATTTTCTCTAGTGTTATAACCTCAATTACGTAATAACTGCCTCACAATTTCAAAAATAAACCTTTTAAATGTATAAAGAATGTTCGGCAACCAATCGTAAAGAAACTATTTTGAAAACATTTACAAATTTGGCAATTATTTATCAGAATAAATGTTTTTTTTTGTTATATCGAGATATTTTCTAATAAGTAACATATTCTGTAATGTGTCGTCATCTTTAAGTTCCCTTCCTAAAATATTGTCATATTCTGAAATACATTCCGAACCGTCGCATCATCTATAATGTCTCATTTGGCAATTGGAACACACCTATTACAAAAGCAAGACATCAATTCCAACTAATGCTTTACCGCCCCACGCCCAGTTTGACGTATTTTCCAGCGTACTTTTTTGGGAGGGCTCCCTTGTTTTCCGATTCATCAACTTCCATCCCATCCGTGGCAATGCCACCGTCGTCAATTTGGAATCAAATTTCTGGAAGAGTTGTTTTCGCGAGCGCAGGACTCAATTTTGGTGGGACTTTTCTTGTTTGTCCGGGTCTTTGTTCAAAATGGCTCTGGCAGCAAATAAAACATTTCTCATCACCATAAAAAGAAGAGCGCACGAATCGTTCTTCTAATTCGTGCCGTTAAGATTTATGCCGATTTTTCCTTTTTTTTGGGATCCCCTTTTTCTCCTCCCATGTTTTTGTACGGTACGGAGACGGTGGACTGTGGAAAGTGACGTATCAAGAAGTTTTTAATTCGTTATTAAATTTGTCGAAAATTGATAGAACTTGACTTGTAATTTCAAAAACTTTAAATAAAATTTTGTATCAGCCTAAGAATAACTTATTTAATTTTTTTTCTTCTGCTCGGGTCTCACAATATGTTTATCTTTATTTGAATGTCCCGATGCCTCCCTTTTTTCAGCACAAACAAATCATTGAGGAAAAAAATCTCAGCCTGACGCAACGCCCGGGCAGTATCAATTTCGTGAAAAGTACGGAAAAAGGGTTTCGTTTTATCACCCAAACGGGGACCATAATGCTGAGCTTTTTACTTGTTGATGGAGGGGTGGCATCATTCACTCGGCTGCGTGATTTAGTGATTTTGGAGTTTAAATTGATCAATTTCAGCGAATCGGGAGTATTTTAAGGAGAAAAAGAGTGTTGAAATTTTGTACTGACTTTAGGTCAGTTTGAGTTATTTTGACGCTAATATAACGTTAAAACAATGCTTAAAGAATTTAAATTTTTAAAGTAAATCGTTATTTTTTTACCAAGGCTCTGTTTATAGGATCAGTAGTGCGGTGCCTGTGTGGACGCTCAGTCCTGTTTTTTCGTGTTATTTTCCGTCTCTTTTGTGTCGCTATTTGTGTTCATGGGGTGATTGGATTTCTTCTTCTTCTTTTTTCATTTATTTTTTGTTCGCGCGTTCGTTGGCCGATGAATTTTATTTTTGTTCTCTTTATATAGGGGAACAGCATCTTATTTCAGCGTGCCTCTAATGTTGGCAGGTCAGAACTTTGACATTCAATTAAAGCTAATTAAAAGCGTTTTTAACTGAAATCGAGTGATAAATAGCTCAATAAGAAGTGAGCAAGCAAGTTTCTATCAAAAGTTTTGCAAAATTAGTTGTTTAAATAGTGAAAATCAGCAAATTGGATGGAGTTAGGAGCGAGTGCTTGACCTGCCAAACATACGAGAATTTCCCCTAGTTTTCGATAGAAACGATCCGATTTTTGTTTTTTGAGACAAGCAAGTCGTATTGCTGGATTAAGTCCTTTCCATATCATCGAGGATCGGAAGGCACGTCGACGGATATGTTTTTAGGCTTGTGATATAAAATAATTTTAATGAATGAAGCCCTTCCTACATCACCGTTGATCGGAAGGCACGCCGACGGAGAATTTCTGGAGAATCGCGGTCGAATTAATACTATATCAGCAATTCCATTTGAAAAGAGCCTAAACCAAAAAAAAAGTTCTCCGATCGGGCTCAAAATTTTTCTGGGGGTTCCTTGGCCAAAATAATTAGACCCGTATTTTTTTGTTTGGCCATTAGGGTGACCTACGCCGTGTTAGGGTGGTTCGAAAAATGGCAATTTTCGTCGATTTTCGCAAAAACCACTTTTTTCTAAAAATCATATCTCCGCGCCATTTCATCCGATTTTAGCTGTCTTAGATGCAAAAGAAAGGTGATGAGTTTGGCTATTTGGGAAAAATAGTAGAAAGTCCCAAAAATCTAGCTTAACTATTGAAAAAGTCGTATGAAAACTTAAAATGGCGTTTTGACCGTGTCTGGACCAAAGAGCCTATGTCTGAAAATATTTTTATCGGATTCCTCGGAAAATTTCACATAACATATCAAAAAATTGGCGATGTCGAACCGTACGTTTTGGAGATACGATTTTTTGAAAATAAAAACTGCGTTTTTCGACGCGCCACGCGCAAAAACGGGAAAATTACGAAATCGGCAAAAAATCAACTTTTTTCACTAAAACTGCGATAACTTTAAAATTTCAGCGATGACCTATAGATGTTTGGGTATCAAAATTTTTGTAATTGAAAGACGCAACTTTTTGTACCATAACATCTATAGGTCATCGCTGAAATTTTAAAGTTATCGCAGTTTTAGTGGAAAAAGTTGATTTTTTGCCGATTTCGTAATTTTCCCGTTTTTGCGCGTGGCGCGTCGAAAACGCAGTTTTTATTTTCAAAAAATCGTATCTCCAAAACGTACGGTTCGACATCGCCAATTTTTTGATATGTTATGTGAAATTTTCCGAGGAATCCGATAAAAATATTTTCAGACATAGGCTCTTTGGTCCAGACACGGTCAAAACGCCATTTTAAGTTTTCATACGACTTTTTCAATAGTTAAGCTAGATTTTTGGGACTTTCTACTATTTTTCCCAAATAGCCAAACTCATCACCTTTCTTTTGCATCTAAGACAGCTAAAATCGGATGAAATGGCGCGGAGATATGATTTTTAGAAAAAAGTGGTTTTTGCGAAAATCGACGAAAATTGCCATTTTTCGAACCACCCTAACACGGCGTAGGTCACCCTAATGGCCAAACAAAAAAATACGGGTCTAATTATTTTGGCCAAGGAACCCCCAGAAAAATTTTGAGCCCGATCGGAGAACTTTTTTTTGGTTTAGGCTCTTTTCAAATGGAATTGCTGATATTTAAATCCCTAGATAGGTATCTTTCCGCAGCCGGCTGCCTAAGATTTTTAAAATTTCAACCCATAAACAAATTGCTCATGGTCGCATCACCTACCACAGTGAATCCTGACCTCATACCCATCTCTCTAACCCCTCAAAACTCATGTGATACTTTGTCGGAGACGCAGTCGATTTGGCGGTCCCATCACTCAAGTATCGGCTAACATTCCCATCCACTTCCCCGTGTCTTATCACTGGTCGTGGCCGGCGTCGGTATTGATCAGCACGATAGGGACCTTTGAAAATTGCGAAGGGGTGATGATTGGTTCCTACTTTTCATCTGTGGTCCACGGAGCAATGTTTGGGGGTCCTGGTCAATAACGAAGTAGCAGCTACGGGTAGACACCAATGCTATGCTATGCTATTTTTTTACCAAGGCTCTGTTTATAGAATATCACCAATTAAATCCCAGTATGTTGTTTATAAAACAAAAAAAAAACCTACGGCGGTTAACCCCAACTTTCACACGATTTTGCTCAAAATAAAAAAGGTTGTTAAAGTATTCAAAAATCTGTAAGCAATTCTCCGCCAACTCACACAGCAGTTGCCCCGACTTCGATTTGCGTGAAGCTTTGTGCTAAGGGGTAATTTTTGTTCCTGATCATGAATCCGAGGTCCGTTTTTTGATATCTCATGACGGAGGGGCGTTATGAACCCTTTCATTTTTAAACAAACGAAAAAAGAGGTGTTTTTCAATAATTTGCTGCCTAAAACGGTGATGAGATTAAAATTTGGTGTCAAAGGGACTTTTGTGTAAAATCGGACGCCCGATTTTATGGCGTAATCTGAATTCCAAAAGAAAGTATTCAAAAAAAAAATCACAACAAAAACTCAGTCATTATCCGTTCATTAACTGTTAAAAATATTCAAAACTGTTATTTCAAGGGAAATTTATGGTACTATTCGTATCTACATTAACCCAGAAGGGTCATTTTTTCATTCAGAACCATAATTTTCATTTCAAAATTTCGTTTTTTTTCTAACCTTGCAGAATAATTTTTTTTAAAGTGTTACAATGTTTTACAAAATTTTAGAGGAGACGATTTCAAAAAAATACATACATACAGCAATTCCATTTGAAAAGAGCCTAAACCGAAAAAAAAGTTCTCCGATCGGGCTCAAAATTTTTCTGGGGGTTCCTTGGTCTAATCTAATCTAATCAGCCAATCTTTCGAAGGGATCCTGGAGAGTGCCTTAGGTTAGATGGCTTTCTGGGGGTTCCTTGGCCGTATTTTTTTATTTGGCCATAAGGGTGACCTACGCCATGTTAGGGTGGTCTGAAAATTGGCAATTTTCGTCATTTTTCGCAAAAACCTCGTTTTTCGAAAAATCATATCTCCACGCCATTTCATCCGATTTTAGCTGTCTTAGACGCAAAAGAAAGGTGATGAGTTTGGCTATTTGGGAAAAATAGTAAGAAGTTTCAAAAATCTAGCTTACCATTTCAAAAAGTCGCATGAAAACTTAAAATGGCGTTTCGACCGTGTCTGGACCAAAGAGCCTATGTCTGAAAATATTTTTATCGGATTACTCGGAAAATTTCACACTGCATGTTAAAAAATTGGCGATGTCGAACCGTACGTTTTGCAGATATGATTTTTTGAAAATATAAAATGAGTTTTCGACGACCCGCGCGAAAACGGGAAAATGACGAAATCGGCAAAAAACTATTTTTTTCACTAAAACAGCGATAACTTTAAAATTTCAGCGATAACCTATAGATGTTTGGGTATCAAAATTTGTGTAATTGAAAGACCAAACTCATCACCTTTCTTTTGCGTCTAAGACAGCTAAAATCGGATGAAATGGTGTAGAGATATGATTTTACGAAAAAAGAGGTTTTTGCGAAAAATGACGAAAATTGCCATTTTTCAGACCACCCTAACACGGCGTAGGTCACCCTAATGGCCAAACAAAAAAAAATACGGGTCAAATTATTTTGGCCAAGGAACCCCTAGAAAAATTTTGAGCCCTATCGGAGAACTTTTTTTTTTAGGTTTATGCTCTTTTCAAATGGAATTGCTGCATAAACATAAGGGGTTTGCTTATATGTGTAATTCTCTACGAAATCAGTCTTTTTTCTTCAATTTTAATTTTTGTATTTTTTAATCCGACTGAAACTTTTTCGGTACCTTCGGTATGCTCAAATAAGCCATAGTAGTAATTTTTAAGAAGCCGGATCACACCTATCATTATGGGTAATTCTCTACTAACTCACACGAAATCGGGAAAAGTTGCCCCGACCCCTCTTCGATTTGCGTGAAACTTTGTCCTAAGGGGTAACTTTTGTCCCTGATCACGAATCCGAGGTCCGTTTTTTGATATCTCGTTACGGAGGGGCGGTACGACCCCTTCCATTTTTGAACATGCGAAAAAAGAGGTGTTTTTCAATAATTTGCAGCCTGAAACGGTGATGAGATAGAAATTTGGTGTCAAAGGGACTTTTATGTAAAATTAGACGCCCGATTTGATGGCGTACTCAGAATTCCGAAAAAACGTATTTTTCATCGAAAAAAAACACTAAAAAAGTTTTAAAAATTCTCCCATTTTCCGTTACTCGACTGTAAAAAAAAATTGGAACATGTCATTTTATGGAAAATTTAATGTTCTTTTCGAATCTACATTGACCCAGAAGGGTCATTTTTTCATTTAGAACAAAATTTTTCATTTTAAAATTTCGTGTTTTTTATTACTTTGCAGAGTTATTTTTTAGAGTGTAACAATGTTCTACAAAGTTGTAGAGCAGACAATTACAAAAAAATGATATATAGACATAAGGGGTTTGCTCATAAACAACACGATTTATCGCGATTTTACGAAAAAAAGTTTTGAAAAAGTTACTTTTTGCGTTTCTCTTTGTTTCGGCGTCCGTGTCTGTCGCGGGTGACCATGACCGGCCATGATCGATGACGACCAACTTTTTCAATTTTTTTTTTCGTAAGATCGTGATAACTCGTAATGTTTAAAAGCAAACCCCTTATGTCTTTATATCAAAATTTTTGTAATTGTCTGTTCTACAACTTGGAAGACGATATTCGAAGAAAAACGACAACTGGTAGTATCAAGTGGTTAAGAAGCGAAAAAAAAAATCACCAGATCACAGACGGGATTCGAACCCGTACCACCCACGTCTCTAGCGGGGTACTCTACCCTTAAGCCACCGTGATCCTTGGGATTCTAGTTGTCCCAAGACACCAAAGTAGTGTTCAGCTGTAGATTTGATCGCACAACCACGCCTCTAATCTAGTTCTTCTTTTCGCTCTCTTAACCTTCTTGCTACCGTCGTTATTGTCGCTCTCTTCTTGGTGAACATCGCTGAGCAGTGTTTGATAGGCCATTTGCTTTATCGAGGGTAGTTGGTAGTAAGGATTGCTACTCATGAGCCCTCTCAAAGCGTGGACTCCTGTTCCTGCTCAGTACAGGCTTGTATCTTGGTATACAGAATTGTTTGTTACTTTTTTATTATTGACCCTGAGTTAGGCCATGACTCTTTTTACTTGGAAGACGATATTCGAAGAAAAACGACAACTGGTAGTATCAAGTGGTTAAGAAGCGAAAAAAATCACCAGATCACAGACGGGATTCGAACCCGTACCACCCACGTCTCTAGCGACGGTAGCAAGAAGGTTAAGAGAGCGAAAAGAAGAACTAAATTAGAGGCGTGGTTGTGCGATCAAATCTACAGCTGAACACTACTTTGGTGTCTTGGGACAACTAGAATCCCAAGGATCACGGTGGCTTAAGGGTAGAGTACCCCGCTAGAGACGTGGGTGGTACGGGTTCGAATCCCGTCTGTGATCTGGTGATTTTTTTCGCTTCTTAACCACTTGATACTACCAGTTGTCGTTTTTCTTCGAATATCGTCTTCCAAGTAAAAAGAGTCATGGCCTAACTCAGGGTCAATAATAAAAAAAGTAACACTCTAAAAAATAACCCAGCAAAGTTAGAAAAAACACGAAATTTTAAAATGAAAAATTGTGTTCTAAATGAAAAAATGACCTTTCTGGGTCAATGTAGATTCGAAAAGTACATTAAATTTCCCTTAAAACTACATGTTCCAAAAACTTTTACAGTCGAGTAACGGAAAATGGGAGAATTTTTAGAACTTTTTTAGTGTTTTTTCGATGAAAAATACGTTTTTTTCGGAATTCTGAGTACGCCATCAAATCGGGCGCCTAATTTTACATAAAAGTCCCTTTGACACCAAATTTCTATCTCATCACCGTTTTAGGCTGCAAATTATTGAAAAACACCTCTTTTTTCGCATGTTCAAAAATGGAAGGGGTCGTACCGCCCCTCCGTCACGAGATATCAAAAAACGAACCTCGGATTCGTGACAAAAGTTACCCCTTAGGACAAAGTTTCACGCAAATCGAAGAGGGGTCGAGGCAACTGCTGTGTGAGTTGGCAGAGAATTACACCAATGTAAAATGAGTTTTTTCTCAAAGTATTCGGAATCAATTATCAATGATTCAAGAAGAATTTTTATATTTAAATTTAATTAAAAAATCGCAGTCAAAAATTTAATTGTTGAAATCGAATCACTTTTTTTTTCTCCTCAAGTTGTTCTGAACATTGTTTAACGTTGAAAATGTATGGTGAACAACAAACAAATCTTTATCATCTGGTTATTTTCAACCAAGTCCAATGATGAAAATGGCTTCAAGCAATAAACCACGTGCACACAATAATGTCATTATCTCGTCAGTGCCAGCAACCTTGGGATGCTGAGCGGAGGACAGCAGGCTTTTAAGTGATGTTCGACAAGACTGCAAACTCAATTATGGAGCCCACCATAATGAGCCTCCTGTGCAAAATACACGTACGTGTGTTATAACGAGGCAAATTATGGTTGAGACTGAAACCCATTGAGATAATAAAGGAAATGAATTTTCAAAAAATCTTCTCAATGACTGTATAATAAAAAAAATCACACATAAAACTGTTAAAGCTCTTTCAAAAACGAGAACGGTATTTTGCTTACTCGTTAAAAACATTTGAATAGATTTGAACCTTTCAGGCGAAGTCCTGCATACTGGCTTCTTAATTTATCCACCGTTGGGATGCGACATTTCGGTCGCGTGGACTGGTTGGATGGATGCAATTTGCATTATAATTGCTCCCCGCCATACTCACTCAAGCAGACACTGACGTTAAACGCAAGTAGAAACGTCAAATGGAACCGTTAAAAGGCAGACGCTGAGTACCGCGCTGGATTTAAATGGCGTGCAAAGCCTAAGTGGGTGGTGATGCCGAATGGTAATGGTTGTGGGTTTTTATGTTTTTATTTGAATTCGTAAGTGAGTACGTAAATAGGATTCAAAGAATAAGTAGAAATTAGTTGCAAGGCATAAAAGAATTCTATTGAAACTTAGGTAGGTTGGGAATTCTGGATTCGACTCAGAAAAGGAAGTTGAATCTGATGAAAAAAATAACCAGGTACCTTCGAGATTTTTGAGATATTAATTTAAATTTGCCTCAACTTTCTATTAAATCGTTGTTCACAGAAAAAAAAGAAGAATTTTGTAATGTTGAAAATTTGGTAGGTTGAATATTACCTTTTTTGAGTAATATTAAAAAATGTGTAAAAATGTGAACCTGATGAATATTCATCGAAAACTGATGAATATTCATCATTTTCTGGGCTAAAATTAATCATTTTTTCTGCCACAAAATCTGTCACCATTTCCTGATGAATATTACCATCATTTTTTCTGTGTTTTTATTATTGAGTGCAACGCTGGCTTTCCAAAGAGACTATTTATGAAACATTTTTGTTTTTTATCTCATACAAACTCTCCTCAATTTTCTTTAAAAAAATACCTAAACAACATGTTTCTCGGCATTTTTGATAAAGTACGCAAATTATCTCGCAGATAATTTTTGTTATTTTTCTCGAATAGGAATCGAAATGTTTATGATTCACATTAAAAATGGAAAGAAAATGCTTGGAAAAAAACCAAACCAAACTTTAAAAGCACATTCAATTGTTTGAAAAAATCACCCGTTCTCTGGTACAGTCAGTCTAGTCTGAGAAACTTGCCCAGAATCGGACCAATAACTCATGGAGTTCTTCCCGTTGGCCGCGTCGCCGTGATAACTCGCGCTATATTTTTCCCGTTTAACAATGACAGATGGCTTGGCGTTTGAAAAAAGTGAAAGAAAAAGACACAAAAAAAACTTCATCCTTCATCTCCCCCCGCGGGAAGCTTTCCCGATGGATACCGGAAATGGGAACTGAATGAAGGGGGAAAGATGGAAAGAAGATGGCAAAAGTGTGTAAAATATTTGAATAAAAGTAATGCTTCTTCGGGCGGGCGCGCGTTTGTTGCGTTGCAGTGGCACCAGCAGCGCTTCATTAGCATAAATGATAAAGTTTACTTTAGTTTTTTTTTCTTTCTTACTGTTTCAAGTTGACTCCACAAGGAACATCACACCAAACCAAACTGAGTTGGCTTAACAGTTGGCTTGGCAGGAAATAAGCACTGAAGAAGGGCGTCTGGAAATAGATTCTTAAACAAAGGTAATTTGCCAAAGTGCATGGTTTCATTTGTTTATTTATTTATTTAGCAGATTTTCAAGCTAACTTAAACAAAGAACGTGACCTTGGTGGGCGTTTTAAAGCAGGGTTACGTTCTATTGAAAAGTAACCTCTAAATACTGTAACAGGCGACACAGCTTGTTAAAATAGACAATTCTGTGGGTGGGTAACCAGAGTCTCCTGAGGGAAATCTCAAATTGCATGCAAGAAATGAAATTTGTGGCCATAAAACGTAACCTTCCTTGTTTGTTTCTGGGTTTCTTGGATCGCATTGGGACAGTTCACGGATGACTAAGTTTTTTTTTGTGTTTTTTTCTGCTTATGTTGTTTTCCCTTCAAATGGTGTCCAATTAGAATTGAGATTTCTGGCGATTTCGAGCTTTTTTCAGGTGACCAATGAGCAACTCTTCACGAAATCGGCCGATTTCGACCATTTTTATTTTTTGTATTTTTTGATTTGGCTCAAACTTTGTGGGGGCCTTCCCTGTGACCAAATAAGCTATTTTGCATCATTGGTTCACCCATACAAGTCTCCATACAATTTTGGCTTCTGTCCATACAAAAATGGTATGTAAATATTCAAACAGCTGTAACTTTTGAGTAAATTTTCTGATCAATTTGGTGTCTTCGGCAAAGTTGTAGGTATTGTTAAGGACTATTGAAAACAAAATAGGTTCACGGAAAAAATTGCAGATTTTTTAATCAACTTTTTTTTCACAAAAACTCAATCTCAAAAATCTCAAAAGATCGGAAAATTTCACGAATGTTTCATGTTTTAACATTGAAAATCGGACCATTAGTTGCTGAGATATCGACATAAGAAAATGGTGAGTTGTTTTGGTGAGATTAAGAAAACTTCGAATTTCGTGTTTCTTTTTCTTAAAACAACTCGATCTCAGCAACCCGAGGTCCAATCTTCAATGTCTCTTAGACAATTTTATAGCAAATTTTCTGAACTTTTCAAAAAAATATGTTCAGAAATGGTCACTCATGGTCACTATTTTAAAAAATCGAAAAACTGCAAATATTTAGCTAAAATCAAACTTTCGGTGGCTATATTATGAAAACGGAGCCCTTTATCAAAAAATCTGTAGTGAAGTTTTTAACTGCAAATTCAATTTTGCATTAAAAAATATGTCAAGATTTTTTTCAAAAAATCACAATTTAAAAAAAAAATTATAACCCGGCGGCAGATTTTTTGACCATGTTTCTCTATGGCTCAAAAGTTGCGGATTTTTATCCCCTAATATCAAAAAATCTCGAAAATCAAAAAATATGTATTTTGGGAAATTGAGTTTTGTGAAAAAAGTTGATTAAAAAATCTGCAATTTTTTTCCGTGTACCGTGTTTTCCGTGTTTTCTAAATAGTCCTCAACAATACCTACAAATTTGCCGAAGACACCAAATTGATCAGAAAATTCACTCAAAAGTTATAGCTGTTTGAATATTAACAAACCATTTTTGTATGAACAGCAGCCAAAATTGTATGGACACTTGTATGGGTGAACCAATGATGCAAAATAGCTTATTTGGTCACAGGGAAGGCCCCCACAAAGTTTGAGCCAATTAACAATATATAAAAAATAAAAATGGTCGAAATCGGCCGATTTTGTAGATAGTTGCTCTTTAGTGAAATTTTGATAAAGTGCACCTTTTTCAAGTTAAAGCCATTTTTAAGTAACTTTTTTGAAAATAGTCGCAGTTTTTCATTGTTTTAAATAAGTGCAAATGTTTGCTCACTTTTGAAAAAAATATTTTTGAAAAGCTAAGAAAATTTTCATTATTTTGCAATTTTGAACTTTGTTGATACGACCCTTAGTTGCTGAGATATTGCCATGCAAAGGTTTAAAAACATGTAAATTGATGTTTTCCAAGTATCACTAAAACGACCCACCATTTTCTAACGTCGATATCTCAGCAGCTAATGGTCCGATTTACAATGTTAAAATATGAAACATTCGTGAAATTTTGCGTTCTTCCAAAAACAATATTTTCAATTTTTTAAATCAAGATTTACATTTATAAAGGGCGTAATATTGAATATTACGCCCTTTAAAAATGTTAGTCTTGGTTTAAAAATTTTAAAATTATTTTTTTTCGAAAGGATCGGAAAATTTTACGAATGTTTCATATTTTAACATTGTAAATCGGACCATTAGTTTTTGAGATATGGACATTAGAAAACGGTGGGTTGTTTGGGTGGGACTTAGAAAACATCAATTTTCCTGTATTTAAACCTTTGCATGGCAATATCTCAGCAACTAAGGGTCGTATCAACAAAGTTCAAGAGTGCAAAATATAGAGAATTTTCTCAGCTTTTCAAAAATATTTTTTTCAGAGGTGGGCAAACATGTGCACCAATTTAAAAAAATTAAAAACTGCGACTATTTTCAAAAAAGGTACTAAAAATGGCTTTAACTAGAAAACGGTGCACTTTATCAAAACTTCACTTAAGTACTTTTTGATTGCAAATTTGATTTTACATTGAAAAATGAAGTTGAAAAATTTTTGCAACCAATATTTCGATTTTTTGAAAAAATCAGTATTGATTAAAAAACTCATTACTCGGTCAAAGATTTTTTGCAGTACCGTAAACCGGGGTGACTTTGATAGGATTTCAATTTGTTTTTAGAATATTTTCCAACAGGTATGGTTTTTCTCAAGATTATTATTTTTAAAACATGTACTGGGGTAGGCCACACAAAGTCCATGCACTATTTTGGAAAAAAAGTTTTTTTCAATAGTGTTTAGAAAAATAGTTACGTTGAAAATTCTTGGTTTTAATTCCGAGGTGACTTTGATAGTCATAGTTTTTCTTGTTAAAATCATATTTAAGATGTTCAAACTTTATTTGTACGTTAAATGTACCATCACTAAAGTAGCTGATATAGTTTGTAAGAAAAAAAAATCAATGTTTTTATTAAGTTAACTAAGTTTATAAGCTTTTTAACAAAATACATATGAATTTTAGGTAAAATTGTTAAAAAGTCGGAACTTTGCCTGAAATTTGTTAAAAATAGTTTTGTTTATAAAATTATCGATTTATATTGCATTTTATACTGAATTCGAAGCACGAATCACAAGTTTTCACACTTTACATGAAATTTGTTCAACTGAATTTGCCTATAAATTTGGAGATTTTTTTTAATTGTGTTTCAAAAACACATATTATTTATTATTTACAAACTTATTTAACCTTCTCATAGTGGAAAATTGTCCAAAGAATCCGAAAATTCATTCCGTTTTCCGATTAAAAATCATGTTCCTTGAGAAAATCATGACTCTTTGAGAAGCTTAAAATAATGACTTTCATCCACATTTTCTTAACTATAGTTAAGTAACTTTATAAACTTTTCAAAAATTTATGAAAAGTTCTTCATGAGGTACTTTGAACACTTCTCTACCACGGTCAGTATGTTTCTGAACCATTCCTTACGTATTTTAATTGTGCTCTTCATTTTGCGGAAAAATCGCAAACCTATCAAAGTCACCCCGGCTATCAAAGTCACCCCGTTTTACGGTACCTGGAAATTTCTGAAAAGTTGGCATTTTATGTCCTCTAAAACATATCAAAAAATAATAAATAAATATAAATAGTATTTTTTTGCAAATCAAGTTTAAGTGACAAAAAGTTAAATTAAAAATCATAAAATTTATAACTATGAGTCATTTTTTTCAGTGTAGTCCATATCCATACCTACAACTTTGCCGAAGACACCAAATCGAACAAAAAATTCCTTCAAAAGATACAGATTTTTGAATTTTCATATATCATTTTTGTAAGGACAGCTGCCAAATTTGTATGGAAATTTATATGGACAAACTAATGATGCAAAATGGCTTCTTTGGGCATACTGAAGGCACCAAAAAAGCTTCAGTCGGATTAAAAAATACAAAAAAAAATCAAATGACCGAAATCTGAAAGAAATGCTCTTCTAACTTTTTTCCTTAAAACCTATTTAATACCTAGAATAGCATTTTTTTTAACCACTCGAACATGGCGTAGGTCACAACCGACCAAACAAAAAAAAAGAAACCCTCAGAAAAAATTAGAGCCAAATCGAACAACTTTTTTTTTCGAATCATGCTGATTTCGTGGGAATCGCTGTATTGCAGTAACATTTAGAACAGGTAACAACAAAATCTCATGTGTGTTGACATGAAGTGTCAATTTGTTCCAACTTGATTGGATTGCTGTGCGGGCATATTCTCAGAACTGCAATGACAATAAATGATTCAATAATTGGTTGGAAAGGTCACGCTCCAAATTGATTCCTTGTTCCGATGCAGTGGTTGTGCACAAGCACCCTTGATGAGTTGATTGCTAATTGGCTAATTGTTTATTGGTTGGTGCTGTCAATGGATGACAGCTGAGTTTAAAAAAAGCGTTTGTTCGCGTTCATTTGTTTAATTCTGGGAATTTTAAAAAATTAATTAAATTAATTAAATATCAAGTTGATTGAAACAGTTTTGAATTTACGATATGACGATATTTTTTCATTTTAAGATAAAAATGTTCAATCATAGTTTAAAATTTCATCATGAGTATTGTAGCATAAATTTAAACAATCCTCTGCCTTATTTCATTTATTTTTATCCATTAATTGAAATATCACTGTGACACATGATTGGCAGAATGGTTCAAAAAGCATTCGTCTCTAAAAGGTGACGTTGAGTCACACTACACAAAAAAAAGTGTCATTAAAATGAATAATGAGTGAGGGCAGCAGAATTGGCACAAAAATGTCCCCGTAATCCATACACCATAAACGACGAGCAAAACAAGATTTATCAATTACTGACCCGTCCCTCCTCCAAACCAAGTCAACCATCACAAATCAATCATCGATGGAGCCACTTACCCTCCCCCAACCCCTAAAAGTATGCAACCACCGCCAGATAATAATAATGGCTTCCGGCGGGCACGCTGCCAGTCTGCGAAATTTGGAATGCCCTTTCAGACACAAAAATGAATGCGGCTTTTGGCCCATCCGTGTGTCGTTTAATAAGCAATTCACAATAATGAATTATTTAATTAAACGGACGCACGCAGATAAAATTAAATTAATTTTTAAAGCCCAAAAGTGCCAGCGAGCGATGGCAGAAGCCATCAATCTCCTGCGGATGATGTTTTCTTTTTTTCTTTTGTGGAATTTGGCCGCATCGCCGGGGAGCTCGTAAACCATATTATGGAAAATAAAATAAAAATCTGGTAAATGCTTTAAATGTGCCGAACGCCAAGAAGCCACGAACCCTTCGAAGTTTGGTGGGAAAGAGATGTAAGAGATGGTTGCCAGTTTGGCAGAGTTTTGCCAATTTTAGAAAGTTTACAGTTTCGAAAAATATTGGATTTAGATTTTTTTCTATTCTTTAACATTAAAGACAAATTGACATAGTTTAATTATCGAATGAACCCAACTCTTAGAAATTCTTTAAGGTGAATTAATCTCTCGATTGCACGTATGAAGGCCGTACTGCCATTTTTTTTATGGAGCACTCATTTGGATTCCGGAAAAGGGCCCTACAAAAGCCACGTGTTTCACTCCAGTGCCTCCAGCCCTTGAGCTCGCACCTGGGTGGCCGCGAAATTGTCGATAAATTTTTGGTGCGTCGCGTTGCTACAGGCGCGTTGATGGCAACGGTGGTTTTGTTCTGGAATAATGGAACATTCCCAATTAGCCTATGGTTCACCTTTTTGGAGAGTGTTTTTTTGTTGTGTTGTTGTTATTTTCCCTTTGTTGACTAGGGCAGAGAGGGAAAAGAATTTAATATTGCAATAATTGGAATGTGTTGTGTGTTTGGGTCTGAGAACTTTTATTAAAATTCGTTTTTTATACATGCGAAAAATCGTTACTAAGTTCTGTGTTGAGAACGTACACAATATCGATTTAAATTTCTGATGATAGGGCAATTATCAAAGATGCAATTTCAGCATTCATTCACTCTTACATAATTCCATACAAACTTATGACTCGTGAGTTAAGTAGTCCATTTAACACAAACAAATAACTAAAATTTGAGAATTTGTGTTGCATACATGCTATGTAAATGTTTATAAATCTGTGTCCTAAATATTCTGCTCAATTTGTTGTCATCTCCAAGTTAAACACAGCAAAAAAAAAATGTAATGCAGATTCGGTGGGTTACTAAATCCACCTTAAGGTGGTTGGTGCCTTTTTCTCATCTGTAGAGTATATCCCCACACAGTAAAAAAAAAGTCATGGTAATATGATATCTGGGATGGAGTACATCATTCATGTCAGAAAAAAAAAGTTTTTTTACCGCTTTTCTAGTGTAATGTCACTTTTTTTGAAGCAAAATTACATTATAAAAGAGGAAATTTTCAACCTTCCAAAATTACCCCAAGTCCTGCGTAGCCTGCACGACAGGGGTGTGAGGCAGTGCACCGTGACATGGTGAAAGAAACTGTTTCATCAAGAGTCATTGTGCAACCTGCGGTGTTAAGCACAAAACTCATGCTTGCAACACAACCAACGAGAACATCGAAGCCAAATGCTTCAATTGCGGTGGCGACCGTACGACCAAGAGTCGGAGCTGCCCAAAATGTGCTGAGTTTGTAAAACATCGGCAGCAAGCGACGACGAGGCACCAACCAAATCGCGACAAAACACAACCAGCATTAATGGACGTGAATTTTTGTGCTTTGGCGTCACCAGGAGCGGGATTTGCCCCAATGGTTCCAAATCTGCAGCCATTGCCGTTGAATCAGCGTTAAAGAGTTGCAGATAACACAACACCTTCAGTCAACAATCGAAGGAAAACCAAACAGCATCAACGGAACTTCTATACATTTTCATCTAGATGACAAAAAAACTGGGTGGTTGGAGTCTGCGAGTCAGACGTGCGTCCCTCACAAACCAAAAAAGTGCTAAAAAGTGCAAAAAATGCCTCACGGCAAGATAAAGAGGCGGTCCTCACCAGCAGGATCGGCAGATTTGAAGAAGCTAAAGAATGCCGAAGCGCTACCTGCAAAGCCAAGCAGTTTGAGCAAGGACGCTCAAAATTCGTCTGGAAACCAGTTCGCTACCCTACCTGTGGACGTGAGCGAGAAGGAAGAATTTGAACGACGGGAAAAGTTGCCACTCATTTTTTTGAAAACATCGTCATCGGATTCGGTGCGAAAGTGGCTGACCGGGTTTATCAAATCTGGTGCTTTACGAAATTCCATTCGCTGCAAACGTTCTTTAGGACGGGGCTTGTCGGTTCAAGCTGAGGTACCTCGCGTAGAAATGGGTCACTGAAGCTCGGCAGAGCTAACACTTGCCAAATGCCTATATGCGAGTTATTTGCATGTATGAAATGTAAAAGCTAAAAAACATGGAAACAACTCAATTTGTTAGAAGCGACCAGGTGGGCCCGTTCGGTTGGTCGCACACACACACACACACACACACACACACACACACACACACAAACCTCTTTAAAAATGTGCTTTTTTCGACTTCTTTCCCAGGTTTCAGAATGGGTTACCTTAGAAAACAAGCCATTTCGCCCAAACTTTTTGCCTTGCGTGCCAGATCAGATTTTTCTGAAGCAGTGGCGGGCTGGAACTAATGTTTGATAAAAATTGAAAAAATACACAAATATTTTTTTCATTTCTATTACGTACACAAATAAATGTACTGGTATTGCAAATAAAATTCACGTATCTTGATTTAAAGAATGCAAAAAAAAGAAAATTACTATCGAAAATGTGTTCGTTTGGTTTATTTTAATTTTTATTTATTTTTCGTTTAAAATTAAATATGTACTCTGATATCATTTTAATTTATATTCATATTTCATTGGTCGTTGCCATTTTTAAAAGTTTAATTTCCTCAACAAAACAATAGAAAAATATCAATGAGACATGATAAAATTTATTCCAACGAAATTTGGATTTTAATAAAACTTTATCACTGAAAAGTTGTTTTGAAAAATATTTATTAAATTCAATTTGAAGTAAACACAGTAAGAAATTTAAATTTAGTGGCGTTTTGTACATTTTTAGACAACAATGCAATTTATTTCATATATTTCACTATTTTACGAAACGGATCGTTTCGTTTTTTCAGATAAAAAATATCAATATAGAAGTGATAAGACAAACATAAAAAAATGATATTGAAACGAAGACATTTAAAAAAATACAGAGCCAAACTAAAACAATACGTTGAATTAGCAAAGCTGGAGTTCGATAACGTTTGAATCCGATTGATGCAAATGTTCGTCTGGGCGGGGCTTGTCGATTCAAGCTGAGGTACCTTGCGCACGGCTAGCCTGCGTAGAAATGGGTCATCGAACCTCAGCAGAGCTATCACCATCCAAATGTCAATGCGACTTATTTGTAAGTATAGAAAATAACTCCATTTGTAAGAAGTGGACGCGTGGCCCCTTTTGGTTGGTTTCAAAAATGGGAAAATTTTGATCTGAGGCTTTTTTTTAATTCAGACAACTTATTTATTAATTGAATATTTCGGGCCGGATCAAATGGCTTCACGGGCCGGACGTTGGGCAGGCCTGGTCTAATGCAACGTTAAAGGGAGATAAAAAATGATCTTTTTTACATAGAATGAAATTAGACCACTTTAAATGAGCAATTCTCTACGATATCGGTCTTTTTTCTTCAATTTTAATTTTTGTATTTTTTAATCCGACTGAAACTTTTTTGGTGCCTTCGGTATGCCAAAAGAAGCCATTTTGCATCATTAGTTTGTCCATATAATTTTCCATACAAATTTGGCAGCTGTCCATATAAAAATGATGTATGAAATTTCAAAAATTAAATCTTTTGAAGGAATTTTTTGATCGATTTGGAATCTTCGACAAAGTTGTAGGCAGACGTGCATTGGCACGCTCTGCACTGGCACTTCAAATTTAGCACTCACACCAAGTTCAAAGCATACTACTCCAGCCCAGTGCTAGTGCTATTAATTAGCACTCTCATTTAGCACTCATAGGATTTTTTTTTTCTTTTTTTATTGAGTCTTTTTAATAAAAGTTCTCAAGCAAATTTGATCATCGGTCAACGGCGGGAATCTATTACAACTGTAGCATACCTTTTTCTAGATTCTTCCATAAAAAATTAATCTCAGGGCTCGCGAAACTTCAAAGAATTTAAATTCAAATAGGGGAAATTCTCGTATGTTTGGCAGGTTAAGCACTCGCTCCTAACTCCATCCAATTTGCTGATTTTCACTATTTAAACAACTAATTTTGCAAAACTTTTGGTAGAAACTTGCTTGCTCACTTTTTATTGAGCTATTTATCACTCGAGTTCAGTTGAAAACGCTTTTAATTAGCTTTAATTGAATGTCAAAGTTCTGACCTGCCAACATTAGAGGCACGCTGGAATTAGATGCTGTTCCCCTACTGTTCCTATCAACTGCCAGCCAGGCCACGTCCCTGTCAAGTCTCCAGGTCACCTGGAACTGATTTTCGGGTCCTTCACTCCGATAAACTTCATTATTCTTTGCAACTCATTATTTTGATTCCAGGACAATAATCTGCGCTGATAAAAAAATAATGTTACGCTTTATGCGACAAGCAAAAAAAAATTTACTTTGAAGGGATCTGAACCATGGATATTCTGCTTTCATTTCTTGAACACTAGCACTGCACCAAATTTACAGATAAAAGTGGTTGTTGTTAGTTTCATCACATTCTAGACAATGATGACGGTAAATTTCAAATCAACAAATAAAAAATCAACCTAGTTACCATTTTTGCTCGAGTGCCAGGGCGAGTGCTATGATTGAAAGCGCAGTGCTATCCGTTCAAATAGCACGCGTGCTAACCGCGTGCAGTGCCAATGCATTTCTGGTTGTAGGTATGGATATGGACTACACTGGAAAAAAATTATACACGGTAAAAAAAATTCAATTTCAAAAGGGCCAAACATTCAATATTACGCCCATTTAAAATGTTAGTCTTGATTTAAAAATTTTGAAAATATTGTTCTCGAAAAGATTGGAAAATTTCACTAATGTTTCATAATTTTACATTGAAAATCGGACCATTAGTTGCTGAGATATAGACATTGAAAAATGGTGGGCTGTTTGGGTGAGACTTAGAAAACATCAATTTTCCTGTTTTTAAACCTTTGCATTGCAATATCTCAGCAACTAAAGGTCGTATCAACAAAGTCCGAAGAAGCAATATATAGAGAATTTTCTCAGCTTTTCAAAAATATTTTTTTCAATAGTGGGCAAACATGTGCACTATTTAAAAAAAGGAAAAACTTCAACTATATTTAAAAAAAAGTCACCTAAATATGACTTGAAAACGGTGCACCTTATCAAAATTTCAGTAAAGTACTTTTTGATTGCAAATTTGATTTTACATCGAAAAATGAAGTTGAAAATTTTTTGCGACCAAAATTTAAATTTTTAGAAAAAAATACTATTTAGTAAAAAAAATCATAACTCGGTCAATAATTTTTTGAACAACCTGGAAATTTGGAAAAGTTGGCATTTTATGTCCTCTAAAACATATCAAAAAATAAAAAAATTAAAAATAGTGTTTTTTTGCAAATCAAGTTTTAGTGATAAAAAGTTAAATAAAAAAATCACCAATTTTTTTACCGTGTATCATTTTTTTTCCAGTGTAGTCCGTATCCATACCTACAACTTTGCCGAAGACACCAAATCGATCAAAAAATTCCTTCAAAAGAAACAAATTTTTGAATTTTCATACATCATTTTTGTATGGACAGCTGCCAAATTTGTATGGAAAATTATATGGACAAACTAATGATGCAAAATGGCTTCTTTGGGCATACCGAAGGCACCAAAAAAGTTTCAGTCGGATTAAAAAAATACAAAAGTTAAAATTGAAGAAAAAAGACCGATTCCGTAGAAAATTGCTCTGAATTTAAAAATTTTCAAAATATTTTTTTCGAAAAGATTGGAAAATTTCACGAATGTTTCATGTTTTAACGTTGATAATCGGACCATTAGTTGCTGAGATATAGTCATTAGAAAATGGTGGGTTATTTTGGTGAGATTTTGAAAACTTCAATTTTTGTGTTTCTTTTTCTTAAAGCGGCTCTATCTCAGCAACCCGAGGTCCAATCTTCAATGTCTCTTCGACAATTGTATAGAAAATTTTCTGAACTTCTCATAAAAAAATATTTTTAGAAATGGTCACTCATGGTCACTATTTTTAAAAATTGGAAAACTGCAAATATTTCGCTAAAATCAAACATTCGGTGGCTATATCTTGAAAACGGAGCCCTTTATCAAAAAATCTGTAGAGTACTTTCAATTTAATTTTGCATTAAAAAATAATGTCAAACTTGTTTTTGCATGAAACTTCGAATTTTTTCCAAAAATCACTATTTTTCAAAAATTCATAACTCGGCGGCAGATTTTTTGACCATGTTTCTCTATGGCTAAACTGTTGCGGATTTTTGTCCCCTAAAACATATAAAAAAATCTTTAAAATCAAAAAATACATATTGAGTTTTAGTGAAAAAAAAGTTGATTAAAAAATCTGCAATTTTTTTATCATGTACCGTGTTTTCCGTGTTTTCTAAATAAATACCTACAACTTTGCCCAAGACACCAAATTAATAAGAAAATTCACTCAAAAGTTACAGCTGTTTGAATATTTACATACCATTTTTGTATGGACAGCAGCCAAAATTGTATGGAGACTTGTATGGGTGAACCAATGACGCAAAAAAGCATATTTGGTCATAGGGAAGGCCCCCACAAAGTTGAAGTTAAATAAAAAAATAAAAATGGTCGAAATCGGCCGATTTCGTAGAGAGTTGCTTTTTTTTAAATACATTTTTGTCATTTAAATATTAGAGAACAAAAATGATAGCAGTTTTGTTCAAAAATGCTTTGAATCATTGGTCAAATTTAATAAAATCAACAACACCAACAAATTTAAAACAATATACATCTATCTGCTTTTTGTTACAATTTGCATATCTCAACAAACATTGAAATCTGGTTAAGAAGCTTCAAATAATTGTGTAAGAATTGTGTAAGATATAATTTATTTTATACCACGGACTGGTCAATGTTGAGGGTTGGTTGATCATTTTGTGGCTGAAGACAATTGTTAGTTCACGAATAAAATGAAAATGAAAAAAGGTATTATTGGAATGCAATTTTTTTTTGATAAAATTTCTATTATTATTTTAAAAACATATTTAAGAGAGGGTTCTCACTTACTTTGAAAAACTGTGTTATTTTATTTTTAAACAAGGTGCAACTACAATTATAAAGCGTTGCAAAAAGATTTTTCAACAATCATTTCTCTGATTCTAATAAAATTTAAAAAAAATGTCGACTTGAATCAGATGTTAGTCAATTAGATTCATAATTCAAATGTCATGAGTTCAAATCTAGAGACGGAAAGTTTCTAAATTCAAAATTAGCTAGAGCTTTCCTTACTTACTTTTACTGCTCGGACAACCTGCGGGTCATAAGCTGTCTCCAGATGCGTTGCCATCTAATTCGGCTCTGGGCTGCTACCAGCAGTCAAGTGCGTTCTGACCTGAACTCCCTTTGGCCAGTTGTCGCACTTACATCAATTTTCAGGGAGTGACAAGATAGCACGACAAGATTGACCGTCTACATTGTTTGCTGTATTATTTCATAGTAAAAATTATAAAACAATACATTCAAAACGAAAAGTTTGTTCGATCTATTCCGGAAATGAAAACTCATCACGATGAAATTGAGCCATTCAAAAATAAAACGCCACTTTTCCATACACAATGCATCAGCACATTTTATTGACAATCAATCCTGCGTTCACACACACACACACAGAGAAGCTTGGCTCAACATGGCCCCGGAAAATGGGCCCTGCAATAACAAATAAGTCATCATTTCCGGGGAAAAAGAGCAAGCCTTTTGTACCCGGTGCCATCAATCTATTATTGGTGGTGCGTGATTTTTTTTTTTTTTTTTCAATAACAACAACCAACGCGCGCGTCAAAAAGTCACGGTGTGAAGAGATTGATTCTCACTTCCTGAGAAAATATGCGCCCAATAATAAAGAAAATATTGCCGAAATTAATTGAAAACACTCGACTGCATTTTCATCATCATTCCCGTGCTGGAAAGTGACAAAAAAACCGTGTCGGTAGTGATTCACCTAGCAGTGTCGGATTTGCAATTTTGAAATCAAGTTTAACAAAAATTAGATTTGTAGACTTTATTCTCACTGTTTCAAACTATTTATCAAGTCAATATATGAATACAAAACTTGTTTTAATTGGATTCCTTGAAAAAAATATTAATTTTTAAACGCCCTCGAGCGATTTTGACGCGAGCATCATTTGGCCGGCACATTCTGGCCGAGATGAAAGGGTGCACAAAAGTGTGATCGATTGAAAATAATTAATTGCCCTCGCTCATATCGTCGCCGTAGTGCCACCTTGTCACACGTCACGCTTCTTTTTGTTTGGCACTTTTTTCAAGCGAAACTTTACCATCGATCTGAACAACACGCCCCACGTCATACGAGGTTTCGTTGCAAACCAATTTGCCACTCGTGCCACGTTTTCTCCTAGATCCTAATAAAAAGTTTTATCAAATTGTGCCAAATTGCCACCTGTGTCACGCCACCACTTGGCTGACGAAGATGTGGCACTGGTTTTTCGTACTATAAAACGAAAAATAAATAAATTAAAACAAAGCCAAAAATGATTTTCGCCATATTTGCGAGCCCACAACAACAACAACAACAACAACGACAAAAAGTGGCCTGCAGCTGGCAGACGCCTGCAAGTGACAATCGATGAATGAGTGGCTGTGTGTATGGCGAGGGTGAAATAATATTTTATTTGAATTTTCCTTGCCACAACGCGTTTTGCGTGCCAATTCCGACCGTTTTGATTAACGAATGATGATTTTTTTTCGGTGCGAAGGGTGTTTTACGATTTTGATAACGTGATTTTGGCTGGGAGTCACGCATTGATCGAGTGCTAAAACGATTTACGTTATACAGTGTTTTTTTTAATTAGTTAAAATGGTGCCTGTGGTTTTTTATTCGAAGAATTTTTAAATTTGTTGATTCGTAAATTGACCGAGAACAAATCGGAAAATGGCTTCGTTTACAACTGGCGCTTTGGATCTAACCCGAGCATCCATAGCAGATGTACAGATAAATCAGTATTTTACAGATTTTTCGCTCCCAAAAATCACAAAAATTCTGTAAAATCATCTATTTTAATGCCTCTATTTAAAAATTTCAACAATTCAGTGACTGAATTATGAAACTTTGTCCTAAGAGATGACTTTTGTTCCTGATCACGAATCCGAGCTCTTTTTTTTCGATTTGTCATGACGGAGGGACGGTACGACCCTTTCCAATTTTGAACATTTGGAAAAGACGAGTTTTCCAATAATTTGCAGCTTGAAATGGTTCTTCTTCTTCTTCTTGAAATGGTTATGCTTCGGATATATGGTTTTAAAGGGACTTTTTGTATAATTGGACGTTCAATTTGATGGCATACTTAGATAAAAAAAATTGTGTTTTAAATACAAAACTCTAACATTTTTGAAAATCGAACCGAATTTTGAAAACCTGCAGTGATAAAGAGGAAAATTTAGTGGAAAAAAAATTACCGAATAATTGAGACACTTTGGAGCTTTTGTGTCCTCATAAGATTAGTAATTTTTTTTATTGTTTGACAAGTCATTTTGGACTTAATGAATTTAATAGTTACTGCCATTTTAAGGGGTTACATGTAGAAAATCACAAAATTTCATCTTACAGAAAATGTATTAAATCCACTAAAATGGTGATTTCTTACACTCCTGAAAGTTTCATGATGATATTTCATGATTAAACTGAGTAAGAGACGATTTAAGCTCAAAGTTTTGCCATGGGTAAAGCGAAGTGTCAAATTTTGTGATTTTTTTTTTCTATAAACACCGAGTTGATTTACAGGTGCCTCGATATCTCGAGATGAGATGAACAAAATTGGCTGAAATTTCGGGTGAAGACTCTCAAGACATATCCAGTGTGCATGACGAAGCTCGATTTGGGAATTTTGTTTTTTTTTTTTTATACAAAAACTTAAAAACTAACGATTTTTTATATGAAAAAAAAATCTTATCTTTTTTAAAAATAAACTTTTTGAAAATCGGCTTTAGTCATGCACATGGAACCAGTTTAACGAGTCTTCACCAAAATTTTGAGCCGATTTGGTCAAAGCAGTGTTGAGATATCGTGGTACCCGTTTTTTTAAACTGCAAACTTCAAATACAAACTTCTTGGCGAAGACACAACTTGATGTGTCCAAATTTCATTTTAGATTTTGTATTCTATACATGCAAATAACTCGCATATAGGCATTTGGACAGTGTTAGCTCTGCCGAGCTTCGGTGACCCATTTCTACGCAGGCTAGCCATGCGCAAGGTACCTCAGCTTGAACCGACAAGCCCCGCCCTAAAGAACATTTGCATCATTCGGATTCAAACGTTATTTAGAACTTCCGAACCCTTGTCAAATGGACAAAGGCCCAACATGCATATAGTTTGTAGTAATAGTATTCCTAATTCTACCAATCCAAAGGACGAGGGATCGAACCCGAGCGACTTTGAGTTTTCGTTCATGTTTAGAGTTTCAAAAATTCATATTTCCTTAATTTTCTCGTTAGGAGCAGAGGGGAATCGAACCCAGCATCATTCGCTTACAAAGCGAAAACCGTAACCAGTCAGCCACGGCTGCTCCCTAATAGAGACAACACTAGAACGCTCTCACCAAATTCTGGGATCATCCATCTATCTCCGTAAACTCTTATGTAAATCCCCGCTTCCTTTGCATCTCTTGCGTTTCCGGATGTGTCCGCCAAGTGGTCCACCACAGACACGACTGCCTCCATCACCATTGAACTGGTTTCCAGCTTCCACAGCCACCTGGCCTTGATTTCCTCCGGAGCAGTGATGGAATAATCATCATCAAAAGAAAATCTCTGGACGTTCATCAAGAGAAAAAATCCAAAAGGAGCATGGCTCTCCTCTCTCGCGCACGAAGGATCGGTAAAAAGAATCTAAAAAATCATCATCTTGATTTTTCGGTGGAATATCCATTTCACTACTACACTTGCAAGTGTACCGTCACACGTCGAAAAATGACCTGTCACATTTTGTAGATGGGCAATGCGTGTAAACAAAGTGAAATAAATACTATTAAGTGGTGCTGACAAGGAAATCCACAAAAAATCATCAGTAGATTGATTTTCTTGGAGATTTTCGAAAGCGATTTTCTTTTGCGTGATTTGCCTCCTTTCTCTTTCGCGGGTGAAGAAAGTTCGCAAGCAAAATTGATTTTTTTGCGATTATTCCATCCCTGCTCCGGAGTACTTTTAAAACTTTAGAACTTTAAAAAAAGTGGAAAAATACGTGACGGATCGAAAAATAAACGCGCCCGCACACCACGACTACTACGATCACACCTCGAAAATGTATTTTTTGCAATTCCGTCGTTAAACTTTTTACTTTTCCTGTCATTCTTGAACGACGAAATAGCCTACTTTTCTGTACCAAAAATAACAGAAAATTTCACTCAGTGTGTGTTTTTTGGAATTGCAAAAAATGTTGTATAGAACTCGTTGCAAAAGAGCAGTTCTCTAGGATTTCGGTCATTCGATTTTTTTTTATATTTTTTAATCCGACTGAAACTTTTTTGGTGCCTTCGGTATGCCCAAAGAAGCCATTTTGCATCATTAGTTTGTCCATATAATTTTCCATACAAATTTGGCAGCTGTCCATACAAAAATGATGTATGAAAATTCAAAAATCTGTATCTTTTGAAGGATTTTTTTGATCGATTTGGTGTCTTCGGCAAAGTTGTAGGTATGGATACGGACTACACTGGAAAAAAATGATACACGGTAAAAAAAATTTGGTGATTTTTTTATTTAACTTTTTATCACTAAAATTTGATTTGCAAAAAAACATTATTTTTATTTTTTTTATTTTTTGATATGTTTTAGAGGACATAAATGCCAGAAATTTCCAGGTTGTGAAAAAATCATTGACCGAGTTATGAATTTTTGAATCAATACTGATTTTTTCAAAAAATCGAAATATTGGTCGCAAAATTTTTTCAACATCATTTTTCGATGTAAAATCAAATTTGCAATCAAAAGTACTGTAGTTGATAAAGTGCACCGTTTTCAAGCATCCAATTTAGGTGATTTTTGAAAATTGTGGCAGTTTTCATTTTTAAATTAGTGCACATGTTTGCACACTTTGGAAAAAATATTTTGAAAGGCTCTCTATATTTTGCTTCTTCGGACTTTGTTGATACGACCTTGCTTGATATTGCAATGCAAAGGTTTAAAAACAGGAAAATTGATGTTTTCTAAGTCTCACCCAAACAGCCCACCATTTTTTAATGTCGATATCTCAGCAACTAATGGTCCGATTTTCAATGTTAATAAATGAAACATTTGTGAAATTTTTCGATCTTTTCGAAAACATTATTTTCAAAATTTTCAAATCAAGACTAACATTTCAAAAGGGCCAAACATTAAATATTACGCCCGTTTAAAATGTTAGTCTTGATTTGAAAATTTTGAAAATAATGTTTTCGAAAAGATCGGAAAATTTCACAAATGTTTCATATATTAACATTGAAAATCGGACCATTAGTTGCTGAGATGTCGACATTAAAAAATGGTGGGCTGTTTGGGTGAGACTTAGAAAACATCAATTTTCCTGTTTTTAAACCTTTGCATTGCAATATCTCAGCAACTAAAGGTCCGAAGAAGCAAAATATAGAGAATTTTCTCAGCTTTTCAAAAATATTTTTTCCAAAAGTGTGCAAACATGTGCACTAATTTAAAAAAATGAAAAACTGCCACAATTTTCAAAAAAGTCACCTAAATATGGATTTAACTTGAAAACGGTGCACTTTATCAAAATTTTTGTCTGCCTGTGTGGATCAATCGGACCGCGCACTGGACTCACAATCCAGAGGTTGCCGGTTCGAATCCCGGGGCAGACGCAAAAAATTCTAAGTGTAAATATAGGTATTCGGTGCCCTCTCCCCGTGCCCATACCTTCACACTTAGGAGACCCGGGAGGCGGAGTCTTGTCGCAAAAAGAACGATACACGCCTGTGGATCCGTTGACGAAACCGCAAGGTTTAAGAGGGCCACATTATAAGGTGTTACGTTGATTCCGTTATCAAAATTTTACTAAAGTACTTTTTGATTGCAAATTTGATTTTACATCGAAAAATGATGTTGAAAAAATTTTGCGACCAATATTTCGATTTTTTGAAAAAATCAGTTTTGATTCAAAAATTCATAACTCGGTCAATGATTTTTTGCACAACCTGGAAATTTCTGAAAAGTTGGCATTTTATGTCCTCTAAAACATATCAAAAAATAAAAAAAATTAAAAATAGTGTTTTTTTGCAAATAAAATTTTAGTGATAAAAAGTTAAATAAAAAAATCACCAAATTTTATTTACCGTGTATCATTTTTTTCCAGTGTAGTCCGTATCCATACCTACAACTTTGCCGAAGACACCAAATCGATCAAAAAAATCCTTCAAAAGATACAGATTTTTGAATTTTCATACATCATTTTTGTATGGACAGCTGCCAAATTTGTATGGAAAATTATATGGACAAACTAATGATATTTAATTTTTATCAACGGGAGCGAATGACCCATAGGGTTAAAGTTCCTCCAATAAAATCAACAACAACAAAAACTAATGATGCAAAATGGCTTCTTTGGGCATACCGAAGGCACCAAAAAAGTTTCAGTCGGATTAAAAAATACAAAAATTAAAATTTAAGAAAAAAGATCGATTTCGTAGAGAATTGCTCAAAACTTGATTTTTTCAGCACTCTTCGTATTTGGGTAATTCTCTACCAACTCACACGAAATCGGGAGAAGTTGCCCCGACCCCTCTTCGATTTGCGTCCATTTTTTGATATCTTGTGCGCGCGCGGTTCTGGGCAACGGGCATACCCGCCTGACCGGGTTCGGGGAGGTGGCGTTCGGGGAAATGGCCGTTCGGGGATATGGTCATTCGGGAAAATGATTTTCGGGGATGTGGAAAATTAGGGAAAGTGGCAATTCGGGAAACTGGTTTTTAGGGGAAGTCGCCATTCGGGGATGTGGCCATTCGGAGAAATGGATTGTTCGGGGAAATGATTTTCGGGAATATGACATTTCGGGAAAGTGTCTTTTCGGAGATATGGCATTCGGGGAAATGTCTTTTCGGGAATGTGTGTTTCGGGGAAATGTCATAGATTCGTACCACTGCCCGATTTTGACATTTTGGATGTGCACCATTTGTAACGCCATCTTCGGTTAAAAATATGGATAATTTTTTTTCATGGAACTTTTTCTGCTGAATCAGAATCTACCCTCAAAATTGAGTCAATGTGCCATATCGATTTTTAGGTCATCACTGAAAATTTAAAATATCGCAGCTTTGGTAAAAAAGTCGTTTTTCCCCGGTTTTGTGCGCAGTTGGTTGAAAATCCCAATTTTTATTTTTAAAAAATCTTGTCTGGGGATCCTTACAATAAATCTTTACTCATTTTTTAAATGTTATGTAACATTGTCCGAGGAAACAAAAAAAAATACATAAGCTCTAAGCATTTTCAGTTTTCATAGAACCTTTCATACAACGATTTTTAAAAATCCGAACTATTTTTCTTTAAAATTCCAATCAATTACTTTTCTTTTCCGTCTAAGAGAGGTCAATTCAGATGAAATGGCAATATTTCGGACCACCCTAACACGGCATAGTTCACGCTAAGGGCCAAACAAAAAAACGGATCTAATTATTTTGGCCAAGAAACCCCAACCTCCCGTGTCCAATTTTGAGCCCGATTGGAAAACTTCTTTTTCGAATTATGATGTTTTCGTGAGGAAATGCTGTATTTTTTTTTTGTTTTCAAAAATTAACAAGGATGGACAGTTATTTTTAAATTATAAATTTTGTTGACTCATTTATTTTAAAAATAGCTGTAACTCCAAAACTATCTAATATCAGGTCTCATAGTTTTGCAATAAAAACTTTTTTTTCGGTTTTTTATTAGTACGTTAGGCTGGTACAAATATTTTAAAAAGTTTTTGTCACCCCCCCCCCCCCCTTCAAAATTGGCCCGAAAAATCAGGGGGCAAAAAAAATATTTTTACAATAAACTTCAAAATTTCAAGTAAATTTCAAGTGCAACCAGCTGAAATCAAATTAAAATACATTCTTCTGCGTTTAAAATCATTTTTAGCATGTTTGGGTTTATAAAAAAATTATTTTTTTTTTGAAAATTTTCGATGCAAAATCTTTTTTTTCGATACAATTTTTATTTTTGTCAGATCTTAGATTTTTGAAAACTAGAGATTGCAAAACAACTGAACTGGTGTAAAATGCATTTTAAAACACTTTTTTTCATTCAAATGTGAAGACTATGGCTTGTTATTTAAATTTTTATATTTTTTTATTTTTTTGCCCCCCCCCCTTGACCTCGGCCAGGGCCGAGGGACAAAAACTTTTTTAAAAATTTGCATCGGCCTTATCAAATCGAAAAAAAACAACTTTTCTGAAAATCTCCATATAAAATCCGGGTTTCGTGCTAACTAGCTACTTTGATAGCTGGAAAATCCACCTTACCTTACTAATCTACATACTTTGATTGCCAGCTATTTCCTCAAGGTCACGATAACTGTGCACCCAGACGAAAAAAAAAACATCTTTATTTGTGTTCCCGAATGCCATCTCGTTGGGCCAAATCCTCCACCTGTTTTATTGGCATTCCAGCCCAACCAATAGAATGTACCTACCACCTTCACCTTCAGAACAGAGCACCCATGATTTGGAAGCCAAGAATTTACAACTTCTTCCCGTGAACTTGCCCCAAATAACGACGTGCACGGTGAAAAATTCTTTTATTTTTTTCAACATTATTTTCACAATAGTTTGATTTAAAATTTTGTGACTATATTAATCTGATCTTTATTATTTTTTTTATTAAACTCCATAAATGTACAGTTTCTCTCCGTAATCCAAACGGAACAATTCAAACCTCCCCGGAAGTGGTCCCAAAATAAATGAGCAACCCAGGTCAGGAATCGCAAAATGGTAAAACGAACGGTGAATTATTGCGCTCTGTTTTGGGCTCATTTATCGTGGCAAGCGCTGACACTGTAAAGAAAACAACAATTCAATGATTTCCGAAGGAAAAATTACCACGCTGTAATTGTGCCCTAAGTCTTCGGAAAAGGCATCGCCTGGCTGGGAAATCCAATTAAAGAAGTAAGCGCGTCAGCTCAGCTTCAGCTTATCGAACGGAGCGCACGACATTGCATAAAAGATTTTACACTGCGAGATTGAATGCTCGAGAGGTCGGAATTAATTTCCAATGAACGAACGAATTCGACGCCGTCGTGCTATCATGTCGTGCGTCGCTTTTTGACGTTCCGAGAAAAACGCGTTTCAATGTTTGACCTTGAATAAACAAAAACGAGAGCACGCAATGTAAACAATAACAAACACGTTTTGTTTGGTTGACCATTCTGTGCCAAAGTTTGGTTGAATTTGATTGCTGGAGTTCCGAGTTATAACTGAAAACGAGCTCTTTCCTGTGTCAAACGCGTTCTGACCTGAAATCCCTTTGGCCGCACTTACATACATCAATTTTCAGGCTGTGACAAGATAGCTGAGACAAGATTGAAGCTTCTTTCATGTGAAAAGTGACAAAAAATGCACGGAGTTTTTTTCGGATTTTATAGAATGTCTCAAGATTGAAATCAAATGTGAAGGTGGCGTTCTTCACTCGATTTGGCCCGAAATCGACATACGACAAGATAACACGACAGCGACGGTTTGAGGAGAGCAAGGTCGACGGGAAGAACTGGAACTTATTGATTTGTTCCTTTTTTTCTGAAGATTTCACAGTCTGGAATAGTTGCTCTTGACTGGGAAAAAAGAACATTGATGATTAAATATTTTTTTTATTGGATTTTAAGCTTGGTTTGAAAACAAAATTAAATCATTCATATGTGAGCAAACGCAAAAATGCATTTTGGAATATTAAATGAGCAATATTGAAAAGGCATATGGGTCATTTCGCTTCAGCTGTAGGCAGAAAAGAACAAATTCGAATTCGGCTTTTTTCTGATCATGCTCAAATTCTAAGAATCTTGAATTTCTGCTGAATTGTATCAAACGCTTTTTTTAAATGTCTTGTGATAACGGGTTTTAAAGCTGGCAGTTGTTGAATGTCTTGTCATTTTGCCAAAAAAAAAAAAATCTTAAAAAAGAACTAACAAACATGAGGACGAACGTGCCCTTGGAGTTTTCGAACGGAAGGTGCTACGATCGATCTAAATTTTATTTTTACTCAAAAACCTGACCTATTTGGAAAAAATCTAATGATGGGAAAGCTTAAGCAGAATAAAATTACATCAATTGATCATTAAGATTGCCGAGATAAACTTGTTTAACGTTCTGAAATAGTAGTTTATGCAACAAGTTGCAAAAAGAAGATTTTTTCAGCACGAGTCGTACATTTATCCAACGAATTTCACCGAGTTGGATAAATACGACGAGTGCTGAAAAAATCTAGTTTTGCAACGAGTTCCATACAACAATTTTTGCAATTTCGAAAAACACCCTATGAGTGGAATTATAAATCAAATGTTCATGTATTTTGCCAATTAACCGTTTGAATAAAAAACAAATGTTAAAAAGTATGACTTTTCGACACAAGTGCTGAAAAGTTCAACTTTTCAGCACTCATTTCAGTGCTGAAAAGTAGAACTTTGTTAGTTTCACGACGGAATTGCAAAAAACATTTTTTGCAATTCCGTCGTGAAACTACATACTTTTCCTGCCATTCTTGAACGATGAAAAAGCCTACTTTTCTGAACCAAAAATAACAGTATCGAATAATAACACTTTTCAAAATAAATACTGAAAAGTCCTACTTTTCAGCACTGAAATGAATGCTGAAAAGTTCAACTTTTCAGCACTTGTTTCGAAAAGTTATACTTTTCAACATTATTTTGATTTAAACGGTAAATTGACAAAATACATGAACATTCGACTTATAATTCCACTCAAAGGGTGTTTTTCGGTATTGCAAAAAATGTTGTATGGAACTCGTTGCAAAACTTGAATTTTTCAGCACTCGTCGTATTTATCCAACTCGGTGAACCTCGTTGGATAAATGAACGACTCGTGCTGAAAAATTTTTTTTGCAACTTGTTGCATAAACTTCTATTTGATTTTGTTTATTGATATCTCAGCAGAATTTGATTTGCATGCAAGTTAGAAAAACTTGAATGAGAACAAACTGAAAATAAAATTTTAAAGTGGCTATAAATAGGGCAAGGTGGGGCAAACCGACCATATAGGGCAAGAGGAACAATCGCTCGTACGTCCGTAATTTTTACAATTTTGATTATTTCCAGTATAAAGAATTGTTGCTAGCAATGCAATTAGCTGATTCGACTACCACATAACCGCCAAAACGACTTAAACGCCACGGGGCATAAGATTAAATGAAGTTTTTTTTTCAAAACCTTCGTTTACTTATAACATTTGGAAAGTGCAAAATAAGGCTTAGGGTTTGTTTTAAGGCTCATTTTATCAAAATGCTATTTTTCCTAGATCAGTAGTGTCCCTACCAATGACTTGTACCGATTTTAAAGCATGATTTATCTTTTGGTAATTTTTATTAATAGCTTTTAAAAAATCTTGATCAGGTGGGGCAAGTGTACCATATGGATTTTAAGTATGGAAAAAAACGAATTGCTGCAACAACATATTTTATTGGGAAATAAATACATAAAGTACTTAAAAACTGATTATCAACGGTTTAAAAAAAATCCATACAAAATATACTGATATTATGAAAATTTACTATTTATCATCCAGGTAATATTTTTTTCGTCAAAACGATCAAATTTTTAGTAAAATATTATTATTAAATCTTAAATTTAAAGAAACGTTCCAAAACATTCAAATCTGATGTATTTAAGTGATAACAGTTTTATTGTTAGCTAATTAACATGTTTTTTCATGCATTGTTCCTCTTGCCCCAACGGGTTGTTCGTCTTGCCCCACTAGTTGAGTAGAACGTACAGAAAATCGAAAATTTTAAAATCAAATTTTTACATAAAAAAAAAGATTTAAAAAAAACTTTTTCTATCGAGCAATTCCAGCTCAAATCAGGATTTTTTCTGATACTTTTGTACCCAACCCTCTCCGATTTCAATGAAACTTTGTAGACATGTTATCCTAGGCCTATATAAGCAATTTTTGTGCATATGGAGCAAATAGTACTCGAGAATAACATTTGAGAAGGGCGTAAGGTATTTAAATATTTTTGTATTCTGTAATTTAAAAATTACTGTATCTCGAAGCCGTTGCGTCGTATCAAAAAGTGGTCACAGACAAACTTGTAGGAAATTTAACGGACTTTCTGAAAAAAATACACTGAAACAAAAATAGACGCCAAATCTATGAGATTTTTTGATTTTTAAGTCTAAAACTTAAATTTGAAGGTGATGTCACGATTTTTTTCGTTCAAAATTTTTGAGAAAATAGCCTAAAATGTTACTAACAGACTGACGAAAAATGCAGGATGGTATGTCTCTCCTTAAAAAACACAAAAATCATTTACTAAAACTGTTTTTTTTTTTAAATGTGGTCTAAACGTCAAAATTTTTAAAAACCGGTAGTTGGAATCGATTCTCCAGACAATTTTACATAAAAGTCTCCGTATTGACCATTGTCCTATATCCAATCCTTGTGAAGATACAGCGGTTTTAAAAATAAAAACGTTTTAAAACCGGGATTTTTGGTGGTTTTTGACAATTTTTATATGACAGACTTGGTTTTTCAGTCTCGTAAATATTTTTAACGGAAAGCTCGTCCAATTTCACATAAGTTTGCCTTTGACAGCATTTTAATTGGATGTAAGGGCTTACAGATATAAGCTTAATTACATTGCTTATAACTGAAAGTAGAATATTTTTTTCAGTGTGGTAGAAACCAGGATAGTAAATTTGATTACGTAATTATAAAAACGATTTAAATCAAAAAGCTGTCAAAGGCAAACTTATGAGAATTTTTAAAATTGCAAAATACTAAAATATTTAAATACATTACGCCCTTCTCAAATGTTATTTTCGAGTACTATTGGCTCCATATACACAAAAATGACTTATATAGGCCTAGGATAACATGTCTACAAAGTTTCATTGAAATCGGAGAGGGTCGGGTACAAAAGTACCAGAAAAAATCCTGATTTGAGCTGGAAATGCTCTATCAAAATCTTAGTCGAAACTTAAAAAAAGAAATCCGACAGATTTTTTAACTTTTTTCTTGGGTTTTAACGAGCATTTCCTTGGCTTGTTACACTTGCCCCACTTTCCCCTACGAGAAAGGCTCGTATGTTTGGCAGGTTTGTCGAACATCTCACAAATTTGTTCAAATAAAAAGCATATGCTGTATGATCGACGATGCAAATTAGCATCAGTACAAACATTGACTCATTTTAAACATTTCCGCATTATGAATTTTCAAGAAAAAAATCGATTTAAATGGTTAAAAAAGCATTTCAAAACAGATTTTTTTTCCCTCTAATTCCATGCTATCAGTTCTATCTCAGGCGCTCGCTGGTCCTTACCTTGGCAGGTGAGCAATTCTCTACAAAACCGGCCGATTTCGACCATTTTTATTTTTTGTATTTTTTGATTTGGCTCAAACTTTGTGGGGGCCTTCCCTATGACCAAAGAAGCCATTTTGCATCATTAGTTTGTCCATATAAATTTCCATACAAATTTGGCAGCTGTTCATACAAAAATGGTACGAAAACGAAAAAACGAAACTATTGGCACTACGCCCCCCGGGGCATGGCCTTCCTCTAACGTGGGATTTCTGCTCCAGCGCCTCTGACGAGACAGGAGAAACCGGGACCGACATTTTACTTCACCATCCGATAGAAGCTCAGTGGATAAGACGGGAATCGAACCCGCGTCTCATAGCATCATCGGGATCGGCAGCCGAAGCCGCTACCCCTGCGCCACGAGACCCACAAAAATGGTACGTAAATATTCGAAAATCTGTAACTTTTGAAGGAATTTTTTGATCAATTTGGTGTCTTCGGCAAAGTTGTAGGTATTGTTAAGGACTATTTAGAAAAAAATAGGTACACGGAAAAAAAAATTTCCCGATTTTTTATTAACTTTTTTCACAAAACTCAAATTCCCAAAATACGTATTTTTGATTTTCGAGATTTTTTGATATGTTTTAGGGGACAAAAAACCGCAACTTTTGAGCTATAGAGAAACATGGTCAAAAAATTTGCCGCCGAGTTATGTTTTTTTGAAAAACTGGTGATTTTTGGAAAAAATCGAAATTTCATACATAAAATTTTTTTGACCTAATTTTTTTATGCAAAATTGAATTTGCAATCGAAAATTACTTTACAGATTTTTTGATAAAGGGCCCCGTTTTCAAGATATAGCCACCGAAAGTTTGATTTCAGCGAAATATTGACCATGAGTGACCATCTCTAAAAATATTTTTTTTGAAAAGTTCAGAAAATTTGCTATAAAATTGTCTAAGAGACATCGAAGATTGGACCTCTGGTTGTTGAAATACAGCGGCTTAAAGAAAAAGAAACACGAAAATTGAAGTTTTCTAAGTCTCACCCAAACAGCCCACGATTTTCTAATGACGATATCTCAGCAAATAATGGTTCAATTTTCAATGTTAATACATGAAACATTCGTGAAATTTTCCGATCTTTTCGAAAAAAAATATTATGAAATTTTTTAAATCATGACTAGCATTTAAAATGGGCGTAATATTCAATGTTTGGCCCTTTTAAAATGTTAGTCTTGATTTTAAAATTTTCAAAATATTTTTTTCGAAGAGATCGGAAAATTTCACGATTGTTTCATGTATTAACATTGAAAATCGGACCATTAATTGCTGAGATATCGTCATTAGAAAATGGTGGGCTGTTTGGGTGAGACTTAGAAAACTTCAATTTTCGTGTTTCGTTTTTTTTAAGCCGCTGTATCTCAGCAACCAAAGGTCCAATCTTCAATTTCTCTTAGACAATTTTATAGCAAATTTTTTGAACTTTTCAAAAAATATATTTTTAGAAATGGTCACTCATGGTCACTATTTTTAAAAATTGAAAAACTGCAAATATTTCGCTAAAATCAAACTTTCGGTGGCTATATCTAGAAAACGGAGCCCTTTATCAAAAAATATGTAAAGTACTTTTCAATTGCAAATTCAATTTTGCATTAATAAATAATGTCAAACTTGTTTTTGCATGAAACTTCGATTTTTTCCAAAAATCACTATTTTTTCAAAAATTTATAACTCGGCGGCAGATTTTTTGACCATGTTTCTCTATGGCTCAAAAGTTGCGGATTTTTGTCCCCTCAAACATATCAAAAAATCTCGAAAATCAAAAAATACGTATTTTGGGAAATTGAGTTTTAGTAAAAAAAAAAATTGATAAAAAAATCCTCAATTTTTTTTTTCCGTGTACCTATTTTTTCTCAAAAGTCCTCAACAATACCTACAACTTTGCTGAAGACACCAAATTGATAAAAAAAATTCACTCAAAAGTTACAGCTGTTTGAATATTTACATACCATTTTTGTATGGACAGCTGCCAAAATTGTATGGAGACTTGTATGGGTGAACCAATGACACAAAATAGCATATTTGGGTATAGGTAAGGCCCCCACAAAGTTTGAGTCAAATCAAAAAATACAAATAAAATCCATTTCCGGTTTTGGTAGAGAATTGCTCTGATGGGAATGACTTCAGCAGAATAAAATTACATCAGTTGATCAATAAGATTGCCGAGATAAACTTGTTTAAAGTTCTGCATAGCATTTTTGATTTTGACTATTGATATCCCAGCAGAATTTGACTTGCATGTAAGTTGGAAAAACTTGAATGAGAACAAACTGAAAATTAAATTTTAAAGTGGCTATAAATAGGGCAAGGTGGGGCAAGACGACCATATGGGGCAAGAAGAACAATCGTTCGTACGTCCGTAATTTTTACAATTTTGGTTATGTCCAGTATGAAATAAAATAAGGCTTAGGGTTTGTTTTAAGGGGTTCTTGCAACCCTGCCAGTATTTTTTACGCTTTGATTTTTTAGATTTTTTTAACGATGGATATCAAAAATCCATGAATGTAAGCTTGTTGTGTACATGTTTGTGAATATTTAGAGAAAGTTTGATGCAATTTGGATAGTTTTTAGGAAAACTGAGTGGTCCAATAACAACGTAGTTTTGAAAAATAGAGTATTTTGCTTTTGTAACGCAAGTTTCCCGTTATGAACCTAACAATATGGATATCAAAATTCATGATTTTGAAGCACCAACTCAAAACTGGTCTTTGGCAATGCTTTGGTGGCCACTGGCCAACCCGGAACCGGTTCCGGAGAATTCCGGGGAACCTGCAGAGTGGTCAATACTTTATCAAACAAAAACCAGCCAAACAGGATTCAAATTACAGCGCATCCAAAATCATTTTCATTTATGATCACCAGAACCGATATCGGACCGACCTGGCCAATTTGGCACCGGTTCCAAGTACCCCAGCGGATCTCGGAATATGGCCAACCACGCAGTTATTCCAGAATTATTTTTGTTCAAGTAATATGGGTGTCAAAGTTCACAATTTTTAACAAGAAGATCATTTATATTGTCCAACATCATTTTTGGACCGAACCTGGCCATATTACTCGAACAAAAATAATTCTAGAATAACTGCGTGGTTGGCCATATTCCGAGTTCCGCTGGGGTACTTGGAACCGGTTGTTGGAGATCAAAGGATAATAAATATTATAAATGTTTTATATAATGTTTCCGAGCCTATTTGCAGAAAAATTGTACATGAGTCATTCAAAAATTCCGTCACTTAGGTTTGTGGCAACTCGAAAAATGTAGGTATTTTATAAAACTTGTTGAGTAAATCAAAATAGACCGATGTTCACAATGGGAAAAAATTCTAAAACTATCAAAAAAATAATCACGTGGGGGGCATCCAGTCCCCTTTATGATAAACTGATTTATGTGAGGGTTTATTTTAATACAACGCAACGAATTTTTTATCGCACACCCTTATGTAGGCCAAATTACAAAGTATATATTTTGGACAGCATGGACATTTCGGATCAATCAGCAAGTCAGCAATTTTTTCGCTGGTTTAAAATTTATTTCCACCTTAATTTGCATAATTTACTTAGTACTTTTTCGAACATCCCGAAAATATGTATAAAAATATCACACATCTTCCCCTCATTGTTTTCGTCATTTTTATTTCTCTATGGGAGTCAGTTTTTTTATCTTTACTCATAATTTGCCCTTTTTGGGCAATTAATTACATTTCTTTTAAAAATAAGAATCAAAAGTATTGGCATTAAACCGATCATAGTTTTCTCCTTTTTTCTTCACGATTCATCTAGATTTGTTTTTTAAAACACTTGTCACCACAACAAGCCTGCTCGAAGCAATTCCTTCTACCCGCGCCCACGTTCTCACGATTCAGACCGCTTTTTTGTACTCACACTCATTCGTCGCTTGCTTCGTTCACCCGCTTAAAAAAAATCATCATCCAGTCAACCAACTCTCTATGGAAACACGACGCCCAAAGCTAATCCTAGCAAGCCTTGGCGCGGCAAACACACGGCACGTGGCTTCTCGCTGTCCCCATTCTCCGCGCCCACTTTGCATTCTAGAGTTAATTAATTGTTCTACCTGTACAAGATTTGAGCCAAAACGGACCGGTTTCGTTCCCTCAGGCCACCGGATTGATGACCAGTTCCAGCGGAAGCTCACCGGCAGCACCGCCGCCGCCGCCGTAGGGAGATGAGTGGCGACACTCGATCCGGGTTGGCCACCGGTGGACCTGCTGCTCGTCCTCCTCCTCCTCCTCCTCCTCCTCAAAGACAGTGTCCCCTCCGGTGGCGGCGCTGGTCCGGTGACCACCCGGCAGCACGCCCCTTTATCAGTCCCCGTCGATGGCCATGTGGCGATGGTTGCCGTTTTGCATCAGCTTCGTCACCGGCACCGTCGTCTGGATGACGCCGTTCGTGTCCGGCTTCCAGTCGATCTGGGTCTGCTGGGCCTGCTGTTGTTGCTGCAGTTGTTGCTGCTGGGCGAGCTTCTGGTCGTGGTGGTGACCGTTGATGGCGTCCGGCTCGTGGGTGTAGCTCGTGTTGAAGCATTTTCTGGGTGGGAAAGGAGAACGGAGGGAAATTTTGTTAGAATAATTAATTTGGGAAACAAGCTGATGAAGCTCGCAATCAAAATTCATAAATGAGCAAAGTTTTTGACTGCCGTGGCTGACTAAATTAGACTTATATAGTTGGGCAAAATAGTGCAGCGGTTCAACTTCAGGACAGCAGGTCACAAATTTGAAAAGATAAATAGTTCCTCAGAGCAATTCTCCAAAATTATGGCCATCGATTATCAAGGGAATGATAGAACAAGGAGAATCACAAATCAGCATAACAAACGCGATCAAAAATTAAAATGGACAAATGAGCAATTCTCTACCAAAACCGGAAATGGATTTTATTTGTATTTTTTGATTTGGCTCAAACTTTGTGGGGGCCTTCCCTATGACCAAATATGTTATTTTGTGTCATTGGATCACCCATACAAGTCTCCATACAATTTTGGCAGCTGTCCATACAAAAATGGTATGTAAATATTCAAACAGCTGTGACTTTTGAGTGAATTTTCTGATCAATTTGGTGTCTTCAGCAAAGTTGTAGGTATTGTTGAGGACTTTTGAGAAAAAAAAATAGGTAAACGGAAAATTTTTTTGCAGATTTTTTTGTCAACTTTTTTTTCACTAAAACTCAAGTTCAAAAAATACGTATTTTTTGATTTTCGAGATTTTTTTATATGTTTTAGGGGACAAAAATCCGCAACTTTTGAGCCATAGAGAAACATGGTCCAAAAATCTGCCGCCGAGTTATGAATTTTTGAAAAAACAGTGATTTTTAGAAAAAATCGAAGTTTTATGCAAAAACAAGTTTGACATTACTTTTTAATGCAATAATGGGCGTAGGGGAGTGTGGGGTAATTTGGACACCCTAAGGAAATTGCTCTGTTACGGGCTGTATGGATATTTTAAAGGAATGTGGATGACACCAGAGGATAATAGAGACCATATTTGATGGAAAAATGTCATTCATTTCGATAAATTTTGATGAAAACCCCATTTTTATCGCAAAAGTTAAAAGGTGTCCAAATTACCCCCACATTCTTGTGTGGGAGTAATATGAACACCCCTATGGGGTAATTTGGACATGCCTTGTGGGGTAATTTGGACATGCTTTGTGGGGTAATATGGACATACCTTGTGGGGTAATATGAACACCTTTTATGGGGTAATTTGGACACATGTTGAAGAATAAGTTTAACATTTGATTTTTTGAGCATGTTTTTTATCCTTCAACCTGGTTTTGTAATTGCTTTATATTTTGAAGTGTTTCTCACAATATTTCATCAAAGGTTTAAATAATGAGTTTGTGATAGAACTATAATTCAATAGGAAGATAACAAATAGTTCAGTGTAGTATACATAATTTAATCATTAATACTGAAATGATTTAAACATTGATTCTGGACCAGGCACACTATACTTGTTTTTAGTGATTAAGGTATCGTTTATGTTTACACAAATCAATCTTTATATAGAATTTATTAGCCTGAAAATATCATATTTTCTTTTAATTTTACATTCTTTAGCCCTTCAAATTTAAATATTATTGTAAACCAGCATAGAAATTAGAAATGTCAAAGAAATTAATTAAAATCAATCAACATTAGAGTCTTGTTGAACGCCAAATGTAGAGTTATCAGATTTTCATCAATTCGAATATTGGAATAAAATTATCTAAATTAAAAAATAGGGGTTTTGTGAAAGTTCTCATTGCTCACATTCATTTTTGATTGTTTTGACTTATTAAATCCCTCTAAATTTACCTAAATGATTTAGGCTAAATCCCTTTAAAAACTCATCCAACCATGAAAGTTACTTTTTTGTTGCCTGACAGGTAGACTTTCAGGTATGTCCAAATTACCCCACAAGCCATGTCCAAATTACCCCCATAGCATATTCTATCATAAATTGCGATTTTTGATGATAAAAATGGATAAAATGCACAATTTTTATACGTACGTATCTCAGGCATCGTCCAAGCATCCCCCTTAAACAAAAAATGTCCACTTTTTTGCCATATAACTCCTGCAAAACCTTATTTCCTAACCATCAAATATTAGAATTTAAGGCAGTGCCAACCGGCCTTTGGAAACTTTTACATATCATACTAAAACTACTTAACCTATTCCAACTTTTTTGGTTTGTCCATACTTCTAGGCCATTACTAGTACTAGCCTTATCACTTAAATTGCCGTTTTCACTTTATATCCGAAGAAAACGTGATTTTTAAAGGGGTGTCCAAATTAACCCCACTGTCCATATTACCCCAAACTCCCCTAATATTCAATATTTGGCCCTTTTAAAATGTTAGTCTTGATTTAAAAATTTTCAAAATATTTTTTTCGATAAGATCGGAAAATTTCACGAATGTTTCATATATTAACATTGCAAATCAGACCATTAATTGCTGAGATATCGTCATTAGAAAATGGTGTGTTGTTTTGGTGAGATTTAGAAAACTTCAATTTTCGTGTTTCTTTTTCTTAAAGCGGCTCTATCTCAGCAACCCGAGGTCCAATCTTCAATGTCTCTTAGACAATTTTATAGCAAATTTTCTGAACTTTTCAAAACAAAAAATTAAGAAATGGTCACTCATGGTCACTATTTTTAAAAATTAAAAAACTGGAAAAATTTCGCTAAAATCAAACTTTCGTTGGCTATATCTTGAAAACGGAGCCCTTTATCAAAAAATCTGTAGAGTACTTTTCGATTGCAAATTCAATTTTGCATTAAAAAGTAATGTCAAACTTGTTTTTGCATGAAACTTCAATTTTTTTTCCAAAAATCACTATTTTTCAAAAAATCATAACCCGGCGGCAGATTTTTTGACCATGTTTATCTATGGCTCAAAAGTTGCGGATTTTTGTCCCCTAAAACATATCAAAAAATCTCGAAAATCAAAAATATGTATTTTGGGAAATTGAGTTTTAGTAAAAAAAATGTTGATAAAAAAATCTGCAAAAATTTTTTCCGTGTACCTATTTTTTCTCAAAAGTCCTCAACAATACCTACAACTTTGCCGAAGACACCAAATTGATCAGAAAATTCACTCAAAAGTTACAGCTGTTTGAATATTTACATACCATTTTGTATGGACAGCAGCCAAAATTGTATGGAGACTTGTATGAGTGAACCAATGACGCAAAATAGCTTATTTGGTCATAGGAAGGCCCCACAAAGTTTGAGTTAAAAAAATACAAAAATAAAAATGGTCGAAATCGGCCGATTTCGTAGAGAGTTGCTCAAATAAATCTCTTTGCCGGGACCGGTGGTGTGGGGGTAAGCGTGGTTGTCTCTCACCCAGTCCGCCTGGGTTCGATCCCAGAAGGTTCGGTGGCATTTTTCGAGATTAGATTTCTAACCTAGAGATTAGGCCGTTAGCTCAATCCAGGTGTAGGAGTCGTCTCACTGAGTCTCGGTGGAGTCGCTGGTAGGCAGTTGGACTCACAATTCAAAGGTCGTCAGTTCGAATCCTGGGGTAGATGGAAGCTTAGGTGTAAAAAAAGGTTTGCAATTGCCTCAACAATCAAGACTTCGGACACCTTGTTTCGAAATTTATTTAATTGATATTTCATGACCAGCCTAAAGGGCCAGTGCCAGTGGTGGGTCTCGTGGCGTAGGGGTAGCGGCTTCGGCTGCCGATCCCGATGATGCTTTGAGACGCGGGTTCGATTCCCGCCTTATCCACTGAGCTTCTATCGGATGGTGAAGTAAAACGTCGGTCCCGGTTTCTCCTGTCTCGTCAGAGGCGCTGGAGCAGAAATCCCACGTTAGAGGAAGGCCATGCCCCGGGGGGCGTAGTGCCAATAGTTTCGTTTTTCCTAAAGGGCCAGTCATCGAACTATTTTTAAAAGCCGTAGCAGGCCGGAGTTTGAGCAGGTCTATTGTAGAGAGTAGCATCATAGACCAACACAGAGTTAACACTGCCTCATGATTTTTTGTTTAACATCGCCGGTAAATCGCACGCCTGATTTCGACCATTTTTATTTTTTGTATTTTTTGATTAAGCCAAACTTTGTCGGGGCCATTGGTTCACCCATACAAGTCTCCATACAATTTTGGCAGCTGTCCATACAAAAACAAACTTAATCCACCTATGTGGTTGATGCCTTCCTCACTTTTTACCAACAATGGGAAATATGAGTGGTACACAGATATAACTTAAGTTGTCATAACTCGAGACAGGATTGCCAGATCTTCAATTATGTGGACTCGTTGGAAAGGTCTCTTGATTATCTAACCAACGATGGGTCGGATGATGGATCCGGACATCGTTTACATCAGGGGTGCTCAATGTTTTTGGAGGCCGGGCAAAATTTGAAGCTCAAATGAGCTTGCGGGCCAAATCTACAAAATAAGATTTTTGTAAAAAATTAATTACGATATTTTAATTAAAAAGACCAGCAAAAACAACTATTAGCTGATTTTTTTTAATTCCTGTTATTTTTCAACATTTCTGTTAATTAAAAATAATTGTTGTTGTTGATTTCATTGTTTTAGTATTTGAAAAAATTTATTTGTTTTCAATAAAATTATGATTTTTTTTATATTTCGAAAATGATGTCATTCAATAACGGCGTAATTTATTTTTAAATTAAGTGTGACTGTAAAAAATCGTTGAAAGTCAGAGTTTTAACATTTCAACGAAATAATATGTTAGAAAATGTGTTAAAGACCCGTAAAGTTGAAATGCAACAATTATTTTAAAAAATGAAGGATTAGACCATAAATAATATTATAGCGAAAAAACATTTATTCATCGGAAAATTACTGAAATTCAAATAATTCTTGAATAAACCAGAACATGTTCAAAATGATTCTAAACGCAGAGGAATGCATTTTTAATTGATTTCAGCTGATTGCACATCAATTTCCATTGATATTTAGAAATTTTATGATTAAAATTTTTGACCATGATTTTTTTAAGAATGGGAGGAGGGGAGGATTGTCGAGAAAAGCTTTGTAAAATACTTGCAACAGTCTTATTCCTCCGATTTTAATATTTAGTCTGCCATAATCCTGAAAGCCAAAATATCCAAAAATGTTTGATGAAATTTTTGACGATAATTACTAGTTTTACTCTCATTGAAATTCGTGATTAGGACACAGTTTCACGAGTGAGGATCAAAACATTAATAAATCATTAGTTTTTTATAAAAAAAAGATTAGCATAAAATAGTTTAAAATAAACCATTATTTTGAAAAAGTCTAAAATCGCTTCACAAGTGATCAATGGGCCATTTTACATGATTATTCAAAACGGGTCGGCGGGCCACTAAAAATCACCTCGCTGGCCACGTTTGGCCCGCGGGCCATACTTTGGTCACCCCTGGTTTACATGCATATAATTGAGATCCGGATATTTATGAAAACACATTTTTATACATAACTTTTGAACTACTTATCGAAACTTCAAACAATTCGATAGCGATATATGGGACCCTAAACCAAGTCGAATGCAACTGGTTCGATCAAAATCGGTTCAGCCAGTGCTGAGAAAACTTGGCAAGATTTTTGAACACATACATACATACACACACACATACACACACACACACACACAGACATTTGTTCAGTTTTCGATTCTGAGTCGATATGTATATATGAAGGTGGGTCTTCAAGCTTTTAATAAAAAGTTCATTTTTAGAGCAGGATTATAGCCTTACCTCAGTGAGGAAGGCAAAATGGTAGGGTACGTTATCCATTAGTGGACCCCTTTCCTATAGTGGACCCTCTGAAGGGTTTTTGATGAAAAATTCAATAAAATCACAATTTCAAGCATGTTGTTGTGTACAAATCATTTATTTGGCCTGTTCAGCATCATTCAAAACAATGTTGACTAACATTGAATTGTCCTTTTCACCAAAATTAATGTTTTAAGTTCGACATCTGAAATCTGCCAAGGCCACTAACATTTTCACAACAAAACTGCATTTATATTTTATGATTGAATTAGCTATCCAATCATTTTTTGACTGATTATTTAACTTCAGCAAGTCGAAATAATGTAATTTTAAGTAACTTTACTAAAATAAAACGAAGAACTGTTCAATTTCGAGCAAAAATTCGGGGGTCCAATATAAGACAACGAAAATACAAACTTTTTCAATAGTGGACCCCTGTTAATTTAACCTTCAAAAATGAAGAAAACTGTGTATTTAAGCAAAAGTGTCTCTTAATCATACAATAAATGCTTATTGTAAACAACCTGATTGCAAACTTTTTTCAATTATGAGTATAAATATAGTTGTTTTCATGTTAAAAGTATCAAAAATGCTGAAGCCGTAAGAATTTATTATTAATCAAAACTATACTTTATTGTACTCAACTGAAACATCAAAATTGAAGTTTGAAATGATATTTTATAATGATAAATCAATAACAAAACATATGTGGAAAGTAAGCACGCCTGATTTTATCAGTAACTGTAAACAAATCTATTGTTTTATTGCGGTCAACTATTTGTAATTGTATATGTAATTAATATGAAAAAAATTGCAACAAAATTACTTTTTTAATCATTTTTATGTTTACAGTAGTTTTTGAAACATTTTCTCTGATCCTTTACGGAAATAAATGTGTTTAAATGTCTGTTAGGTTTTTTGTTGTTTTAAGCTAAAATTGTTAACAAAACATATTTGTTTATCAGGAAAAGTGAGCAGTATTCATCATTTATTAATTATATCTATCATAAGACCTACACCATGCATCAAAACATCAAATATCGTTGAAATTTGGTATAAAAATAACAGTGTTCCTATAGTGGACCCGGGTCCACTATCGGATTATGGACCCGGGTCCACTATAGGAAAAGGGGGTCAATAACAGGCAAAAAACACTTTATTTTCAAATGGCTATTTTTCTGCTAAAAAACAAACAACTGATGAAACAAATAGTCAAAATAGTTCAAAAGACTTCAGATTTCATTGTTTTGTACAAAGGGTTATGAAAAAGTGCTTAAAATATTGAAAAATTGTGAAAAATGCGCTTCGGCTCTACTAGGGGGTCCACTAATGGTTAAAATACCCTATGTAAATATTCAAACAGCTGTAACTTTCGAATGAATTTTCTGATCATGGTCCAATCTTCAATGTTTCTTAGTAAATTTTACCGCAAATTTTCAGAGCTATTAAAAAAAATATTTTCAGTAATGGTCGCTCATGGTCATTTTTTAAAAATCTCAAAACTGCAAATATTTCGCTAAAATCAAACATTCGGTGGCAATATCTTAAAAATGGAGCCCTTTATTAAAAAATCAGTAAAGAACTTTTCGATTGAAAATTCAATTTAACATAAAATAATTACGTCAAATTTTGTTTTATATGAAATTTAATTTTTTTCAAAACTCACTATTTTTTCAAAAAATCATAACTCGGCGGCAGATTTTTTGACTATATTTCTCTATGGCTCTAAAGTTGCGGATATTTTTCGCCTTAAGCATTTCAAAAAATCTAGAAAATCAAAAAATACGTATTTTGGAAAATTGAGTTTTTAAGGAAAATGGGTAATAAAAAATCGGTATTTTTTTCCCATGCCTATTTTTTCTCAATAGTTCTCAACAAAACCTACAACTTTGCCGAAGACACCAAATCGATCAGAAAATTCTGTCAAACTTTGAATATTTACGTACTATTTTGTATAGACAGCTGCCACAATTTATGGAGACTTGTATGGGTGAACCAATGACACAAAATAGCTTCTTTGGTCATAGGGAAGGCACCCACAAAGTTGAAGCCAAATCGAAAAATACAAATAAAATCCATTTCCGGTTTTGGTAGAGAATTTTTCAGCTATTCATTGTAATCATTGTTACATGAATTTTTATTTACAAAAATACGTATTTTTCCTGTAATTTGAAAATGCAATTTTTTACTCTAAAAAACTTCAAAATATTGCCTATTGCAAAATGGGTATCAATTAATCGTGTTTCCGTCATACATTTCGAGTGTCGTACATTTTTTTTTTGAAAATACTGAAAATTTCCACCAAACTACGTATTTTCGAAAAAAAAAATTCCTAAAATTTCAGTTTTTTGCAATATGGGTATCAAATGATCGGGACTCTTTCATTAATTTTGGAATGTAATAACATTTTTTTAAATACTCAAAATTTTCATGAAACTACGTATTTTCGAAAAAATACTCAAAATTTAATCGATCATTTGATACACACATTGTAAAAAACTGATTTTTTGAGCATTTTTTTCGAGAACATGTAGTTTGGTGAAAAATTTAAGCATTTTCAAAAAAAACAAAATTCAGTTTTTTTAACAATGTGGTTTTCAAACTATTGGGATTTTTCATACATTTTGAAAGTTGTAATCTTTTAAAATGTTTGCTAAAATTTCTATCGTTTGATGCCATATTGTAAAAAACTGAAGTTTGGAGTGTCCTTTTTTCAAAAATATGTATTTTCGTAAAAATTTTTTAGTTTTTTTTTTCAAAACAATATACTATGACGTGTGTTGTATGTATCAGCATCAACATCACGCATTGTTGTATTACATTCGAATTGTTTAAAAAATCCGATCATTTGATACCAATATTTTGAAAAAAATAAATTTTGAGTATTTTCTGAAATATACGTAGTTTTGTGAAAATTGTCAGTATTTTCAAAAAAATGTGTGCGCCGAATACCCATATTTGCACAAAGAATTTTAGAGCGCCCGCCGCGGGATTCGAACGAACGATCAGGATTTTTTTCATACATTTCGAAAGTTATCGAAATGTATGAAAAAAATCCTGATCGTTCGATTACCAAAATGTAAAAAAAATACGTAGTTTTGTGAAAATGTTTAGTACTTTCAAAAAAATTTTACATTCGAATCGAATGAAAAATTTCCCGCCCGTGTGGATCAATCGGACCGCGCACTGGACTCACAATCCAGAGGTCGCCGGTTCGAATCCCGCGGCGGGCGCTCTAAAATTCTTTGTGAAAATATGGGTATTCGGCGCCGTCGCTCCGTGCCATACGTTCACACACTTAGGAGCCCAGGACGGCGAAGTCCTTGTAGATAAAAGGAAGACACTAGTGGTTGGTACTAGCAATGGTGGCCGACAGCTATAAAGTCAACTTCGTTTCGTTGATACCCATATTGCAATAACAATACTTTTGAGTATTTTTTCGAGAAACATTGCATTTTCAAAATACAGAAAAAATAAGTATTTTTGTGAAAATTTTTATGAGTGGAATCGATAGCTGATATCATCCCCTTGCTTAACTGAGGTAGCTGAACGAATCAAAACCGGGACATGACTGTACCAGCAAATTTTATGGAGCCAAGAAATAAAATGACATTTCTTCGGACTGTTTTCTGGGCTACTTCGTGGTAGAATTGTCACAACAATTACATAAATGGTACTCACTTCCACAGCACGATCGCCAGAATGACCAGCAGCAGACCAAAGCAGCAGATGACCGCTCCGGCCAGCACGATCAGGTCGTAGTCGGCGTAGTGATGGTACAGCGACGGTGGCTGGTGCTGATCGCAGTTGGCCAGCAGTGTAATCTGTAAAATGGAAAAGCAAAAGAATTCGACTGTCATTCGATTTTCTTTCGGCCTTCTCGGATCGGACCCACCTTCCTAACGTCCGAAAACGGCCCCAGGATGACCTTGTGCGGGTTCACCACGCTGATGGACGCGGCCCGCACCTTCAGCTCGTAACTCGAGCCCATGCTCAGGTTCTGCAGCACGACCGAGGTCTCCACGATGGACGCGTTCGCCGAGATTCGGATCTCCGCGAGCGCGTGTAGTCCATGTTGCGGTAGTTGACGATGTAGTGGTTGACCGAGTTGTAGTAGTAGGCCGGAATTCGCCACGCCAGGTACAGGGCGTCCTCGGAGTAGCACGTCAGGTTGACGAACTTGGGCGCACTCGGGCCACCAATGTCCGTTCGGATGACGGCCTCGGACGCATCACCGTCGTAGCGGAGCGTGAACGCCGCCACGATTAGCCGGTAGTCGGTGAAGGGTTCTGGGGGATATTATTTTCATTAGGAATTATGAGTTCAAACAAATTAAGCGAAACATACTCAAGCTGGACAGCGTGTAGTAGTAGATCGAGTTCTGGATGGCATCGCTCTTCAGTATTGGCAGGTGGAGCAGCGTCTGGTTCTGGTACACGTAGTACACCCGGTAGCCGTGGATTACACCGTTCTTCCGTTCCGGCTCCTGCCAGCTGATCCGGATCGTCGTCGAGGTCACCTCCAGGATGCTCAAGTTGCGGGGCCGGCTCGGGACTGTAACATGTGGGGGTTGGGGAAAGATAGATTGATTAGAGTCGTAAATTTTGCGCTTTTGGAAAAAAAGAAGAAAACCGAAAAACTCCGGAAGATGTAGCGAACAAGTTAATTGAATTGGCGATAACGACCGACTACGGTAGTTCTTGACTGGGGGAGGTTATGAATGTTAATGAATATTCAAATTATTCAAACAGGGCATGGAACGACCAGAACGAGGTGGGAGGGCATGAATTGATTTTTATCTATGCAAATATGAGTAATCACTGACTAGTTGTGAAGCGTCCACCCCGGCGTGGTGTTTTTGTTGGAGGAATTGTACTGCTGAGCATGAGGAGGAGGAATAATTTCTAGGGCTCTACCTACAAACACGATATAGACTACAGCCAAGCTGGATGAGAGGGAAAAGATACTTGAACAGAGACAATTTCCTCTTGAAACCCAGAGCGATTAACAACCAACCTAAAAAAATATTTTTATTTTTTTTTTAAGGAGAGCAATTCTAGCTCAAATCAGGATTTTTTCTGGTACTTTTGTACCCGACCCTCTCCGATTTCAATGAAACTTTGTAGACATGTTATCCTAGGCTTATATAAGCTATTTTTTTGCATATGGAACAAATAGTACCCGAGAATAACATTTGAGAAGGGCGTAAGGTATTTAAATATTTTTGTATTTTGTAATTTAAAAATTACTGTATCTCGAAGCCGTTGCGTCGTATCAAAAAGTGGTCAAAGACAAACTTGTAGGAACTTGGATGGGCTTTCTGAAAAAAAATACACTGATACAAAAATACACGCCACATCTATGAGATTTTTTGATTTTTAGGTCTAAAACCTAAATTTAAAGGTGATGTCACGATTTTTTTTCGTTCAAAATTTTTGAGGAAATAACCTAAAATATAACCAAAAGACTGGCGAAAAATGCAGGATGGTATGTCTCTCGTAAAAACTACAAAAAATATTTACTAAAACTGTTTTTTTAAGTGGTCTAAACGTCAAAATTTTTGAAAACCGGTAGTGGGAATCGATTTTTCAGACAATATTACAAAAAAATCTCCATATTGACCATTGTCTTATGTCCAATCCTTGGGAAGATACAGCGGTTTTAAAAATGAAATTGTTAAAAAACGGGTTTTTTGGTGGTTTTTGGCAATTTCTATATGACAGACTTGGTTTTTCAGTTTCGTAAATATTTTTACCGGAAAGCTCATCCAATTTCCCATAAGTTTGCGTTTGACAGCTTTTTGATTTATGTCGTTTTTATATTTACGTAATCAAATTTACTATCCTGGTTTCTACCACATTGAAAAAAATATTTTATTTTAGTTGTAAGCAATGTAATTAAGCTTATATCTGTAAGCCCTTACATCCAATTGAAATGCTGTCAAAGTCAAACTTATGGGAAATTGGACGAGCTTTCCGATAAAAATATTTACGAGACTGAAAAACCAAGTCTGTCATATAGAAATTGCCAAAAACCACCAAAAAACCCGTTTTTTTTTCAACATTTTCATTTTCAAAACCGCTGTATCTTCCCAAGAATTGGACATAAGACAATGGTCAATATGGAGATTATTTTTGTAAAATTGTCTGGAAAATCAATTTCCACTACCGTTTTTCAAAAATTTTGACATTCAGACCACTTAAAAAAACAGTTTTAGTAAATATTTTTTGTAGTTTTTTAGGAGAGACATACCATCTTGCATTTTTCGTCAGTCTTTTGGTTATATTTTAGGTTATTTCCTCAAAAATTTTGAACGAAAAAAATCACCTTTAAACTTAAGTTTTAGACATAAAAATCAAAAAATCTCATAGATGTGGCGTTTAATTTTGATTCAGTATATTTTTTTCAGAAAGTCCGTCCAATTTCCTACAAGTTTGGTTTTGACCACTTTTTGATACGACGCAACGGCTTCGAGATACAGTAATATTTAAATTACAAAATACAAACATTTTTAAATACCTTACGCCCTTCTCAAATGTTATTTTCGAGTACTATTGGCTCCATATCCACAAAAATGGCTTATTTAGGCCTAGGATAACATGTCTACAAAGTTTCATTGAAATCGGAGAGGGTCGGGTACAAAAGTACCAGAAAAAATCCTGATTTGAGCTGGAATTGCTCAGGATCAAGTTATTAAAATTGATTTAACATAACTATTACAGTAATCATATTGGATACAATAAAGGAAATTTATTTTATCACATTTAATGACATTCAAAAGCATGCACATCACCTTCATAAAAAAAAAGAAACTAAATATTGCACATTGCATGTACATTTTTTCAAACACAAAAAAAGTTGCATCCGTCGGGATTCAAAAACCCAGCACAATCAGTAAGTACTGGTGCCTTAGCCCGCTCGGCCATTAGACCAATAGGGACATGGCGTTACATCGTGCTGCCATCTGGTTTTTTTAAAGTGCAAGAGTGGAAAAGTGCTGAGTCTTCATCTAAAAATAGACGGCTTCCTATCTCGCCCAGCAAAATGAAGTCGATAAAGTAGTCGGTGTCGATGGAAAAAAAGTGGAAAACGTGGTCTAAAAATAGCGACGCCACCCCCCTATGGAAAACCTACTTGACCGAAAAGTCGAGCTAATATAGGCGTTCATCCATTAGACACTTCATAGGGGGATGGCGTCGCTATTTTTAAACCACGTTTTCCACTTTTTCTCCATCGAAACCGACTACTTTATCGGCTTCTTTTGCTGGGCGAGATAGGACGCCGTCTATTTTTAGACGTGACTCAGCACTTTTCCATTCTTGCACTTAAAAAAACCAGATGGCAGCACGATGTAACGCCATGTCCCTATGCTGATGGGTTACATATTTTAGGGTTTAATAATACATAAAATAAATAATATCCAACCATTGACATAGCGGAGAGATAGCCGAGAGAGTTGGTGCGTGGACTTGGTAATCTGAATTTCTCTCTTGTTGGATTGATGTTATTTTTGGGATGAGCGGACCTGATTTTTTCTTCGGTACAGTCATCCCTCATATTCGGAACAGTTTACAGATCTGCCAATGTTCAACAAATCATAGAAAATCGATAAATGAACATAATGATTTGCTTTTTCCTTCATGTGAAAGCTTTTCTTGCGATCTTTCGATTGATGTATAGACTTGCTGTACATTTTTACGTTTTATATCAAGTTTTTAAAGAAAAACATTGACCCTTGAAATCCACAAATTCGGAACACTTTTTTCTTACGATGTAAACAAACTTTTTTTTCCCTCCAGGAGTACATATTTTTTACAAAATAATTACTTCACACTCTGAAACTAATAAAACTCATGCTAAGTGATGTTTTAAACATGGTCTGATATTTTTATTAGTGAAAAAATCAAATAAATTGAGGTGTTCCACAATTGTGGGAGGCACAATAACATCCCACAATTATGGAACAGGCAATTTGGAGGCAGTGTTTTGCTGACCTGGATAAAATAGTCTTGAAATGAGGTTTTTTGCTCAAAAAGTACTTTTTTTACTAGTGAAATAGCAAGAGAATGTCCAAATAAAGGTCCTTAAAATAGCAGGGACGACAGAAAAGTTGCATTTTGCATCCTAGTGACAAATTACCACAAAAGTGTTCCGAATTTGTGGGTGTTCCGAATATGTGGGATGGCTGTACATGCTTTTTGTGAACACGTTTTCTCATACAATATTACATGCTTTTGCTCACAAAGGCGATGTGCATGCGATTTTACCATCGGATTTTTTGCTGTGTACAGAAAAACATCAATTGATAATTGCAAAAAAAAATGCAGCAAAATGGACCGATTTTTTCGCTTTACACTTCAAAAGAGCAGTTTTCTAATTAATTTTGATTGTTTAACATAGTGTTAAACATTAAATTAATTTATTCATTAATATTTATTTTTCCGAAATATGTTTGAATTGCCTTAAAATAATGCAAAGAATCAAAAAAACTTTTGTCGAAAAACATTTTTTCTCAAAATTTGTTGCATTTTTTAAAATGCAACAGCTCAGTTAAACAAAATTTAAGGAATTTATGTCGAAACTAATTGAAGTACTCAGAAACTGAGCTGATTAATTTATTTTAAAATCTCAAATTTTTTGCAGTGTACTACTGATCATTAAGTAAGAAACTGATAATGTTTTTTCAAAACGTATAAACATTTTTCTTAAGGGGTTACATACATGTAGAAAATTGCAAAATTTCATATTACAGAAATTTTTTTAGATCAAAATATAAATTTCAATCACTCCTGAAAGTTTCATGAAGATATTTCATGATTTAAATGAGTTAGAGACGATTTAAGCTCAGAATTTTGCCATGCGCAAAGCAAACTGTCAAACTTTGTAAGCGTTTTTCTTTTAACACTGAGTTGATTTACGGGTGCCACGATATCTCGAGATGGGACGGACCAAATTGGCTGAAATTTTGGGTGAAGACTCCCATGACATATCCCGTGTGCATGACGAAGCCCGATTTTGAAATTTTGGATTTTCAAAAAATACAAAAATAAGCGATTTTTTATATGAAAAACACAAAAATATTTTTTTCTTTTTTTAAAATAAACTTTTTGAAAATCGGCCTTCGTCATGCACACGGGACCGGTTAAACGTGTCTTCACCAAAGTTTTGAGCCGGTTTGGTCAAGGCAGTGTTGAGATATCGTGGCACCCGTTTTTTTGAAACTGCTAACTTCAAATAGCTATATCTCGCTAATGATACAACCAAATGTCTTCAAACCTGTTTTGTTAATAGATGAAAATGTATATTTTAATGGCCTGAAAACAGTTTTTAAAAAAAGTTGAAGTGTGTGCTCAAACAACCTATGAATTTTTTGTCGATTTACATGAATGTTAAGGGGCTACATACATTTTTCTTAAAACTTTTGTTTTGCAATATTTATTTTATTTGAAGCTATTCCAATATCTAAGTCAAAATCGACAAAAATGCACATGGGAAATTTATGCGAACATGGGCAGTATATTTTTTAATTGTTCAGAGAAAAAAAAGAGTGCAAAAACTCATTGAAATCTTTTTTTTTGAAAATCTATGTTGTTTCCTAAAACTGCTAATGTTTGAAAAGCTTACGTTTGAGAAGCTGCTGAAGATTGATGATTACAGTCAAACCTCTTTTTACGCGACCTTCTTTGTTGTGAATTTTTTTTTACGCGGTTTTTTTTTGTACGCGAAAAAATCAAAATAATGCGAACCGATTTTAAGCGGCTGGGAATCTTAACCATTATGATCATATTTTGAATAACCTGGCATTACATTACTTTTATTGAAAAAAATAATAATTATTTGTAAAACTAAAAAAAAAAATAATACTCTTTTGACGTGAGCAAACGTTTTTCACACGAAAAATTCAAAATTGCGCCAACTTTTTTAATAGAATTTTTACGCGTGAAACAAAGTCATAAAAAAATATTTCTTCAAAGCAATTTTTATATCAAAGAACTGGTAAAATCCGAAAGAATACAAAAACTATTATTCTTGAAAAAAAAATTTAAAGAACTCATATCTGGAGTTTTTTTTTAAAGGTCCAATAAACCAAATTTCCAGCACCCAAAAAGCAAATACTGAAAATTTGGTTTATTGGACCTTTTAAAAAAAAACTCCAGATATAAATTATGTTTATTAATTCAACAAACAGTTATTTACAAATTAAGGGGTTTCATACATGTGAATTGGCAAAAATGTCAGATGTTGATTGGATCCCACATTTTAAGCTTTTTCTAAATTCTGTTTCAGGGCATTAAAATACAGATTTACATCTATTAATTTAAAATTTCAATTTAATCTGGTCCATCTCGGGATATCGTGGCACCCGTAAATCAACTAGGAGTTTAACAGTTCGCTTTGCGCATGGCAACATTTTGAAATTAAATCGTCTCTAACTCAGTCAATCACGAAATATCTTCATGAAACTTTCAGGAGTGATTGAAAATCATCTTTTAAGTGGATTTAATAAATGTTCTCTATAGAATGAAATTTTGTGATTTTCTACATGTATATAACCCCTTAATGATCAATTTTTCGAACATGCTGAATTTTTAATTAAAGTTTTAAAAGATATTCTAGACCAAAATATGTTATGGCAAGTTTAGAAATTGGTGTTAAATTGTTATAATTTTCACAATTTTACTATTACAACTCAACAAATGACAAGCAACAATGTTGATTTCCACTGGAAACAGCGCAATGTGATCCTCAGTCCAGCTCTCGTGGAGAGGGGCTCTAATTCTTGCTGTTTCACTCTACTCCGCGCAAAGACACCCCGAAGATGGTCATCAATGATGAACGAGTCTTATCAGATAATTAATTTTCTACGAGCGTCTGATAAAATCTTGGTTCACTCCACCGCGCGGTGTAGTCGTTCATCCCTGGGTTGGGAAGAGTTGGATGAGGAAGGGGCGCTATAAATCAGAACTTACCTCCTTCGTCGGTCATGACCAGGACGGTGGTGGGCGGGCCGAGCCCTTCCGGATTAAACACCTGGATCGACACCAGATACTGGGTGTACGTTTCCAGGTTGTGAATCTCGTGGCTCTGTGATGGTGGCGGGGGAGAAAGGAACGAAGAAAGTGTTTAAAGATTTTTGTTTGGAATAGTTAGGCTATTTGGTTAAGTTTATGTCCCTTGAATCTGGCTGAAATCGAGGTTGGTGGTAGAAAAAAGAAATTACAAACCATGGTTTCAACACTTCAATAAAAAAAAGTTGTAAAATGCATTATACATCTGTCCGCCTTTCTTAGCACCTTTAGTTTTCAAAGATCTAAGACTAGTAAAAAATCACAAATAATTTGTTCATTGTTACAGTTGTCAAAATATATAAGAATTCCTGAGAGAAAAAAAAACTTTTTTTTTTGTTATTTTCAACTTTTGTCCGGAAAGTAATTATTTTTTAATAATCCATTTTCAAGTATTCAATTTATTCTTAATACTAATAGTAATAGATTGTACACATTTTACAAGATGGGTGGCCTGAATATGGGGATTATCCGAAGAGACTTTTGATAATCGAGTCTGCACTGTTATTCTTTAAAAACGGAATCTCTTTAAATAGGCGTAAAATGGCATTTAAAAAATTGGCATTAAAGTCCAGTACTAAAACAAAGTCTGAAATTTAAGCTGCTCAGCTTTAAACTGAATGTTAAAATTTATTTTTATTATCCTGATGGAAAATATTAAATTATTTAATTATAGTTCACTTGAAAATTGGATCAAGTTTCAGCGCAAAATTGCCAAATAAAAAAATGTGTGCGGATGCTCTAGGATCAAATTTCCAGAAAGAAACCAACACAAAACCTTCATTACCTGTAAAATCACGCATCATATGGTTGAGCCATACTCAATGGACCAAACCTGGCTAGCTGCATAATTGATTGATTAGCATCGATCCCTTTCCGCTGACCTGTTTGTTTTCCATCAGTCGGATACTCTGCAGGACGTGCTCGTGCTATCTTGTCGCAGATCGGTCTCTGATTAAAATTCCCTGTGGCAATTTGTTGCACCTGCAGACACAACATTACACGGGGATTTTTTGTTGAATATCTCAGGATTAAAATCGATTTTATTAGATCTGCGAAGGTCAAAACCTGCGACAAGATAGCACGATCAGGGCGAGCTTTCAGGTAGACCTGTTACAGGGAAAATTGGAATCGTCCCACTTAATGCTACTAACGAGCTCGACAGTGCAGCTTTGCCATGTGTTTGTTACCCCGGGTTGGAATTGTGTGCGACGTCACCATGGAAACTTGAGTCGAGAGAGAAGTTGACCGGAAATATTTGCACCGAGAAAGATTGGCGACTAAGAGTTCGACTAAGTAAAATTAAGAGACGTGCATAACGGGAAGAATTCATGTTCATGTTGTATGAGCAATTCTCCGGAATTTTTTCATTCAAAAACGCTGTATCTTTTAAACGCCAGAGCAAACACCAAGTAACATTTTTTCAGGAGTTCTACAAGAGCTCTTCAAGATAGCTACAGCATAGCAGTTTGGACCGCGGTAGGATAAAATTCTCTTCAAAACTTCTTCAGGAGTTTGGAAGAGTACTTGAAGAGAGTTTTATCCTACCGCAGTCCAAACTGCTATGCTGTAGCTATCTTGAAGAGCTCTTGTAGAACTCCTGGAAAAAAATGTTTCTTCGGGATCATATTTGGCGAAGTTTGATTTTTTTTTTTAAGATCATAGTGTCGACTCTCCCTCTATGTGTCGATATAGAAGGGACCGTCAAGAGCGAAAGGTATCAATTTATAGAACGAATCATCAAAGCATGCTCTTGAAGGGGCTGAAAAATTAATTGACGGATGGAGCAATATTGGTATCCTGAAGGTCGATAGCCAGAGAGACTCGAAAAACTTTGAAAAAAACGATCGAAAATAAACCCTTTATTCACAGATGAAAATCTGATTTGAAATCGACAATTATTTTATTGATATTGCGATAAAGTTTTATTTTTCGAGGTGAATCCAACTGGTTTGATTTTTACGAAACAATGCAAATTTTAAAGCTTTTTTTTGTCATTAGTAAGGCCGTTGCAAATATTTATGGAAATGTATGTCCCTCAACTCTGACCAAAGTCGAAGGGAAGGGAAGGGAGGGGGGCGCAAAAAAAAGTGTATATAAATTAAAACTATAAGCAATACTTTCAACATTTCAATGAAAAAAGTGTTTTGAAATGCATTTTATACCAGTCCAGTTGTTTTGTAATCACAAGTTTTCAAAACTCTAAGCACCGACGAAATTTTTTTTTTCGCGAAAATAAAACGTTTTGCAGAACTGAGGGCTTTTGTTAATTTGATTTGGTAAAACGCGGTGGATTTTCTTGAAATAATTCGAACTGTCAAAAATCCACCAAAGCATCTACCACATTGATCGCGCAAAAATCTGTGGTAGAAAAATAACGTCATGATTCGAAATCCGGACACTTAGTAACATATAATTTTTGTTATAGCTGGCAAAAAATCATGTAATAAGTTGGAAATGTAGAAACATCATCAGGATGTAGTATAAACAGTCAGTTTCACGAAAATGCATGCAAAATATGTCTTTTGTAACAATTTTTCATCAGAATTTTAAAATTAAAATGATTTGTTGTGCTTCGAATCCCGGACACTGATAAAAGCTGTTACGAAATCCGGACACTTTTGCTTCGAATTCCGGACACTCGATTTTACTTATGAATCGCACAAATTTGGATTGAAATGTTAGTGAATGGCATTCTTTAGGTCTCCAATAAGCTGTTATCATCAAAACAATCGATAGCTTATATAAAAATTTGCTAGAATTTAAGGAAATCGAAACCATAAATTTCTACTTTGCCTTCCCGGTGCTTCGGACGCCTATGAAATATTTCAGGTGAAATGTTTCGCATTTTTGGTAAACTTATAATTTTATTGTATTAAATTGTTTTGGCATTAACTACAGCGTTCAAACAAACTTTAAATGAAAGTTCATGTTGGAATTCATCAAATAAAACAGTTTTGACATTCATAATGCGAGCTTATATCCTAATAATTGATAAAACAAGATGAAGTGTCCGGCGTTCGAATTATCGTCCGGGAATTCGAATCATGACGTTATCCACCGGTAGATGCTTTGGTGGATTTTTGACAGTTTGAATTATTTCAAGAAAATCCACCGCGGTTTACCAAATCAAATTAAAAAAAAACCCTCTGTACATCGGAATTTAAAAAAAAATATTAAAATTTCTGTTCGAGCCCTGGCATGCTAAATATAATTTAAATGCAGGAAAATCCAATTTTGACTGTTTTCAATTGATTTGACTTTAATTTCCATTAAAATTTTGAAGTTTTTTGATTTTTTTATTTTCATGATTTTTTTTTTGTCCCGTCCGTGTGGATCAATCGGACCGCGCACTGGACTCACAATCCAGAGGTTGCTGGTTCGGATCCCGCGGCGGGCGCTCTAAAATTCTTTGTGTAAAAATGGGTATTCGGCGCCGTCGCTCCGTGCCATACTCTCATACACTTAGGAGCCCAGGGCGGCGAAGTCCTTGTACACAGCTAAAAAAATAGTAATCCAGCTACGTGTAAAAGTGCTGGGTGTAAAATAAAAATTGCATTATTTTATGCAATTTTATGTAATTTTACACCCAGAAATATGTAGCCCATCAGTATGGGAAACCTACTTGACCGAAATGTCAAGCTCATATATGCGTTTATCTTTACAGATTTTCATCGGTCTGATGGCTGAGTGGGCTAAGGCGCCAGTCCTTACTGTTGGTGCTGGGTTTGAATCCCGTTGGTCGCAACTTTTTTTGTGTTTGCATAAAATGTACATGCAGTGTGTAATATTAAATGTTTATTTTGACGAAGGTGATGTGCATGCTTTTGCATGCGATTTTACCATCGGATTTTTTGCTGTGTAGATAAAAGAAAAACACTAGTGGTTGGTACTAGCAATGGTGGCCGACAGCTATAAAGTCAACTTCGTTTTTCGATTTATTGGGCTGAATTTGAAGGGGTGGAGGGGAAGGGGGCGACATAAACTTTAAAAAAAAATTTGCAACGGCCTAATTGCTCAAGTGTGGAAATACTTTTATTATTAAAACAAAAAGACTTAAGGTGAATTTGTCTCGGAATCGGTGAACTTTCAAAATTTCTAAATTTCTGTAAAGTACTGTTTGAGTTTGTTTTCCAATTTTGAAATATAAAAAAACAACAAATTTCGACCGTTATTTTCAAAGTTAAAAAAATGTTTTATTTTGCCAGGAAAAAAATGAAAAAAGTCTTGCAAGGTAACTTTGATTTTTTTTATTATTTGGGTAATTCTCTACCAACTCACACGAAATCGGGAAAAGTTGCCCTGACCCCTCTTCGATTTGCGTGAAACTTTGTCCTAAGGGATAACTTTTGTCCCTGATCACGAATCCGAGGTCCGTTTTTTGATTTCCTGTGACGGAGGGGCGGTACGACCCCTTCAATTTTTGAACATGTGAAAAAAGAGGTTTTTTTTCAGTAATTTGCAGCCTGAAACGGTGATGAGATAGAAATTTGGTGTCAAAAGGACTTTTATGTAAAATCAGACGCCCGATTTGATGGCGTACTCAGAATTCCGAAAAAAACGTATTTTTCATCGAAAAAAAACACTAAAAACATTTTAAAAATTCTCCCATTTTTCGTTACTCGACTGTAAAAAATTTTGGAACATGTAATTTTATGGGAAATTTAATGTTCTTTTCGAATCTACATTGACCGAGAAGGGTCTTTTTTTCATGTTGAACAAAATTTTTCATTTTAAAATTTCGTGTTTTTTTCTAATTTTGCAGGGTTATTTTTTAGAGTGTAGCAATGTTCTACAAAGGTGTAGAGCAGACAATTACAAAAATTTTGATATATAAACATAAGGGGTTTGCTTATAAACATCACGAGTTATCGCGATTTTACGAAAAAAAGTTTTGAAAAAGTTGGTCGTCATCGATCATGGCCGTTCATGGTCACCCGCGACAGACACGGACGACGAAACAAAGAGAAACGCAAAAAGTAACTTTTTCAAAACTTTTTTTCGTAAAATCGCGATAACTTGTGATGTTTATAAGCAACCCCATATGTCTATATATCAAATTTTTGTAATTGTCTGCTCTACAACTTTGTAGAACATTGTTACACTCTAAAAATAACCCTGCAAAGTTAGAAAAACACGAAATTTTAAAATGAAAAATTTTGTTCTAAATGAAAAATGACCCTTCTGGGACAATGTAGATTCGAAAAGTACATTAAATTTCCCATAAAATGACATGTTCCAAAATTTTTACAGACGAGTAACGGAAAATGGGAGAATTTTAAAACTTTTTAGTTTTTTCGATGAAAATAAATTCTGAGTACGCCATCAAATCGGGCGTCTAATTTTACATAAAAGTCCCTTTGACACCAAATTTCTATCTCATCACCGTTTCAGGCTGCAAATTATTGAAAAACACCTCTTTTTCGCATGTTCAAAAAAGGTCGTACCGCCCTCCGTCACGAGATATCAAAAAACGGACCTCGGATTCGTGATCAGGGACAAAAGTTACCCCTTAGGACAAAGTTTCACGCAAATCGAAGAGGGGTCGGGGCAACTTTTCCCGATTTCGTGTGAGTTGGTAGAGAATTACCCATATAAAGTTATTTGGTATAAATAAATGGATTTTACTAAATTTAAATACTTTTTAGTATAACTTTTGTTAATGAAAGCTTCAAGTTGGCAAAATTGCTTTAAAATGTTTAAGGTAAGTCACCTGCAATGGAACAATACAAAAACATGATGTTTTACTAGAAAAGTATTGATTTTCGTAGTGTGTCTCATTGTTCCCCACCTGTCTCATTGTTCCTGCCAAGTGCGTCTACAATGAGACAGTTGGATAGCTCTGGCTGTAGAGGTCGGATCGATCTCATATTTTGGTCAATGTTAGAACACATTACAAGAAAGAAAATGCAACAAAAAGCTCATTAAAACATGCTGATGAAAAAAATACAAAAATCATTGAAAGTTAAAAACCAAAAGTGTCTCATTGATGACTACCCTACCCTATATCAGAACCCACCTTCGCCTGCGAGCTGAAAGAGGGTAGCTGTTTTGCTCTAAAGTTCCGTCCTCGAAGCTGCTGTTTGATGTGTGCCTGTCTCCCAAGGGCGCACGAGGTACGTTTCTCCTTTGCTCGAAACGTCATAATTCCCGCTGATGGACGGAATTGGAACGGAACGACAAGATCAACGACGATGACAGCAGCAGCATCCTGCCACGTGAGTGCTGCTGCTTTTGACGTATCTCTGAGCCGCCTTCCGCGTGGTTCAATTAAAACGTATTATCCGCGTGTACTTTTGGGCCAAATCTAATTAACGGCGTAGCAGAGCGAAACTTCTGTTGAAGAACTTTGTTTGAAGAAATCACATACACACGGGGAGATGATGTGCTCAAGGGAGCGCGGAAGCAAGAGCTTAATTTGAGCTTTTCTCTCTCTTTCCGGTACATCAATCGTGTGACACGGGCTCGACGCAGCAGGGCGAAACTAAAAACGAGCTTTTCTACTTTTCTGTGAGGCGTTGCGGTTGTTTGAAGTGTGTCGTCGTGTCAACTGTCAATCTGTCGGAAAAGTGTTTGCTCAAATGTGGAGCTGTGGTTAGATTTTTTTTTTTCAAATTTGATGAAATAATACATTTTTGAGGAAATTATTCAATAAATAATCGTACATGATAAACTTCCAATCCAAATCTGATGCATGAAGTTTATCAAATCTTTCGTTTGTGTGATAAACTTTACCAAAACATTCATACACAATGCTGGATTTTGCATAGAATACCTAAATTTATTTTTAGTTCTGTGCCCTCTAAACAGCACTCCCAATCCCAACCAGAACGTCATTATTCACCGCGAGAGGCAAAGTGTGCCAAAGTCACGGAAAAATGTGGCGTGGCTGCCAGTAATATCAATTTTGCCCAAGAAAGGGCGTGTTTCTTTGCCACAAGTTGGAGTTTGGCAGAGCAATAGAGCGACGTCGAGTGAGCTGGAAATTCACCAAAAGTGAGCTATTTTCGTCAAGAGTTTAGTGGGATGCCTGTTGACGTGGGGGCGACTTTGGGCTCGACATGCTTCTCGGTGGAGCAAATTTTCAAGCTTGTTTGCTTGGTGGTGAGCTCCGTTTAGATTCATATCAAATTGAGGAAAAGGGTGAAAAAGGGGGTTTACTTGACCGCTTTTATATTTAAAACACCCACTTTAACGAACTTTAGGTTTTTTTGTGGTCTCTATTGCAAGTTTATGCTCGAACTTTGATGGCTGAAGGCTTGAATGGGGAGAGCATCCGGACCTCTTTCTAATTTAAAAAAATGAAAAACTGCGACTATTTTCAAAAAAGTCACCTAAAAATGGATTTAACTTGAAAACGGTGCACTTTATCAAAATTTCACTAAAGTACTTTTTGATTGCAAATTTAATTTTACATCGAAAAATGAAGTTGAAAAATTTTTGCGACCAATTTTTCGATAAAAAAAAATAGTATTGATTCAAAAATTCATAACTCACTCAAAGATTTTTTGCACAACCTGGAAATTTCTGAAAAGTTGGCATTTTATGTCCTCTAAAACATATCAAAAAATAAAAAAAATAGTGTTATTTTGCAAATTTAGTTTTAGTGACAAAAAGTTAAATAAAAAAATCACCAAAATTTTTTTTACCGTGTATCATTTTTTTCCAGTGTAGTCCATATCCATACCTACATCTTTGCCGAAGACACCAAATCGATAAAAAAAATCCTTCAAAAGATACAAATTTTTGAATTTTCATACATCATTTTTGTATGGCCAGCTGCCAAATTTGTATGGAAAATTATTTGGACAAACTAATGATGCAAAATGGCTTCTTTAGGTATACCGAAGGCACCAAAAAAGTTTCAGTCGGATTAAAAAATACAAAAAAATCGAAAGACCTAAATCTGAGAGAACTGAATCTTTTGACTGAATTTTCTGATAAATTTAGTGTATTCAGATAAGTTGTATGTATTATCCAGAAATTTGAAAAAATACACGAAAAAAAATGCCTTTTTTTGACTATAAAAATAAAGTAAAATTCAATTTCCGAAAATACGTATTTTTTGATTTTCGACTTTTTTTGTATGTTTTAGGCATTTAAAAACTTGCAACTTTTGAGCCATATAGAAGAAGAGTCGAAAATTCTGTCACCGAGTCATGATATTTTTGAAAAAATAGTGATTTTTTGAAACAAAATAATTACATACAAAAAAAATTAACCTAATTTTAAATGTAAATTTGAAATTGCAATCAAAAAGGACTTCTGATTGCTGAGATAAAACGGCTAAAAAAAAAAACAACAAAAAAAGAACGGAGAAAATTGAAGTTTTCTAAATCACACTCAAATAACCCACCATTTTCTAAAGTCGATATCTAAGCAACTAATGATTCGATTTCCAATGTTAAAATATGAAACCTTTCCTATCTTTTCAAAATCAATATTATTTTTTTAAATCAATAATGATGTTTCAAAAAGGCAAATATTGTTTTCGAAAAGATCGGAATTTTTTTTTTGCACTAAATTGCGATTTTTTTCCAAAAATCACTATTTAAAAAAAAATACCAGGTGGCAGAATTTTTGACTACACTTCTCTTTAGCTCAAAAGTTGCGGGGTTTTGGCCCATAAAAAATGTATATTTTTTCGAAAATAAAAAAAAATACGTATTTTGGGAAATTAAGTTTATGTAAAGAAAAGTTAACCAAAACATAGGCAAAAAAAAATTTCGTGGCCTTATTTTTTTCTCAATATTCCTCAACAATACCTACAACTTTGCCGAAGACACCAAATTGATTAGAAAATTCAAACAAAAGTTACAGCTGTTTGAATATTTACGTACCATTTTTGTATGGACAGCTGCCAAAATTGTATGGGTGAACCAATGACACAAAAAAGCTACCTTAATCATAAGGAAGGCCCCCACAAAGTTTGGGCCAAATAAAAAAATACGAATAAAATCCATTTTCGGTTTTGGTAGAGAATTGCTGATTTTGGACGAATCTATGACATTTCCCCGAAACCCATATTACCGAAGGGACATTTCCCCGAATGCCACTTCCCCGAAAAGACACTTCCCCTAATAGTCATTTCCCCGAATTCTATTTACCCGAATTTCCCATTTCCCCTAATCGTCCACATTCCCGAATTCCATTTTCCCGAATGGGCCACAATCCCGAATGCCACTTACCCGATTAGTCATATCCCTGAATAGTCATTTCCCTGAACGCCATTTCCCCGAACGCGGTCAAGCCGAAATGCCCGGTGCCCCGGAGCGCGCGCGCTCCTGGGCACCGGGCATTTCGGCTTGACCGCGTTCGGGGAAATCGCATTTTACAGTCGACTCTCTGCTTGTCAATATCCAAGGGACCGTCGAGGAAGAGAATCATCAGATTACAGAACGATGCAAAATGAAGACTCGATTGAAAATATTTTTTTCTTGATACCCAGCTATGGGAGAGAATCATGGCAACGTCCATCAAACAAAAACACACAAATTTCAAACACCCTTTAAAGCTTCGTTTCGCCAAGCAAAATGTCTGTGCAAACCATGAAAACTGAAATTATTGACAACCGGAAGAGATTTTTAAAGCAAACAGGGACTGAAGAATTCATCGATAGATGGAGAATTATTGATATCTAGAAGATCGACAGCTCTATAAGAAAAAAAAAAATGATGGCACTTTTTATCACATCAAACTACATATAATATTTCTTGAAAGGTTCGTATTGGCCTTGAATGATCAACTTTCTTTTTGGCTTCACTCAGAATAGACGTAGCATTTTAGGGGGGAAGTGGTGTTAGAAGGTTTGGTACTATTCATTCAAATACAATGAATATTGTTACAGTTTTTTTATATATTCTCAAAACAAATACCTTTTTCTTATAGACATGATAATAATAATGCAATAGAAGTTTTGTTATTTTTTATGATTCAACAACATACCGTGCGATTTTCGTAGTACCCCGTATCAGTAGAACCCAGTTCACACTGATCATTTTATTCACATTGCTGGTTTGGGATTTGGCGAAAAGTATAATCAACAAAAATTTGTACCAGCCTTATGTAACTATTTGTTCGATTTTTTGCATTTTTGAACAAAATTCGAAAAAAAAAATCCTTGCAAATTTCTCAAAAACAACATCTAATCATGCGGTTGAACACAAATGTTAATTGAACAACAAAAAATTTAGTAATTGGGTCCTAAAATTAAGCTTAAATTTGTGATATTATTGTTCACAAGAAAAATAAGCTTTACTAAGTACAATGACCCTTTGAACGATCGCAAAGGATTTAAAATGGATTTTTAATTCAATTTCTAAAAATTCACTTCACGGCCCTTCTTGGCAGAAAAGCTCCTACTTGACAGCTCGATCCAGGGGGGCCATAGTTGATCCATCGAAAAAATGTTGTCTTGTCAATAACTTTTTTTTTGCATAAAAATGAAGAAAAAAAAGTTATCAGAAATTGTTTTTAATCGTGTTTCTTACCGTTGTTCATAAAAATTGACAAAGGGCTTTACTACCCAATTTACAACATTTAATCAACAGCATACCCGAAAAAGCTGTTTGTTCGGAAAATTGAGAAAGAAAATAACTGTTAGTCATGGAAAAAGGCTTTAGCGAAAATGATGATTAGGGGATATGCAAATTCGGGTAATTTTAAATTTAAATTAACGGCAATTGGCGTAAGTGTCACTTCGGGGAAATGGCATTCGGGGAAATGGCCGATTAGGGGAAATGGCATTCGGGGATATAGCCGATTAGGGGAAATGATATTCGGGGAAATGGTATTCGGGGATGTGGATGATTAGGGGAAGTGGTATTCGGGGATGTGACCAATTAGGGGAAATGATTTTTGGGGAAATGGCATTCGGGGAAATGTCATTCGGGGAAATGAGCTAGACCCATTTTGGACACAAACTTGATTTATTTATTTTTTTTAATTCGGAATCAGTACAAAAAAAGTAACACAAACATCACTAAAGTGTTCAAAACTTAAGACAGGGTTGCCAGATGACCTAACCGTCGATGTATAATACACTGGGACTTGAGTTGTTTTTTGGTCATCCGGATATTTTCGCAAATTCATTTTTATATATAAATTTTTGACTATTCAGGCTATTACATAAATTTTTAAAAGGATTTGTCAAAAATAAATATTTGTTCAAGAAACTTCAAAATTTCTTTGGAAGTTCAAGTGCAATCAGATGAAATCAATTGAAAATGCATTCCCCTGGTATACATGAATGTGGGTCTCCGAGCTTTTTATAAAAAGTTCATTTTCAGAGCAGCTTTATAGCTTTATTGAGGAAGGCAAGTTTGCCTTTAAATTTTCTCTGGACTGCACTACTGAAGTTGGTTAAGTCAAAATTGCTTCACATAAAATTTATCCGTAAATAATTGAAAAAGTTTTGTCGCACAATTTACATTCATTCAATGTTGATTAGACACATAAGTGACAACAACTCCAACTCAATTACAAACTGCTCGACAACTCGTCCAAAAAAGTTCGCAGTCCTGGCTCAAAATCATGGCCCAAAAACCACTGCCAAAACAAAGGGGGAGGGGAAGGGGGAGGGGTTGTTCCCATCACAAACATGTTGTCCTGACTCGGTAGCACACTATCACGTACACAATTACAATTACAACCACTAACCACGAAAGATAAAATCTCGTCCTGGAGTTCACCTCCAACCTATCCGCCAAACCGCGGCACCCTATCTCTCTCTCCCTTGCTCACTTCCGCCAACGAGGTCATCCGATATCTACAGGTACCCATCACAACTCGACTCTTCTGTCTCATTCAACCAACTCTCTATTTCTACCCAACGGTTTCGGTGTGGCGGTCGAAAGCCAATAAATTACATCGATCGCTATCGCAATGTAGCAATGTAACGATCCGTTAAGCCATTCTCAAAATACCGTACACTTTGTTGCGAGAAAATAAAAAATGAATTTCATATTCTTGATGCTATTTCTAATGAATTGATTTATGTTTTGTTAGAAACGAGATTAATCAATGATTCCAAAAATGACAAATTCGTCAAATTAATGCAACTGAGTGTAAAATGGGCAAACAATCAAATGAAAACAAAAGAAATAAAATAAAATGAGCTGGAAAAAACCCCGTTGACACCGGAGGTAAACTGTGAGCGCCAAAATAGGGCAGACATATCAACCACCGACCCGTCACGGTGGGAAGTCGCGTTTTCATGTCAACGACTCATTCAATTTGGGCTACGTTGCCGAACATCGTTCTTCCACTCAAACAACCCCACCACAGCAGGGTGCCGTCATCAAAATTAATAGAAAATTTCCCCTCAATTGAGGGCTGGTAAGTTTAATTCGGTCTCCGGCTGAGAGTTTTAACGTGCGATCGTTAGTTTGATGGAGTTAACGATGGTTAAAACTTTACCGCAATTATTTTCTGGTTGAAAAGTTTGAAAAACTAAACCTCCCTTTGAAAATTTGAAAGTTTAATAGTGTTATCGATTAAAACTGTTATTTGAATTAAAAACATTTCAAATTTCTTGAATTGATTTTAATTTAAGTCATATTTAAGCTCATTTTATTGTATTTTCAATGTTTGTAAAATTTAAATATATAGTACCGTTAAAAGTTTGACTACTACAGTAGCAGTAGCAACAAACCGGCCGAATTATCCAAACAAGAAAAGAAAACAAAATAAGGACATGGACTCTGGTACGTTTTTGTGGGTTTAGCTCTCTCAAGAAACATCGATGAGTTTTCATTTTTTCATAGATCTAGAGGTGGGCAAGAGCCGCTCTTTTGAACGGCTCTTTCGCTCTTTTTCATTCTTTTTATAAAAATGTTATTTTTAAGAATGGTTTGAGTTTTAAAGTTATTTCACTTTGGACTTTTATAAATCATCTGAAAAAAAATCCAAAACCAAGTAAATGCCCTTGAAATCCAAAGGTTTTGACGGTCTCTATATCAAGATTTCTACTCAAACCTAAACTTTCAAAAAATTGAATGGCATCCAAACATTAATCTAGGATATTGAAGAAATTGATATCAATTTTAAAATTGCGTTTATTTTTGCCAAAATTAAATTTTGCTGACATTTTATTTGGAGAAAATATTCTGCGAACTCTTTTCTACACTTTGATTTAATCGATAATGTCCATAAACGCTAAAGTTTAATCGGGCAAGAGAGTTTTTTTTCCAAATTCCTCAACCATTTAGTAGGTTTTTTATTAATATTTTACAATGCTAAGCAATTTTAAATGCTAAGCAATTTTAAATGCTCAAATTTGTATTTGAGTAATACTTTAACGTGCGATCAGTTGTTTAATGAAAATTTATTTTTATATGCAATAGGGTGGGTACGTTTTTCAAAAAGTTCTCCGATCAAGTTTTTGTATGGTTCCCCTTGTAGGGCATGCCCATAGGGACTTTCATGCCAAATATCAGCTCATTTGGTTGTAAACTGGCTGCGCGCATCAGGGTTAAAGTTTAAATGGGAATTACTATGGGAAATTGGAACTTTTTGTTCAAACGCTTCTACAGATCTGGGAAAATCACGCGCCAACTTCTGGTATAGTCAGGCCTAAGGGGAATGGTCTGGAGAACACTTTTCCCGAAGAGAGCATATGGATTCGTTGTCCCTAGACCTGGCGCATCGGCAAAAAATCCGATGTCTCCGGAATCAACGAGTTTCCCTGAAAAAGCATCAAATTTTCTTTAGCATGCTGTGAAAGTTCGATGCACACCGCGACGCCATATGTCAGGTAGCTACCACGTGGGTTAGAAATTGCTGGAATATTCAATTCCAATTTTTCTTTTTACTAGAAAATGAACATTTCGAGCAATCCTGATATTATTTAGTTGAATTCAGAATCTTTGCATAGCAAATTTGTGTTTTATTGCTAATATTTCAACCACGTGGTAGCTGTCTGACATATGGCGTCGCGGTGTTCATCAAACTTTCATAGCATGCTAAGGAAAATTTGATGCTTTTTGGGGGAAAACCGTTGATTCCGGAGACATCGGATTGTTTGCCGATGCGCCAGGTCTAGGGACAACGAATCCATATGCTCTCTTCGGGAAAAGTGTTCTCCAGACCAGGCCTGACCATACCAGAAGTTGGCGCGTGATTTTCCCAGACCTGTAGGAGCGTTTGAACAAAAGTTCCAATTTCCCATAGTAATTGCGCCAGCCAGTTTACAACCAAATGAGCTGATATTTGGCATGAAAGTCCATATAGGCATGCCCTACAAGGGGAACCATACTTAAACTTGATCGGAGAACTTTTTGAAAAGCGTACCCACCCTAATATGCAATCATTGTTTAATATGGAATTGCATTTACAATTCTTATTACAAATTTGATGCTACAATTTGTTCGAAACTCAAATAATTATACTTATAACAAGTTTTAAAATCATTCCATCTTGGAACGGTTCTTTCAAAAGACCGGAGTTTAAAAAAGAACCGCGGTTCTTTTTTTGTGAGCCATGGTTCGTTTGCTCTTTTTAGTGAACCGGCTCTTTGAGCGGCTCGCTCTTTTTTTACCCACCTCTACATAGATCTCTCCATCACCAAACCAGCACAGAGCCGTTGGCTAATGAATATATTCGGATTTTTCACTGAGGAAAGGTTATAAAATCACTCAAAAAATTAACTTCTCAAATAAGCTTCGGCTTTAGTTGAACGAATATAGTCCAGATTTGTTTCTTTCGGTCTAGTGTTGGATCTCATACCTTGGTATTAAAAATGGTAATGTTTGAATTAATTGATCAATAGTTATGCAAACAAATAATTTTGGTAGATTATATCCGAGAGTATAGCGGCCGTCACAATAGCTTGTGAGATCTCTTCTTGAGTCTCGTGCAGAGCCGTACTTAGGGTCCACGGCGCCCTTGGCGAAGCATCAATTTGGCGCCCCTCCAAATTTTTCATCATTTTGATATGTTTACTTAAATTTTCAGCGATTGCTTCGAAGAGTTTTAATAATATAATGGTAATTGATTGAATAAATATAACAGCTAAAAATCCAAACACAATTTAATTCTTTGAAGAATATTCAAATTAATGTTTTATTATTTTTAAACCATTTCAATCGATTTATATCTTTCCAATACAGATAGGTTGTAACGAAAAGGTGCTTTAGGATTAATGTTGACTGAAAATAGCAGAGTGTTGTTTTATCGTTTTAAACAGAATTTGATCAGACCTAGCTTAAATTTCATTGTATCAGCATTTTCCTGCACTCCTGAAAAATTGTTTAACTGATTAGAAAATGGACTCCTTTTCAAACTTGTTTTTGGATGGTTTCCTTTTGAAACTATTTTTTTCAATTTATTTTTGAAAACAATATTTCTCTTCTCTGTGACTGTGTTTTTTGATTGATGTAAAATTCTTAAAATTTGTTTTTTGAAAATTCATAGCTTCAAACAAAGGCAATTAGTTTTTACCTTTTTAACACATTGAAATTTTTTGTGTTTATTTTTCGACATCTAAAGTTTCTTAAAATTTTGTATAAAAACCATTACACTTAAATAGAGGGTGACAAGCGGGAATTCCCGGGAAATCGACCATTTTTGGACCACTCGATTCCCGGGAAATTTGGTCGAAGCAAAATTATATAAACAAATAAAAAAAAATTGAAAATTCGAAATTGTTCAGAACATTGGGTGTTCAATGTAAGATGTTCAAGTTCGAATGAACCAATGCTTCTATTATCTTCGAATTCAGAAAGTGTAAATTTTAACTTATTAAAAATTCCAATAACTATAATTGGGAAAACTTAAAATAATGTGGACCCCAAAATTAACCTTAAAGCATACTTAGCAGTTAGCCACAAGAAGAAAGTCTATTTTTTTATATTTTTGTTTATTATTTCTAAGAGTAAAATTTTCATATCCTCTTTCAAGCATAGCAATTCTTATAATCCATTTTTTTTATTCTTATTATTTTAATTTCGCTGTATCAAGGTAATTTCCTTTTTTGATGTCATGGAGTAATTTTGTGTTTCGCTTAAACCTCAATATTAAATTTTATCTTAGAAAAAAAACTCTGGAAATCTTTGTAAAGTCCGCCAAATGTGAACAATCGGGTTTTCCGGATCACTATTTCTTCAATGCATATTTACAGTTTTAAAAAAGAAAAAAAATATTAAAATTGTTGTTTTGAGTCGCTATTTATTATATTGTAAAAATCCCGATACTGGGAAATTATATATTAGCTATTTTGTTATTTCACAAAAATCTAATAACAAGTTCATACAACAAGTTGTATTGCAGATTCAGAAAAAAATCAAGAAGTAGATCATAGTTCCCAAAAATAATGAGGCTACTAATTAACGTTTCATTAAATAAGCATGAATAAATCGTAACTGAATTCATTGAAAAGAAACACATTTATAACTTTTCTTTATACATTACTGGCACTATTGACATAGTTATAAACACTACCAGGTCCCGGGAATTCCCGGGAAATTTCCGAATTCATCTCGCGATTCCCGGGAAATTGAAAATCTCGAGAATAGTCACCCTCTACACACAAAGCTTTTAGAACCGTTTGTGTAAATGTGAAAATTTAGGCGAAATTACACTGGATAGCCCAACACATGGAATCCATGAAATAAAAAAAAAGTATGTGAAAGATAAGCAACTTTATCCATTCCATTAAAACATAACAAAACAAAAATTTTCAAGGAAAATGTTACTAACATTCTTCAAATTATTGACCCTAGAAGCAAAATTAAGTGGAACTTTGTGTTTTCCCAAAAATATTGCTGTTTTTGGAGTTGGAATTTTCTTTGGTTTAAAATCTAATGGGTCCGCGATAATGGTGTTTCTGCAAATCAAAATTATACAAGAAATTGTATAATATTTTACTTTTACGACCAAAAAGTTGGTAGGCATGCCAATCTATGCAACTTTGTCGAAGACACTAAAATTTTACTTTTTCACTCTTGCTACAAGCAATTGAATACAAGCAGCAGAATATAATATATTTAGAGCAATTTATGTGCTCTTAAAAAACCAACATTTTTATGTTGAAAAAAAACATATTTTGCTAGAAATTTAACAAAAGTCAAAGCATTTTTTGTGTTAGAAATATTCAATTTAAACACTTCAGTATTTCGAAAACGTAGGCCAATCTCAACGCACAAGTTTGCATTTAAAACGATAAAAATATCTCAAATGCCATTTTCTTTAAACATGAAATATCTTATTCTTTTTATTTCAGATTTTCAATAGAAATGTGTAAATTTCAATTAAATAGCTGATTATACAAAAAAAAATACTTCAAAACATAAAAAAGCTTGATGGTTCCTGATGCTGGAAAAAATGGTGAAATTTAAATTGAATTTTATATACTGTAGTTGAAATATAAAATCTCTAGCTATTTCAAAGAATTGTTATAAAACCCTGAAATTTTTGCCACTTGAGCGCCCCCTTTGATAAATGAATTGAGAGAATTTAATTTTAAATTTAATTCTGGTACAATTATTGAAATAGTTGATTTTGGCGCCCCAAGTGTTATAAGTAATATTTGTAATATTCCGACCAAGATTATCGAGTTATTTTGTAGTCCAACTTTAAAATTTGGCGCCCCTTTTGTTCTGAATACCTTTCTAGGATTTTATAATAACATGACAAATTTGTACAATCATCGTTTTCGGCGCCAACCCCTAGGTACGGCACTGGTCTCGTGGTTCCCAGCGATGGCATTCTCTCTCTATCACTCCTCCTCGACTCTGCGCTCTCACCGCTGAGTCTCTCAGTCTCTCCGAAAGCTGCAAAGAGAACGCGAGATGGCGATTACGAGCCGACCACGCATGACGTCCCGTTAAACTGCGTTTGTGAAATTGGTTTTGTGGCGACTTTTGTGGTTAAACGCTGTTGCGTTAGCATGAGCGTGCAAGCGGGAATGAGAGAGAAAAAGGAAAATGTCAATCGCGAGAGTGTAAACACGAACACGTGTTCGGCTATGTTCGGCGCTGTGAGATTTTCAATGATTATTCAGGCGGGATAATTGTAGTTGCTGAGAGCTGATACAGAGAAACCTCTTTTTACGCGATGCGTTACGTTTTTCTAATTTGTCGATTTCTCTGGAACGACACAATATTGTCACAATCTTTTAAAAGCAATTTGTAGGTTTTGTTCAGAACTACAAAACGCTTTTTGAAGCTAGCAAAAATAATGTATGGAATTTTGTCAAAATATTGAAAGCGACGCAAAATTTATATCTTTGAAGGAAAAATCATGACAATGATGGAAGTCTTCACGTTAAGAGAAATCGACGAAACAAATAGCGTAACGCCACAGCGTAAAAAGAGGTTTCTCTGTATTTTGATATTTTAACAACCCTGATCTCAACAGTTCCGTTAATCAACTTATACCTATAATTTGGTCGCAGTGGTACAAGGCTCTACAAAAAAAAATCAACTTTTGACCAGTTGCGACTAAAAATGAAAAAAAAAATCTTTGCAAAGATTTTTTGGAAGGCTTTTTTGCAAGCATTCGGGCGCTTTCAAATATAAACAGGTTGCTTTTGCAATTGACTTTGTGAAGAAACCATCATTCACTGACGTAATTTAAGCTTTTTTTATTTGCAAAAACTGTTAAATTTTTGCAACGTGATTTTACACGCTAAAACTTGCAATTTCCACGAGGAGCATTGTTCTGTTCATCAATCCGAATGTGAAAAAATGTTAAAAACCTAGAAAATGTTGTGTTAAATTTACAGAAAATTCATTTTATACGATATTTTATATCATTATTTTTCTCAATTCAAACCATAAATATAATCTGTTACAAAATACATACAAAATAGGCCTTGAAATTTAAAATTTCCACAGAAAACAATCAACCAAATCATCATGTCATCAAGTGAAAATTTCACGGGATTCTGAAAAAAAATTTATATTCTAAAATGGCCTGATATTTAAAATCAATTCTGTTCAATTATATTATTCCATATCCTGATTGCTAGGACTAGTGATTTTACGCGATTTCGCGGAAGCTGCGTAATCCGTGAAATTTTTCCCTGGCCGTGAAATTTTGTAAGTACCGTGAAATGCCACGAAATTTTATGTATTTCATTGATAAATCGCTCCTCAGTACATTTAAGCATTATTTATTTTATTTCAAATACTTTACAAGATTTTTAACAAGCATTTTGGATGTAGTTTCCAAACCAAACAAATATTGCTTGTCAGATTTAGAACTATTATTTAAATATATTGTTCATTAAAATATTGTATGAAACGCAAAAATTGATTTTACATTTCCAGCAAAATTTATTTATTCCTTAAAATTCCAAAAAGATTGTAAAAAAACATTATTTAACACTACAATGAAAGAACACAAAAAAGGTATTTGTTGAGCATTTGCAATGTTTTATAGTATTCTGCAATTATCAACTGCTTTTATGAGTTTTGCCTAAAAGTTATTCAAATACTCGAATTCCTCTATTGTTGAACCTAGGAAAAGAAATAATGTTTCATATATTTTTAGTTTTATAACACCTCACAGAAAAAAATGATGGTAATATTACATCTGGGAAGGGGTACATCTTTTATGTCAGAAAAAAGGTGTAATTTTACCTCTGGAAATGTGTAATTTTACCACTTTTCTGGTGTAATGTCACTTTTCCAGTCTAAATTGAGGTAAAATTACATCATAAAAGAGGTAATATTCAACCTTCCAAAATTACAGCTTCCAAATTTACATTATTTTTTTCTGTGTTGTTTTACTACTTATTATTTCAATGAAATTAAATTAAATTTGCTGAACCATAAATTAAAGTGACGGAAATTTTCCCAAAAAATTTCAAAATAAATCCATTATATATTTTTTTAAATAATCATTTATGTCAGGAGATTCTATCTGCCACTTACTTTTAAAACAATTTTCTGTTCATAATTACGCTAAAAGAGTTCATTTTTACATTTATTTTGAGCAGTTTTTAGAGTACCGTGAAATTGCCGTGAAATTCCAATATTTTGTAATCGGCATGCCGCGAAATTTCGATTTTTTGCCGTGAAAAATCACTAGCCCTACTGATCACGAATCCGAGGTCCGTTTATTGATATCTCGTGACGAAGGGGCGGTACGACCCTTTTCATTTTTGAACAGGCGAAAAAATACATGCTTTTCAATAATTTGCAGTCTGAAACGGTGATGAGATAGAAAATTGGTGTCAAAGAGACTTTTATGCAAGCTTCCCTGCACCGTGCGGTACACGCGGTTCAACTGTACCTCGGGTTTGCTTTGCGCCTGCTTTGTTCGGTTTACACCCGTACCCGACTCACACGAACCGAGGGTATTTTGGTTCATCGTACCAGCACACCACGACACTCTCGGTTTGCCGCGTCGGTTTTGTGTCTGGCACTCACCCATGGCATGAACCCGGTATATGAGCCAAGGTGCTTCACTCGTTACGAGCCGAGGACGTGCCGTGGTACGCGCTGGCGGTACAAAACGGGTTCAATACCACGACACGTACCACGGCACGCTGTGTTCATGCCATGGGTGAGTGCCAGACACAAAACCGATGGGGCGAGCCGAGAGTGTCGTGGTGCGCTGGTACGATGTACCAAGATACCAATACAAAAATGGGTTCAGGCACGTACCGAAGCTAGAAAACCAAACCCGCGGTGTGCGTTGGCACTGGCGCATGGGAAGCTTGCTTTTATGTAAAATTGAACATGTCATTTTAAGGGAAATTTAATGTACTTTTCTAATCTGCACAAGGGTAATTTTCTTAATTAGAACAAAAATTTTAATTTCAAAATTTCGTGATTTTATAATTTTACATGCTTTTTAAGAGTGTAACAATGTTCTACAAAGTTGTAGAGCAGACAATTACATAAATTTTGGTTCATAAACTTAAGGGATTTGCTTATAACCATCACGATTTTACGAAAAAAAAGTTTTGGAAAATTTTTGGAGTTGGCGGTGAACTAGGTACTTCATTATAATTACCATAGTTTTTAATAATTTCGAAAAACGAGTATTTTAAAAGTCACCTTATAATTTACGAGTAAACTGTCACTAATCAAGCTTTTTTCGACATTCTTGCCCTTTCAAGTCAATTCACTCGTTTGGTAATAAATTGCTCCACCACATTTTCCTTCCACGGAGGGGGCGGGGAAGGGGGGGGGGCGAAATTGCTTTAAATTCAAATTGGTAGCCTTCACCCCGCGACGATAAAGTCATTCCGAGCGGCCTACCGGGCACATGGCACCAATCTCACGAGGCAGTTAGCCCGCCGGCTGTATCGTAAATAACCTCAATTTGGGATATCTATCAAATCCCCGAAACATTTCCCACCCACCTTCTTCGCGCGCCACCACTTTGAAAGGCAAATTCCACCAAATTTGAGGAAGAGAGAGAGAAAAAAAGAGTCGGGAAACTTTCCGCCCCGGGAATAAATGACCTCCCATTAATCGAAATTGATTCACCTTTCCGCACGTACAACCCGAACAGTCAGATGTGTGCCAGTTAATGGACTGCTTCCCCCTTGGTATATACTTCAAACCTGGCGTCCTGTCGGATTTCCGCCGCTAGAATCGGAACTGATTTGTTTGTACAAATCGGTGGAACTAGATTTATCATGCCCTGGTTGGGGTTTCAACCCGATCTGGGTAATGATGGCGAACTTTTCAGCTTTTTTTCTATGATTTTCTTAATTAAAATTTGATTTTGAGAAAAAAAATTGACGTTTAGACGTCCTAAATGTCTTCACGAGGGTGGCAAAACTCAAATTTGATATAAAAGTCCTACCTCAACGGAGCTGTCCCGGATGTAGATCTCCTTGACGTCGTCCGGGTTGCGGTCCCGCGTCCGGTACGTGATCCGATAGCCGAGGAACTCGCCGAGGATCGTGTCCGGCGGCGGTGGCTTCCACGAGATGTACAGCGACGTGGCGGACGTGTTGTGGGCGATCGTGGTGACCGGTTTGCCGGTGGGTGCTGAAATGAAAAGAGGAAATTTGTGGTTGTTATTCTTTCTATTATTTTTAGTTTCTTCAAGTGTGTTCAAATGTTTTCGAATGACTTCCGATGTATTCTGTTGTCTTCAAATGTCTTTAAATGACTGTATATTTGTGTTATTGTCTTCAAGTGTCTTCAAATCGATGCTTCTGTGCTATCTTGTATTAAGCTTGCTGGTTTTCCTATTATGCTATGCATAAGAGGCATCGAAATGTCTTCAGATAACTTTGGATAGTCTTATTGTCTTCAAATGTCTTTAGATGTGTCTTATCTCCGCAAATGTCCTCAATTTTCTCCAATTGTCCAACAGTTTAAATTTCTTCAACTGTCTTCAAATGACTTAAGATGTGTCCCAATGCCTTCAAATGTCTTTAACTGTCTTCAAATGTCTTTAGATGTGACCTATTGTCTTCAAATGCCTTCAATTGTCTCCAACTGTCTTCACATGTTTTTAGATGTGTCCTATTGTCTTCAAATGTCTTCAACTTTCTTCAAATGTCCTCACATAATTTTAGATGAGTCTTTTTTATTTTATTTTTTATTTTATTTTTATTTTTTATTGTCTTCTTATTGTCTTCAAATGTCTTCAACTTTTATGAAATGATTTTAGCTGTGACCTATTGTCTTCAATGTCTTCAACTGTCTTCAAGTGTCTTCAAATGACTTCAACTTTTTCCTGTTGTCTTCAATTGTCTTCAACTGTCTTCAGATTCAGTCTTTCGATGAGTCTTCTTGTCTTCGAATGACTTAAATTGTCTTAAAATGTCTCCAAATTTCTTCAAATATTTTCAAATTACCTTAATTGTCTTCCTTTCCTTCCTTTTGTCCTCAAACGACTTCAACTGTCTTCAAATGACTTTAGTTGTATCCTATTGACTTCAAAAGTCTTCAAGTGTCTCCAATTGTCTTTGATTCTTTTCAGCTTCAACTTTTTTCAAATGTCTTCAAATGTCTTCAAATGAATTTAAATATGACTTAAATGTCTTCAACTGTCTTCAAGTGTCTTCAAATGACTTCAACTTTTTTCTGTTGTCTTCAATTGTTTTCAATTGTCTTCAACTGTCTTCAGATTCAGGTTTTAGATGTGTCTTCTTGTCTTTGAATGACTTAAATTGTCTTCAAATGTTTTCAAATGTATCCAAACATCCTCAAGTGTCTTTCTTTTCTTCCTTTTATCCTCAAACGACTTCAACTGTCTTCTAATGACTTTAGTTGTATCCTATTGACTTCAAATATCTTCAAATGTCTCCAACTGTCTTCGACTTTTTTCAACTTCAATTATCTTCAAATTGACGTTTGGAGATCCTCAAAGCAAATTTGTAATGCGTCTTAAAATTTATTCGAACTAAACATTTGTCATGATTTAAACTGCCTTAGAATTTCTTCAAAAATCTATCAAAGTCCTGTTGAATGTTATTTTTATGTATTTATGTCTAAAAGTGTATTTACCCGTCTTCCAGTGTCTTCAGATTTCGTCAAGTCATCAAGTCTTCAAAATTTTAAGTCTTCAAAAGGCTTATATTCATCAAAACTCCACAATCTTAAAAAAATCGTACCAACTAGGAAACCACTTAACCGTTCTCGAAGCGAACCACACCGATGGCATACTTTGTAGCAAATTCCTTTCCATCAGTAAATAGTGCAACATTTCTACAGTTTCCATCAACGGCTTCGCTTGCTACCGTTCACTTCAGGCTGTAGAAAATGCACTCGATCAAAATTGCTCCAGATTCCTCCTTTTAAGCTTTCTTGCCAAAAGGCGACCCAACAAATTACATTAGTGAAGTTGCCTTTTAGAGGGGTGGGGAAATGTGAGGCTTGCTTTCTTTATTACTAGTTTTAAATTAAAATAAAATCTATTCAAAATCAAAAATTCAACATAAAAAAATGGACAATTACACGCAACACCCCAACAAAATGAACTGTTGCCATAATTTATTTGAAAACGACACAGCAACAGTTCGCACGAGCTGGGTTGCTCTTTTCGTTCGCAAATGAAATGCAAATGAAGTCAGCAATTACGATTAGATAATTTTCTTCATTGTTCGGTGTGGCGGCTACGAAAAAGTCGAGGGGAAGGAAAGCACAAGTTTCCAAGTGGGAAATTGGGAAATTTATGTGCGTATGCTCACGAGATAATAATGTTTCGGTTTATGGGGGGTAAATTTTGAGGGTGTGGAACGCCACTGAGCCATTTTGCTGTTAATTGTTGAACAAGTTTTTTGACCGCATTTCTAATGCCTTTGGAAAATAGCTTTTCAATTACGGACGTCAAGTGAATGGTGGTAGAGTTGATTAACCAGTCTACAAATCTACAAGTCTACAAGTCTACAAGTCTACAAGTCTACAAGTCTACAAGTCTACAAGTCTACAAGTCTACAAGTCTACAAGTCTACAAGTCTACAAGTCTACAAGTCTACAAGTCTACAAGTCTACAAGTCTACAAGTCTACAAGTCTACAAGTCTACAAGTCTACAAGTCTACAAGTCTACAAGTCTACAAGTCTACAAGTCTACAAGTCTACAAGTCTACAAGTCTACAAGTCTACAAGTCTACAAGTCTACAAGTCTACAAGTCTACAAGTCTACAAGTCTACAAGTCTACAAGTCTACAAGTCTACAAGTCTACAAGTCTACAAGTCTACAAGTCTACAAGTCTACAAGTCTACAAGTCTACAAGTCTACAAGTCTACAAGTCTACAAGTCTACAAGTCTACAAGTCTACAAGTCTACAAGTCTACAAGTCTACAAGTCTACAAGTCTACAAGTCTACAAGTCTACAAGTCTACAAGTCTACAAGTCTACAAGTCTACAAGTCTACAAGTCTACAAGTCTACAAGTCTACAAGTCTACAAGTCTACAAGTCTACAAGTCTACAAGTCTACAAGTCTACAAGTCTACAAGTCTACAAGTCTACAAGTCTACAAGTCTACAAGTCTACAACTCACCTTCCCGCAGCGTCACAAAGTAGTACGACTCCTTCGACGGCGGGCTGCGGCCTAACTCGTTGATCGCAATCACCCGGAAGCTGTACACCGTGAACGGCAACAGATTGCTGACCTGAAACGTGGTCGCGTTGTCCTTGGTCCGGATGGTCGCCGCCTGGTCCCAGCCGCCGTTTTCACCAACCCTGCAAGCAAACACGAGAATTATTGATTAAAGAGACCCGGCTCAAGTAATTCAAATCCAATCGATCCTAGCGAATCCTTTGTGCCCGGCCAGAATTGATTATTACACATTAATAACTCATGTCGACAAACAACAATGGAGCTGCCTGGGTCAATTATCTGATAAACTCTGGGAAGATCCCCAGCTTGCTTGATTCTTGCCCAAATCACCCCCCCTGGGAAGAATTGTCACGATGAATGCAATTAATTACACATCTACACGGCACAAGAATACGACCCCAAACTCCCATTGTATTCCAGAACAAGACATGGTCGTCTGGTTGAGCTCACTTTTCAACAATGCCCGTATTGTTTATGATGCATGCACACGACGAACACTTGAACTCACTCATTCCGTCCCAGCACAGTTACTGCCAGCTAGTGCAAGTGCAAGATGGGGGGTTAGCACCGGAAAAGGAAAACCAAACACATTAAATTGAATGTTTTTATCACGTGTGCATTTCTCAGCTCGTTCCCTGAAGGAGTGCTCTCCACTCGGAGCAAATGTTGAGCAATTTTGCTTATGGGAAGGGTTGTCAGAATTGTTGAGGAAAGTCAGGATTAAGTTTGAGCTTTGAAATCGGAGAAAAGTGGGTTTCTATTATAGACTTCGAGTGGGTACTAGAAATATTGAAGTGAAATTTTAAAGTATGACGTTTTGACTCTTTAACGAATCAGATTGGTTTCAGTACAACTTGAATCTTAAAAGAAAAAAGTTTAAGTTTCAAAAACAAGTTATTTGTTAAGAAAAAATATGAATACATCAAATATTTCAAGCATAAAACAATAAACTAATAAAAAAACAACACAATTTTATCAATTTATCTCATTATCAATTCATCAATTTATCAATTTATCAATTTATCAATTTATCAATTTATCAATTTATCAATTTATCAATTTATCAATTTATCAATTTATCAATTTATCAATTTATCAATTTATCAATTTATCAATTTATCAATTTATCAATTTATCAATTTATCAATTTATCAATTTATCAATTTATCAATTTTTCAATTTAGGGACCATCCACAAACCACGTGGACACTTTTTCGGGAATCTCAAACCCTCCCCCCCCCTCGTGGACAATTGTCCATACAAAAAAACTTTTAATATGGAGCGTGGACAATCGCCATACCCCCTAAAGTGTCCACGTGGTTTATGGATGGTCCCTTATCAATTTATCAATTTATCAATTTATCAATTTATCAATTTATCAATTTATCAATTTATCAATTTATCAATTTATCAATTTATCAATTTATCAATTTATCAATTTATCAATTTATCAATTTATCAATTTATCAATTTATCAATTTATCAATTTATCAATTTATCAATTTATCAATTTATCAATTTATCAATTTATCAATTTATCAATTTATCAATTTATCAATTTATCAATTTATCAATTTATCAATTTATCAATTTATCAATTTATCAATTTATCAATTTATCAATTTATCAATTTATCAATTCATCAATTTATCAATTTATCAATTTATCAATTTATCAATTTATCAATTTATCAATTTATCAATTTATCAATTTATCATTTTATCAATTTATCAATTTATCAATTTATCAATTAATCAATTTATCAATTTATCAATTTATCAATTTATCAATTTATCAATTTATCATTTTATCAATTTATCAATTTATCAATTTATCAATTAATCAATTTATCAATTTATCATTTTATCAATTTATCAATTTATCAATTTATCAACTTATCAATTTATCATTTATCAACTAATCATTTGGCAGTGTTAGTAGTTTTTAGTTTTTTGTTTTTAGTTTTTAGTTTTTAGTTTTTAGTTTTTAGTTTTTAGTTTTTAGTTTTTAGTTTTTAGTTTTTAGTTTTTAGTTTTTAGTTTTTAGTTTTTAGTTTTTAGTTTTAGTTTTTAGTTTTAGTTTTTAGTTTTTAGTTTTTAGTTTTTAGTTTTTAGTTTTTAGTTTTTAGTTTTAGTTTTTAGTTTTAGTTTTTAGTTTTTAGTTTTTAGTTTTTAGTTTTTAGTTTTTAGTTTTTAGTTTTAGTTTTTAGTTTTTAGTTTTTAGTTTTTAGTTTTTAGTTTTTAGTTTTTAGTTTTAGTTTTAGTTTTTAGTTTTTAGTTTTAGTTTTTAGTTTTTAGTTTTAGTTTTTAGTTTTAGTTTTTAGTTTTTAGTTTTAGTTTTTAGTTTTTAGTTTTTAGTTTTTAGTTTTAGTTTTAGTTTTTAGTTTTTAGTTTTAGTTTTTAGTTTTAGTTTTAGTTTTAGTTTTTAGTTTTAGTTTTTAGTTTTTAGTTTTAGTTTTAGTTTTAGTTTTAGTTTTTAGTTTTAGTTTTTAGTTTTTAGTTTTTAGTTTTTAGTTTTTAGTTTTTAGTTTTTAGTTTTTAGTTTTTAGTTTTTAGTTCTTAGTTTTTAGTTTTTAGTTTTTAGTTTTTAGTTTTTAGTTTTAGTTTTTAGTTTTTAGTTTTTAGTTTTTAGTTTTAGTTTTTAGTTTTTAGTTTTTAGTTTTAGTTTTTAGTTTTTAGTTTTTAGTTTTTAGTTTTTAGTTTTTAGTTTTTAGTTTTTAGTTTTTAGTTTTAGTTTTTAGTTTTTAGTTTTTAGTTTTAGTTTTTAGTTTTTAGTTTTTAGTTTTAGTTTTAGTTTTTAGTTTTTAGTTTTTAGTTTTTAGTTTTTAGTTTTTAGTTTTAGTTTTAGTTTTTAGTTTTAGTTTTTAGTTTTTAGTTTTTAGTTTTTAGTTTTTAGTTTTAGTTTTAGTTTTAGTTTTTAGTTTTAGTTTTTAGTTTTAGTTTTAGTTTTAGTTTTTAGTTTTTAGTTTTTAGTTTTAGTTTTTAGTGTTTAGTTTTTAGTTTTTAGTTTTTAGTTTTTAGTTTTAGTTTTTAGTTTTTAGTTTTAGTTTTTAGTTTTTAGTTTTTAGTTTTTGTTTTTAGTTTTTAGTTTTTAGTTTTTAGTTTTTAGTTTTAGTTTTAGTTTTAGTTTTTAGTTTTAGTTTTTAGTTTTTAGTTTTTAGTTTTTAGTTTTAGTTTTTAGTTTTTAGTTTTTAGTTTTAGTTTTAGTTTTTAGTTTTTAGTTTTTAGTTTTAGTTTTTAGTTTTAGTTTTTAGTTTTAGTTTTAGTTTTTAGTTTTTAGTTTTAGTTTTTAGTTTTTAGTTTTAGTTTTTAGTTTTAGTTTTAGTTTTTAGTTTTTAGTTTTAGTTTTTAGTTTTTAGTTTTTAGTTTTTAGTTTTTAGTTTTTAGTTTTTAGTTTTTAGTTTTTAGTTTTTAGTTTTTAGTTTTTAGTTTTTAGTTTTTAGTTTTTAGTTTTTAGTTTTTAGTTTTTAGTTTTTAGTTTTTAGTTTTTAGTTTTTAGTTTTTAGTTTTTAGTTTTTAGTTTTTAGTTTTTAGTTTTTAGTTTTTAGTTTATAGTTTTTAGTTTTTAGTTTTTAGTTTTTAGTTTTTAGTTTAAATAAATCTTCATCATCATGGGTTAGTAGCACTGTCAAACTCTTTCAATCAGTCACTGTCAAAAAAATTGGTAATCTAACCACAGGGCAAAACTGGCAACCCTGCTCAGCTTGATTCAGCCCTCTCGGCATGAATCAGCAGTGAAATGAATAAATTTTCCCAGCTGTGGCAGTTGGTTTTTCCGTCGCAAGGCAACGTTCCCAGCCAACACCCGGAGGCACTCTTCGGACCAATGTTCGAGAAGGGATTAACTGTTCGGTGCTTTCTAGTTGCTTCGTCCGAAACAGTGCTGGCTGGTGGTCGTTCCGGGAAAATATCTGTGTGTTTGATTACAGAAGCTTAAAAACGGAGCTTTTAGCTATTATCTACTACCCAAAAGGCGGGAGGAAAATTTCTGAGCGCTTTTGGGTGCAGCAGTGCGACGTGTGAAAAAATTGTGGAAATTTATTTCCGCCTTTCCGGTTTGGAGCTTCGAATTGTGAGCCACTCCCTGCTTTTAAGCAAAACTGTGGTGATACTTTATCAGATCGTAAATTTTTGGTAGCTTTGCCACAAGTTAGCTGATGGTCAAGAATCAATGAAACCACACTTTGCTGGAACGATGCAAGTTTCATTGATGGTTTGTTTGATATTTATCAAAAGCTCCCACAACCCGTTCCAGAGTTCGGGCACAAAGCTCAATATTAAATTTATAACCCCATAAATACAAACTCCCAGTACTGACAATAGGGACAAATGTTCAAACACACACACACACACACACACACACACACACACACACTGGAAGTACGTCCGACATTCCAACCCCATTTCCTGGGTCGAGAGTACCTGAACCGATTCAAACCCCAACCTCCTGCCCGCTTTCCATCCCCCAAAAAAAGCCCTCTGCGAGACAATCTCCTGTTTATCTTTGGCACCACCCACGTGACCCCACACAAGGCCTCTCGGCATCCCAGCTCCAATATATATCTCTCTCTCTTTCTGTTTCTGGTGCAGAGTGGTTTGGATTTCAAAACCAGATCACCAGGAGCATTGCAGGACCGATGCACTTAGGTTAGGCTCTCTACTCTCGATGTAGTAAATTGCGGTAGTCAGTTACACACTGGGTTACACTAGGTCACAAAATTAAGGCTAATGTTTTATTCTTCAGAGTTTTTTTTATTTGTTAATGAACTCGCGACAGCAATGTTGCATTGACAATTAGTCATTTTAAATAATGTTCATGAAAATATTTCCCAAAATCCACTGTAACCATTACATTTATTTGCCTGAAGGTCGGAAGCACAAAGCCATCAATCTGAAAGTACCCTCCCTCGCTCTCAGTCTGTGATGCGGAGGCAAGAGGGAGAGTGTAAGCTTACAGGGGTTTGCCCTGGAATCGAAGGAAAAGTCATCGATTAGAAACGTGGCACAAATGCAGAAGCATCGTTGCCTGGCCGCAGGCAGAAAGTTTCATATTTGCCTTGACCGCAGCGCTTCGTCTGCTAAGGGATGATGACGGTGCTGGCAATGGCATTCCAAATGGGAAATCTGGTGAGCTTGGGGAATTTCGAGGTTGACTCCCGTTGCACTTGCAAATGCCTGAAGGCACTGGAAGCTGCCGGTTTGATGTTGTAAATTTTGCAGGTTGGCTACAGCATGTCGGACATGGCTGCAAACAGGAGCTTAACGAGTAGAACTTCAATGTTTTGGAATTTGTGACCTTGAAATGAAAAAATGTCATCCATCCATAAACGACGTGAACACTTTTTTTTTGAAATTTCAAACCCCTGCCTCCCCTTTTGTGAACAATTTCCGGTCATTAAATATCGCCACAATTGTGGGACAAAGCTTATTATACAAGATAAATTTTGAACATTTTGTTGACAATTGCTTTTTTTGGATCAGTATCTTAAAGGAAGTTTTGATGAATCATGATTTTTTTAACCTGGCAAGACAAACTTTGTAAAGTATTTGCCACGGGATAACTTACATTCAAATGTCTTTAATTTGTGTTTTTGTCCCTGATAAATGTAACGGCTGATTTAAAAAGCGGTCATTCTTTGCCAACTCACACAGCAGCTATCCCGACATCGACATTTGATTGTAGTTTCACGAAAATCGAAATGCTTTAAGGGGTATTTTTGGACAGTGATAAAGGCATCCGATATTTCGTGACTTGAGGGCGATACGACCTTCAATTATTCAGGAGTTTCAAGTAAGTCTGAATGTCTTATGATTTCCAGTGACTTTGATAGGTTTGAGATTTTTCCACTTTGATGTTCAAAGTTCTTCTAGAAGAAGCTTTAACATTTTTTTGAATACTTTGTATAGTTAGTTAACTTTCAGGAATAAATTGATAATTAACAGGAATATTTTATCAAAGAAAATAAGCTTGAATCGTCAAACGGAATGTATTTTCTGATTGTTTTGACTACTAAGAGAAGGAAAAATAAGTTTAAAATATTTAAATGTGTGTGTTTTTTTGCCTTCCTCACTGAGGTAAGGCTTTAATCCTGCACAAAAAATTAACTTTTCACAGAAAGCTCATACACCCACCATTATGTATACCTATCGACTCAGAAAAGAAAGCTGAACAAATGTTCGTATGTGTGTGTGTGTGTGTGTATCTGTGTAGGTATGTATGTGACCCAAATTCTCACTAAGTTTTCTCAGCACTGGCTGATCCGAATTTGATTAAACCGGTTGCATTCGACTTGGTTAATGGACCCACACATCGCTATTGAATTGTTTGAAGTTTCGATAAGTTATGTATAAAAATGTGTTTCCACATACATTCGTTTCTCGCTAATATGCATGTAAACTATGTCCAGATCCATTATCAAAAGAGTCCAAACTATTGAAGATCTGGCAACCCTGTCTCATGTTGTGACCACTTAAGCGATATTTGTAAAATTACATCATAAATGAGGTAATATTAAACTTTCCAAAATAACAACATCCAAATTTACATATTTTTTACTGTGTACCATTGCTTAGGTTGCTGATATATTTTTTAACAAAAAAAAAACAATGTTTATATTAAGTTAACTTAGTTTAAAGCTTTTAAACAAAATACATAAGAATTTTAGGTAGAATGGTTAAAAAGTCAGAATTTTGCCTGAAATTTGTTAAAAATTGTTTTGTTTGTAAAACTATCGATTTATATTGCATTTTAAACTGAATTCCAAGCACAAATCAAAAATTTTCACATATTGTTTAAAATTTGTTATACTGAAAATGCCTTCAAATTTGGAAATTTTATTTAATTATGTTCCAAAAACACAACATTTTGAATATTTACTAGATTTATTTGCCTTATCCAAGTGGAAAATTGTCCGCAGAATCCGAAAATGCATTCCGTTTTCCGATTTTAAAACATGTTCATTGATAAAATAGTGACACTTTGAATGTGAAAATCATGCTTTTCATAAACGTTTTCCTTATTAAAGTTAACTAACTTTCAAAACTTTTCAAAATTTAATGAAAACCTCTTCTAGAAGTACCTTGAACCATTCTCTACTCCGGTCAGTATGATTCCATACAATTCCGTACGTATTTTATTTGAACTCTTCATTTTGCGAGAAAATCTCAAACCTATCAAAGTCACCCCGTTTTACGGTATGTAAACTATGTCCGGATCCATCATCCGACCCATAGTTGGTTAGGTAATCGAAGGACCTTTCCAACGGGTTTCAAGCAGTGAAGATCTGAATGGTCCCTAGACAACATTATAACTTCAGTTCAATTTCATCTAAATTTTTATTGAATTTAGGCCGATGCATGTTTTCAAAGGGGGGAGAGGGTGGGGGCCTACTGTTAAAAAATATTATAATTGAAATTACAAGCCAAAATTTCAACCATTCAATAGAAAACAATTGGTAAATGCATTATGCACCCGTACAGTTGTTATGCAATAATAAGTTTTAAAAAAAGATTTGACGAAAACATAAAATTAAGCAAAAATATTGCGGTACTGTACATTTTAAATTATAAAACATTTAAATCAACCCAAACATGCAAAAAAATATTCCAAACGTAGGGGAATGCATTTGAAATTGATTTCAGTTGATTGCACTTTAACCCTTTCAAGCCTGATGGGTCATATATAACCCAACAATGAAAATTTTCTAAACTGGCCTATAATTTTCGTATGGTCTTAAGAATCATTTTCCCATCATTAGATTTTAAAATATTTTTTTGAAAATTCAGGCTCGAAAGGAATTGGTAAATGCATTATGCACCCGTACAGTGAATATGCAATTATAAGTTAAAAAAAAGATTTGACGAAAACATGAAATTTAGCAAAAAAAATTGGGGTACTGTACATTTTAAATAAAAAAAAATAAATAAAAAAAATCAACCCAAACATGCAAATATTATTCCAAATGTAGGCCAATGAATTTGAAATTGATTTCAGTTGATTGCACTTTAATTTCCATTGAAAGTATGAACTTTTTTGAAAAAAAATTGCCCCCTGATTTTTCGGACCAACATTGAAGGGGTGACAAAGTTCGAAATAAAATTTGTACCAGCCTTGCTTAAATGCTTATAAACCTAGTTAATTGAATAATGAAATAGATTTTTTCTAAAACTATAGTTGCAAACTAGGTAAAAGTACCTTGGACGTAAAACTCTTAAAGTCAACAAATAAATTTGAAACGCATTTTTTTGCATTAGTTCAAATCATGTATAGGCATTGTCAGTTGACGAAATTTGGCCCTTTTGAAAATTGTTAATGAATCTGTATTTGAATTTTTGAATAAATTATTTTGAATTAAACTGAAATTAAAACTACTTCACAAATTGCATTTCCAATTGAGTAGAGAGTATCATTCAATTAATTACAACCTCTGGAAAGGAAAATATCTCTAAATAAAGATTGAGCATCCTACATCTGTCGACCCGAGCATGGGTAAATAACAAGGGAAATGCGTAATAATACTTTTCTCTGGTATCAATACCAAATTTTGGTATTCCTGGACCCTTTAAAATTTGTCTTAAGGATTATGCAAGAGAAAAATGTGGTATCATACCAATTTATGGTATTGATTTGATATTGCAAAATTGCAGAATTTGTTAATGGTCGAACACCACATTTTGGTATTCTTTTGGTATCACAGTATTTTATCGAATTCCTCTGAAACTATGGGAAAGTTTTGACCAATTTTGACAAAATAATTAATTTTGCGCTAAAATGATGTCTCAATGCGAATGTTATCATGTAAACGGGAAATTCAAAAGTTGATTTCAAACATTGTTGATATACCCCCTAAAGAAATTACTTGAAAGTGAGCAATTCTCTACGAAATCGGTCTTTTTTCTTCAATTTTAATTTTTGTATTTTTTAATCCGGCTGAAACTTTTTTGGTGCCTTCGGTATGCCCAAAGAAGCCATTTTGCATCATTAGTTTGTCCATATCATTTTCCATACAAATTTCGCAGCTGTCCATACAAAAATGATGTATGAAAATTCAAAAATCTGTATCTTTTGAAGGAATTTTTTGATCGATTTGGTATCTTCCGCAAAGTTGTAGGTATGGATACGGACTACACTGGAAAAAAATGATACACGGTAAAAAAAATTTGTGATTTTTTTTATTTAACTTTTTATCACTAAAATTTGATTTGCAAAAAAACACTATTTTTATTTTTTTTATTTTTTGATATGTTTTAGAGGACATAAAATGCCAACTTTTCAGAAATTTCCAGGTTGTGCAAAAAATCATTGACCGAGTTATTAATGTTTTAATCAATACTGATTTTTTCAAAAAATCGAAATATTGGCCGCAAAATTTTTTCAACTTCATATTTCGATGTAAAATCAAATTTGCAATCAAAAAGTACTTCTGTAAAATTTTGATAAAGGGCACCGTTTTCAAGTTAAATCCATTTTTAGGTGACTTTTTTGAAAATAGTCGCAGTTTTTCATTTCTTTAAATTAGTGCACATATTTGCACACTTTTGGAAAAAATATTTTTAAAAAGCTGAGAAAATTCTCTATATTTTGCTTTTCCGGACTTTGTTGATACGACCTTTAGTTGCTGAGATATTGCAATGCAAAGGTTTAAAAACAGGAAAATTGATGTTTTCTAAGTCTCACCCAAACAGCCCACCATTTTTTAATGTCGATATCTCAGCAACTAATGGTCCGATTTTCAATGTATATATATGAAACATTTGTGAAATTTTCCGATCTTTTCGAAAAAAATATTTTCAAAATTTTCAAATCAAGACTAACATTTTAAAAGGGCGTAATATTGAATTTTTGGCCCTTTTGAAATGTTAGTCTTGATTTGAAAATTTTGAAAATAATGTTTTCGAAGATCATGTGCATGATAATCGGATCGTAGTTGCTGACGATTAAATGGTGGGCTATTTAGTATTTTAAACCTTTGCATTAACAAACTATCAAACAAAGTCGAAAAAGCAAAATATAGAGAATATTCTCAGCTTTTCAAAATATTTTTCCAAAAGTGTGCAAACATGCAATTTAAAAATGGCAACGATTTTCAAATTCGGCGAAAACGGTACTTTATCAAAATTTGCACGATTGCAAATTGATTTTATCGAAATTTGAAGAAAAAGCGACAAAAATCGACGATGATTAAAAAATGCTCTGATTCCTCTAAAACATATCAAAAATAAAAATAGTGTTTTAAATCAAATTTTAGTGATAAAAAATCACAATTTACCGTGTATCATTTTCCAGTGTAGTCCATATACCTACAACAAGACATCACCTTCAAAAGATACAGATTTTTGAATTTTCATACATCATTATGGACAACTGCTAATGATGCAAAATAATAACTACCAAAAAAGTTTCAGTCGGATTAAAAAATACAAAAAAAAAATCGAATGACTGAAATCCTAGAGAACTGCTCAAGTGTTGAAAATTTTGTAAGTCATTTTGGTATTAAAGTGTTTTTTTTTTTCAAATTCCTCTGAAACTATGGGAAAATTTTACCAATTTTGACTAGATACTTAATTTTCCTTAACATGGCTTGAATCCCAAAAATGTTAAAGCTGATTTTAATTTTTTTGATATACCCACTAAGATTTTTTTTTTAAATCGTGGAAATTTCTTTTAGTTGGGATAACCAATTACTTTGAAAAACGAGTCAATCGACAGATTATTGAATTTTTGTGAATTTCAATCCAGTTTCATTTTAATAACACTTATTTTTCAATCTTGTTATTTTTCAGAAGCTTGAAGAACTTTAAGCCTAAGCCGTTAATGAATGATAAATGTATTCGATGTGGTGAAGAATATGGCTGTTGCATATGGATCATTTCCGTTTTTTCACCAACTGCAACTGCTGTACTAAAAAATGGCATGAAAACCCGAATTTTGGTATTACTTTGGCAAAAGCCAGCGACCAAAATGTGCCCTTGATTGCCCAGTAATAGATGGTAAAATACCATGAAATCATACCAAAATCATGTATGTGGTAGACCACAGGAATACCAAAATATAATTTTCCAAGGGCGCGGGAAAAAAAACTATGGCAATACTAAGTTTTGGTATTCAAGCAATGTTCAAAAATCCAGATGACCTCAACTTGGTATTGAAATTGTTTAATACCTTTTTTAATACCTCAATTTAACACTTGGAATAACATGGTTTGGTATTGTTGTGCCCTTCCACTTACAAGACTTTGGTATGATTTCATGATATTTTACCATCTATTACTGGGCAACCAAGGGCACACTTTGGTCGCTGGTATTTGCCCAAGTAATACCAAAATTTGGTATTCCCTTGTTATTTACCCCTGATCGGGTCAGGGTTGATCAAATAACAAAAAGTCTAAGAGAGTCACCTGAGCTAACAAGAACTTATGATGCCTGTCATCCATTATCGGTTCAGTAGATAAATACTGACTCCCTTCCTTTGAAGGACAGGTATTTATTCTTCAAGAAAGGAGTGAGAAGGGGTACTCATCATGATAACATTATCTGTCAACCTGCATATAGAGTGGCTCTTCAAACACACTTTGAGCAGAGGTTTGTAATTACACAATGACCAGCTCGGACACGTAATCTTTCTCATGATGAGACGATTCGTGGGAAAGTCTTTCATCTCCTGAACTTTCCCAAGCAGCATCGTCACAGAATCATTCGCAATGCATGGAAAAGCCTGAGGTTATTTGTAAATTGACAGACAAAACAAACCGGAATGTATTATGCATGGTTGCGAATTGCTGGGATATTTTCGTACCGGGAATTGCTGTAGTTTGTCTTTGGCATACTTTCATCAGCAGTTGTAAGAGGCTCCTTGACGCATCTGAGATTTATTGTTGAATCAGTGTTTTATTCGATGGAAATTATAAAATATACATCAGACTCAATACATATTGATCTTGATTTTTGTCTGAAAGATTCGCTGACGAGCGACTTTTGAACAAAGCTACCAATAGATTGTCGGGCTGACAGATCTAGGAAACATCAAACTTCTGCGTCTAACGTTGGGTCCGACGGCCATTCTTGTTATAGGTTTAGCTGTCGCTCAATCTCATTGGATGTTACACTCCCCTTAAACAAAAAAAAAACCCACATTCGCTTACCTGGTTTCGATGATGAAATAGGACACCGGTGCGTTCCGGGAGTCCTGCGAGTGGGCCCACGATAGATGGACCGAACGTGACGTGAAGCTGACCACCAGCGGTCGTCCCGGTGGATCTGGAACGTCTACCGCAAAGAAAAAAAAAGACACAAAACACATGCATTAGCTAAACTTGGAGCTTCTTTGGAGGGACAGGGACCTCACCTTGTACCAGCAAGTCCACGATGGCTTCCGGGCTGTGGCGGTCGTTCACCAGGCAGCTGTACTCGGCCGTGTCCGAGGCCACCGTTGGCCGGATGTGGAGACTAAAATTATCAGGTAGCAGTGTAACCTGCAGCGAAAAAAATGATGAAGAAACCGGGGTTAGTAATTAGTGGTGGACTTGGACGATGACGATGCTGCTGGTTATGGTGCTACAATAATTATAATTTATGACGGGTTTCACATAATAACTGGAACACGTGCTGGCACGACACTGTTGCGAATAGAATTCTGCACTTTTTTTTAATTTGTTCTGTCGTCGAAGCGAGGAAACCTGTGATTACAAACAGGAAATTAAAAACAACTCTTATTAAATTCTTTGAATTTAAACAATATTTTTTAATAACACATTAAAAACATCAGTCACCAAAATCTAGAAATTATTTTTGCAAATATGCTTCGCTTCGCTAGGAGACGGTGATTTTAGCGGATTGCAGACTGGATTTTCGCCATGTGATGTGATGATTGTCTAAGCCCAAGTTGCCTGGGAATCGATAATTGGGAATAAAACCAATTCCACCCGAACCAGATTCTCACCACCATGGCAGCCGTCCATTGCCGGCCGCTCCCATCTCCACCGCGCACCAGGGACAAGGTAAGGGAATTGGAAGACGGGAAGTGTTGATACTCCACTTTTTTAAGAGTATTAAGGGAAAATCTCCACGGTATCCTCAAGTAAGTTTCGCTTGGAGTTGGACGGTTTTTGGGAAGGTGAATGGTCTGAGGAGCCACCCTAGGCGAGTGGTAACGACCTTTGGCATTGTTGTTCGAATTCTTCTTGTGTTCTCACTTCTAATGGGAATGCTTTCAATTCTTCTCATCTCTTATTGGATGAATTATATCAGTCGCCCAGGCTATTTATAGCGAGGTATGTTTAGATTCAATTTCAACTGCGCTAGCAATCTTGCATGCAATCTTGTTTGAGTTCTGATGTTCAACTTGCATTCAATTTGACTCTTTGTCCGATTCTTGGATTCAACTATACCAGTCTAATTCCTCCTCAAGCTACCAATGCTCCACGGTTAAGTGGAAAGCATTTTGCTTGCCAATCCTAAGGACAGGGGATCGAACCCCGCCGTGAGCTTGAAGTTTTTTCATTAATTCCAAATTCTATTCGTTGGAAGCAGATGGGTATCGAACCCAGAACCATTCGCTTATAAAGCGAACATCGTAACCATTCAACCACGACCGCTCCCCTAAAATTATTTTTGCAATATGTAAAATAAAGTATTCATGAAGTTCTCCCAGCAGTCCGCAAATGGATTTTATTTGTATTTTTTGTTATTTGGCTAATTTTTTGTGGCGCCTTCATTATGAATAAACAAGTCATTTGGTTTCATTGGTTTGCCCATAAATATTAGAAAAACTGTATCTCTTGGATATTTGGTGTCTTCGACAAAGTTGTTTATAAAATTGCTGATTTTTTTTATTAATTTTTTGTTTACTAAAAATCCCAATTTGTCATATAAATAATGTTAATGTGTTGAAGAACAAAACCTGCAACTTTTGAGACACACAAATGTGTGGAATAAAATTTACACCCTATTTACAATTTTTAAATAGATATTTTTTTCAAAACAACCAATGTAATGCACAGTGGCATACACAATATGTAAAAATAAGTCCTGGGAATCAATTGGAAGGGGTCCCAAGCAACACAATTTGTCAGATAAACGTATTTCCTAACTGGTTGTATAACCAATCCGCCTCGTTGTCACAACTTGTTCTACAACTCCTGTGAACTGGAAAAAGTGCACTTTTTGTTGTTGTATAACTTGCCAGAAAAAGATCCAAGTTATCAGAGTAAGTTGTACAATTGTATTTGACAACACTATGCTAGCTAACAAGAGATTTAACGAAAAAAGGGGGCGTGGTGTACGGCTGTGCTGTCAAATCAAAGCGCACACTGAAAAGGAAAGTTTAAAAGATTGAAAACGGCTGTCTAACCTTTGACTGACTAACATGTAAACAAACATTTCTTATTAGAATTTTAATCAACGACGAGGCTAATAAAAATGTACGCTTGTTTTTGCCAGATTTATTAAAAATAATTCGAAACGGGTAATTCTCCACCAACTCACACAGCAGTTGCCCCGACCCCTCTTCGATTTGCGTGAAACTTTGTCCTCAGGGGTAACTTTTGTCCCTGATCACGAATCCGAGGTTCGTTTTTTGATATCTCGTGACGGAGGGGCGGTACGACCCCTTCCGTTTTTGAACATGCGAAAAAAGAGGTGTTTTTCAATAATTTGCAGTCTGAAACGGTGATGAGATAGAAATTTGGTGTCAAAGGGACTTTTATGTAAAATTAGACGCCCGATTTGATGGCGTACTCAGAATTCCGAAAAAAAAACGTATTTTTCATCGATAAAAACAATAAAAAAGTTTTAAAATTCTCCCATTTTCCGTTACTCGACTGTAAAAAATTTTGGAACATGTCATTTTATGGGAAATTTAAAGTACTTTTCGAATCTACATTGACCCAGAAGGGTCATTTTTTTATTTAGAACAAAAATTTTCATTTTAAAATTTCGTGTTTTTTCTAACTTTGCAGGGTTATTCTTTAGAGTGTAACAATGTTCTACAAAGTTGTTGAACAAACAACTTCAAAAATTTTGATATATAGACATAAAGGGTTTACTTATAAACATCACGAGTAATCGCAATTTTACGAAAAAAAGTTTTGAAAAAGTTGGTCGTCATCGATCATTGCCGTCCATCGTCACCCGCGACAGACACAGACGACGAAACAAAGAGAAACGCAAAAAGTAAGAGAGAGAGAGAGAGAGAGAGAGAGAGAGAGAGAGAGAGAGAGAGAGAGCATACTCCCTACACAGAAAAAAATATTTCTGTAAATTTACATTATTTATCATGTACCAAAAAGTACCATGATAATTGATGTATATTTACATTAGGTTCATTGGAAATTTACATTAGATTCACTGGAAATTTACATTAGTTTTGAAAATTTACATTAGTTTTGAAATTTACATTAGTTCAAATCAACTAATTCTGATTGGCCAATGGGAATGAGAAGCTCAACTTGGATTTCAGTAGGAAAAGGGTGTGGCCTATGTTCTATTTTAAAATGAGTGAAGCGGGCAGCAAAAGGAAATTATAATTTACAAAAGTTGTTTCACAGGTAGGGGAGCTTTCTCGTCGACGGCCAAGTGGAACAACGCTGGACTGGAATCGAACGGACGGCGGGTAGAATGTTCGGTGTTACTGCTGCTACCCGCTGCCGACTGAGCCATCTTCGCATTTTATAATCGAGCGGCTACAGCATCAACTTGTTCAGGGCGAGGCTCAGGCAGTGGGCCAGCGAAGTATGAGAGCGATAGAAATAGAACCATATATTACTATTTTTAGTTCGGGTAGTTTTGAAGTCAACGTTTGGCAGAAATTCATTGGATGTGTGATTTACATTAAATAGTAATTAATAGTAATTTCCATGACTTTTTACTCTTTACATCATATTTCCACATTACATTGAGTGAGTTTACATAAGAAACAGTAATTACGTGCTGTGTAAATTTACATATTTTTTTCTGTGTAGTGTAAAATGCATTTTAAAGCACTTTTTGCATTCAAATGTTGAGACTATGGCTTGTTATTTCAATTTTTATATATACATTTTTTTTTTAATTTTTATGCCCTCCCTCCCACAGCCAGAACCGTGTGACAAAAACTTCAAAAAAAAAATATTAGCATCGGCCTAAGATATTTTTTTTACAAAAAAAAAGAAACAAAGAGACCTTGCACACAACAAAAAAGAGAATTTATTTAGTAATGTATTTATTATAAAAATGATTGAATACCATTGCTTTTTTCAAAATATAAGCAATGGTATTGAATCATTTTTAAAATAAATACATTCCTAAATAATGATGAAAAACCAAATTGAAGAATACTGAGAAAATTGTTGTCTTCATTTTATCGCGTGACTTTACCATTGCCTAAAACTAATATTTTATTTGGGTCAACTTTGTCATGCAGTGGTCCGGAGCGTAAATTTAGGGGAAATTTAATTTTCCTAAAAATGGTGAAGCGTTGGAGCTTTAGTGTCTCTGGAAGAGTTGATGCAAATTTAAAGGTACAACTTTTGGTTTGGCAAATTAGGGTGAATGAGAATAATTTTAAATGTAAGTCTCAGGGATATTTTTGGGATAATTTTTCTCTTCAAGAAAGTTTTTGGAAATGCTAAGTCGAAATTCAATGTCTTCCAAACTATTATTTTTGTGATAAAAATTAGTTGAAATAACCTACAAACAAATATTGTAATAACCATAATTCACTTGAAAACTGATAAACCTTTGCGATCAAATAACTCACCCGCGGGTTCCGCACGATGGGCAGCCCGTTGACGAACTCGGCCACCGTCTGGGACGTCTTCCAGACGAGGGCGTCCACCAGCGAGTGCTCGTTCACGCCCGGGCAGTTGAGGGTGACGTTCCGGCCGGCGACCGCCGTGTACCGCACCATCGGGATGCTCTCGATATCTGTTGATTAGAGAACAGTGGGAGAGAGGGGGAAATTAAATAAATTATTCAAATTGGGGCCAAATAAATTAGCATCGACATTTTCGAGAGGAGGGCAAACCAGTTTAAACGGTTTTTTTTTCGTCTGCTTGATTTACTCGCCGCTTATTTTTTTTTCTCTTCACAATGCAAACATTGATTTTTCCCTCCGCACGTGTACAAAACATGTTTGGGTTTGTTTTTCGTGCTTGCTGGGAAATTGAGGGGGGAAATTTGAGCTGCGAAAGTACTAAACCATATCGACATGAGCGAAAAAAAACTCCACGAGTGCTGCTTATGTTTTTTTTTTGTTTAAAGAACGACTCCACTGAATCAACCGTACTGGAACCGGGTCTTGCCTGAAGGCTTTGGTAAATTTCAATTTTGAGTGCCACGTTCGTGAAACAGGACGAATGCTAACGTTTAATATCCTGATGGTAGGAAAAACTCTTCCAAGAACGATTTTCTTCAGCGATTTTTTTTTATCGCAAATCTTGATTTTGTAATAGTTGTATCCAGGCAGAACAGGATTCCCTAGCAGACGGAAATAACTTGAGAATAACATTTTTTGTCATTTTAAAATACTAGGCCAATAACATTTTATGTTATTTATAACAAGATTTGTTAGCAGTCGTTATGATTTTTTTGTTATTGAATTGTTAGTGTAATAACAGGCTAATAACATTTTAAGCTATTCTTCGAACAAATCTTTGTTATTATTTTTTGTTATTTTACCAACTAATCCAATCATCCCAACAACAGTTGGAGGTATTGTTCCATAACAAAAAATGTTATTCCAAAGTTGTTTTGGCTTTCAATAAATATCAGACCAATAACAAATTTTGTTATGATAACGTAAACTGTTATTAAACTCTTATGCAAAAATGAATTTTTCATGAAGAATCCATAACATTTTTTGTTATTTTAACAGTAGTTGTTATTGAAATGGCATGAATTCAGTCAATACCGTCTGTTCTGCCCATAATTGAAAATTCGGCTATTATGCCAAATCAAGTATTCCGAGAGAAACGCGTTTTAGTGTTTGTCACAAAATCTCCGTCAAGGCAATTTCCCATAAGAGTGGCATATTAGCCGTTTGGTTTTTCGCATCGGCAGCCAAGTTTAAACACTATTTCAGTGAAATTCAAGTTCCAGAAGATGCGTTGGAACATTCTCTACCACCTGGTGCCAATATCTCGTTTTTGCCAAAAGTGGATATTAGCCGTTTTTTCAATGGTGGGCAGTGTTCGGGTTCTACAGTTTTTTTTTTCAATAATGAAATTTAGCCATTGTCTTAAGTTTACTTAAAAAATAGTCAAAAAATATTTCAACCGCAATAAATGTTGTCAAAAAAAGGCTAACCCTCTGCTGCCCAAATATTTTTCGAAGTTTTATATTTTGGTTTGTAGCGGGTTTGGTATTATTAAACTTTAAAAACATGAAGTAATTTCGGAATTGGAAACCCCCTTTTCAAGGGACAGAAGACTCAATATTTGGAAAACTTATGATTCAAAAGTGCTTTTTTTTTGACAGATGAAATACACCAACAATGTTTCATCAAAATAAAATAAAAATTATAGGAAAAGTTTTTTTTCATAGCTTATTTTTATTAGGTTCTTTTAGGTGTTGCGACCAGGTTAGGACCGAGAATCAAAAGTACAAAAAATAATAAAAGAATATATAAAGATGATGATAGATGATCAATAAAGGAAAAAAATGATTTCCAGAAAAGAAAACACTTAAAAAAATAGCATGTCCTTTTTCGGACTGCTGTCGCGATACATCGAAATTGACGGACAGCCTTGAACCAATTCATTTTACAAACCAACAACAAGATCTTCCAGGAAAATCCGGCTCTTATTTGTTCTTACCCTCTTTTTATCAAGGTCAAATGACATTTGAAATGTTGGACTTTTCACACGAAAATATCTTTTTTTTTTTGCCGGAAACGACCCCTCCTATGGTTCCATTTTTGCTATTATTACTAGGGACACACAACTGTGCTGACCCAAATCAAGAATGTTTAAGGTTGCTGGACCTGTTTTTGGCTCATTTCACGCAATTCTTTTTCTTCTTTAATTTCGAGCTTTATTTGAAGTTTGAAGATTCTAAATGACAATCGATTAAGCTTTTTTAAATCTTTTTTTTTCAAGCCACATTTTATTAACAAACCTTAAAAAAAAACTTTACTGTTCTGCTCCCCACGTTTTGAAAGGGATGACTTAAGCTGACGTTAAATCATGACATGAATTCATTTGACCATTGTTTGCCTTACTTCTTGGAGGGGTTTTGTTTTTCTCTCGACTACGTTGCAAAAGTGGTCCGGGAAAAAGACGATAAAAAGGATCGTCAGTTTTCTTGTTTTCTACCCTGCCCCAAAATTTGGGTGGAATATTGCCGGACACGAACCTGGGTCCAACATACTCTCACGTGTGTTGTTTTTTGGCCAGTCTAGCTGGGGGAAAAAAAAACCGACCAGTTTATTGCCGAAGGCCAGCCAGAATTGGGGGAATTTCGTTTTGGGTAGAGTTCATTTACCCTTTCTTATTGCTGTTAGGGTTTGGCGAAATCTCGATTGGAATCAAATTAGAGTTGATTATTTTGGATTGACTTGAGCAGAGCATGAAATTGTAGTTGTTGTATCAGAGTATGTGGTTTATATAATGCAAACTCTAGAAAAAGTTTTAACTCTGGATTTGAATAGATTTGAATTTACCAACAAAGTTCTTTTTGAAGAGTTTTTCAAACTACCATCCAACCTAGTTCTACAACTAAACTGCCTGTAAAATAAAAACCCTTAATCCATGTTATGCTTTTTCCATTCGTCGTAAAATGTTTAACTTCATCATTTGCATTTAACACTTTATGCGAAAACAGAGCGAAAATGCGGTCACCACCACAGTTGGGGAGTTATTTTTTTTTTTTGATGAATAGTTTGCCAAACTAGTTTTGTAGCTCTATGAACTGTGGTACTGAAGTTGAGGAGATAAAATGCTTGATGTTTTTTTGTTGTTGGAATGCACTGTTGAACGTTTCAAATGCGATGAAAAACTGGAGCAAAATTTCGGAAAAGTTAACCTACGTGAAATGGAATAGTGAACAAACTGTTTAAAAAAATATTCCTGTAAATATCTCAATTCTATAGCAAAACATATGGGTCAACTGAGTACACTTTTGGACTCGACCTTCACCGATTAGGACTAAACTTGGAGGGAACGTTCATCTATCGATAGTTAATAGAAATCCCAAGTTTGGTGCTGATTGGACCATTTCTTTACTTTTGGCACTGCCCTCTTTTTTGACGATTTTCTTAAAAACTTTTTTTTCTTTTAATCATAACTTTGCAACTATTTGAGCAAAAGACTTTCTACAGGTTGCATTCCATAGAAAATTGTCTAAGGAATTTGATAAAATTTAAATTTTAACACTTATATTATATTGCAACCTTTAAAGTATTAAAATTCAGTTTTGAACAATTCCTTATTCTTTTTTTGTTTTATTTTATCAACATTGTGTTCCCAGAACAATTTTACATAATATTGACCTCAAACTAAAATGAACTATTGACGAGATACAGCGATTTTACTGAAAAAAGTTTTATTTTGCGCTGCACTCTATCCTATGAATTCAAATCCGAAATGAATTTCAAACATATAAAAACCGAAGTATGCTGCGTGAAATCAAACTTTTTTCAGTAAAATCGCTGTATCTCGCCAATAGTTCATTTTAGTTTGAGGTCTACATTGATTATTATGTAAAATTGTCCGGAGAACACGATGGTGGTAAAATAAAACAAATAAAAATATAAGGAATCGGTCAAAACTGAATTTTAATACATAAAACGTTAAAATATAATATTAGTGGGCATTTAAGGGTTGATATTTCATTTTTATCGAATTCCTTGGACAATTTTCCATGAAATGCAACCTGTAAAAAGTCTTGAGGCCACTTTGCGAACCACTATGCAGCACCCAGCTGTTACTGTTCACCGTTTACATGTTGACTGTTGACTATTGACTTTTGACTGCAATGCTTGAAAAGGGATCTGTCACAGCACCTACCATGATCGTCATAGCTTGGCAGCGGATAGGCGAAACGAACAAAAAATGAGCACCACTCAAGCAGCCGCCCGAACAAGACAACGCGCTCTTTCTCTTCCTCTCGTTTTCGTCTCACTCTCTCTCTCCCTCTCTCTTCGTTGTGTTTGCTGCGTGGTGATAGATGTCATTTGAATGCAATCATGGGAGAGAATGTCAAACGACCGCTCTCTGAGCGAATGTATTTCTAGAGGGAACTGTGTGAGTGATTTTGCGTGACACTCATTCGTTTGTGTGTCGTGGTGAAGACGACTGGAGTTTTCTGTCACCTATCACAAACAACGTTGAAATTTCTTAAGCGCTGTTTCACTGTTGACTGTTGACTATTTTTTTTATAAGAAAATTATATTTAATTAAAATAACAGCCATTATATGGCCATTAGGCGAAAAAAACAGGGTGTTTAACTTTCCATGCTAATAAAAGTTGATTTGGCGTGCTGCTTTACGAACGAAACAACCAATGACAATTACTACACTGTAAAATAAAATTCATCCAACCATCCGCGCAGGGCTCCCAAACGAGCTCAGGGGCGTTTTCAAAGCCATTTCGTGCCGATAGTGGAGCGTGCCAAATGGGGTGTTTTATGGGGCTTTAAAACGGCTTATTAATGACCACGTGGCTCCCTCCCCCGGGAGTTGGACATTAAGAAATATTGCCGAGTCATTTAGGGTCTCGCGGGGGAGGGTTGGCATTTTGGATGCTGCTGCCGCTGCCTTAATTCTTTCATCAGGGGTTTGTTTCAGAAAATTGCTATTAAATTGAGTCGTTCGAGACAGGTTTACGACTAGGACCCGTGGGAAAATTACAAGTCTTGGTTAGAGGGAAATTGCCACATATTGGCACATTTTCATGGTTTACCAAATACTGGCAACACTGTTGAGAGAAATGTTTCAAACTCGTCTAGCTGAAAGCTCAAAATTCTATAAAAAATCTTCTTCGCTGGAGGATCTCTTTGTTTCTAGTTCGCGAAATTCTTAATGAACCAGACAATTCCCCAGCACCATCTATTGGATTTTCGCGCCGGCAAATTCCATTGCAAATTTTCCACACTGCATTTGATGTGCGATTTACACAGCCACAGAACGCCCAAGTGTCATCAAACGAAATTGGAAACCGGCCCACCCATCCGTGGAGATCAATTCCAGCCCTCGGGAATTGTGCGGAAAATTGATGTTCGCACGCTCGTAATGACTGTTGGCTGGCACCACCGATGTATAAATATGCGCCAATATGGGCGGAGAACCTTTTGAAGTGTGGGTTAAATTTTCCAGAAATTTGCTTTAATTTGGTTTGTGGTGAGTTGTGCAATTTCACGCAATTTAAGTATTTCATTTCATTGTTTCTGCATTATTGAACAATGCATTATTGTTACAACAGGTTCGAATGCCGTTGCAGTTGAATTTCTTTGAAATATTTTCCATTGATACATTCTATGAATAGAAAATATTGTCGGGAATGGTGGTTGGGCACATTTTTTTAGTTGTATTAAAAGGAAAACTCGGAATAAGTATGTATTGTTGTAAAAAGCAAAAACATTACAAAATAAATATAAAATGTTTCAGTTCTTGCATGTTCATTTATTGTTTTTGCACACCTTTGGCGCAAATGGCTTTTTACGAATTGTAGTTTCTTCATCGTTCGTTCATAAACTATTTTTTCAAAAAGGTATTTCTTAATATTGCCCATATGAACAAGGCTTTTAAATTTTCAATTCAAATGGCAGAAAAAAATTATGATGCATGAAAATGCTTTTATTTTTAATTCTAGACAAACGCTACATAGCTCATCCTTGTGGTCCTTTTGGTTATCACATCAAATCAAATCAAAACCACTTAAAATTTGATCCACGGGGAATTCAGAGATGTTTTAAATTATGTTTTAACGTCATGATTCGAAATCCGGACACTTAGTAGCATCTCATTTCTGTTATAGCTGGCAAAAAGTCATGTAGGGGAACTATACCCTTTCTCAGCCTATTTCTATTATCGGCCTATCAACACTTTGATCATGAATTACAGTTTTCACAAAGTAAGTCAAGTAAAAGTAAGCAAGCAACTCCACATCGTTGATACATCTGAAAATGTTGATTCACTAGCGGAAAACGGCAAAAGTGATGAGAATTGGTCGAGCGGCTTAGAGTGATTGAAATGGGTATAGTTCCCCTAATAAGTTGGAAATGTAGAAATATCATCAGGATGTAGTATAAACAGTTAGTTTCATCATAATCTTAAAATTTAAATGACTTGTTGAGCTGAGAATCCAGGACACTGATAAAAGCCGATTCGAAATCCGGACACTCGATTTTGCTTATGAATTGCACAAATTTGGACTGAAATGGTAGTGAATGGCATTATTTAGGTCTCAAATAAGCTGATGACATCAAAACAGTCGAAATTTCAAATAAAAATTGCTATAATTTAAGGAAATCAAAGCCATAAATTACGAGTGTACCCCATTTGGCATAATGGACATTTGGCATAACGGGTTTTCAAGAAATTTGGCATAATGGACGTTTGGCATAATTGGTCCAAGACATCAGGAACGTTTGGCATAATGGACATTTGGCATAATGGACGTTTGTCATAACTCGTTCAAAAACTATCAAGGACGTTTGGCATAATGGACATTTGGCATAATGGACGTTTGCTAGCTTTTTTTTTGTTTTGTTAAATTAGTATAATTTTTTGTAAAGAATAATAACTTATAGCTTTTTTCCTATTTTCTAAACAGATAGTTTTACTTTAAAAGCTTTATAATGCATTTTTTTCATAAAATTATTTAAAATTCTTTTTTAGAATGTGTCTATATAAAATTAAGATTTTTCTCCTTTTGAAATAGCAGCTAATTTTTTGTATTATTTTTTTCTTTCTTTTATTTTAAATTCAACTAACAAAGAGATGTAAGTTTTGCCAGTCCTTAAATATTTTGCAATAAAGATTTTACACTATTTTCCCTTTTCCCTCCTTTTTTGAATTCAACCTGAAGAATGTATGTACATTTGCTCTTCATTAAAGAAATGCAATTAATATTGTTAAAGCAATTTTCTCTTCTTTAATTTTAAAACTAAAAGAAGGTAAAATCTCTCAAAAGATGTGCAGTTTTTTTTTTAATATTTTGCAATTATTGTTTTTTTTATGCAATTTTCCCTTCTTTAATATTCAACCTTAATAAGGGATGTTCATTTTTCATTCTTTAAATATTTGACAAATGAGTTGTTATGAAATTTTCCCTTCTTTTAGTTTAAATTCAACGTTTAGAAGGGAAAATCTCATAAAAAATACGTTTTGAATACTTGACAATTGCCTTTGTTTAGTTTATGAAATTTTCCCTTCATTTATATAAAATTAAACTTATAGAAGGAAAAGTCTCTTTAAAGATTCACATTTTGCCACTCTTCAAATATTTGACAATCGCATTATTTTTATGTTTTTCACCAACCTCTATTCAAAAAATCAATTTAATTAGCAATTAATTTTTTAAACAGTTTTCTCTTCTTTAAGATTAGTTTTAAATAAATACAAGAAGAGAAAATTGCATACACAACTTTATTGCAAAAATAAAGCAACAGAGAAAAATGTGCAAAAATGATAGAAATGTTTAAAGAGAACATCTATTAGAGAATTTCCTTCTTAAGTTGTATATGAAATATGGTAAAATTTCATAAAACAACTAAATTGCAAAATATTTAATGAAAAGTAAAATCGAAATCTGCAAAACAATTAATTTCATGAATTAATTAAAACAGTAAATCTTCAACATGGGTCATACATCGACATCTGACTACTCTTGTGTCACCAAGCTGTTGTGGCCAAGGCAGTTTAGTTATTGAGTTATTCTATTAAAGGTTCTTGGTTCAATTCCCGTAGACAACACTTTTTGTTTTGAAGAATTAACTTTTTCTTGAAATTGACTCGAGGGCATAATTCTCTCGGTCATCTAGAACTGTGGATTTTTTTTAGAGATTTTTCCTTCTTCAAGTTAAATTATGATCAAAAGAAGGGAAAATTGCATTATAACAGCTCAATTGTCGAAAATTTGAAGAGGTTTTTTCATCATTAAGTTGAATTTCATATAAAAGGGAAAATTTTATTCAAAAAATATTATTGCTTATTATATTGAAAGGGGAAATGTAAAGCTAACAAGAGATATTTTCTTTCTTTAAACTAAATTTTCAATAAAAATATCAAAATTTCATTAAAAAGATTTATTGTGAATTATTCAAAAAGGAAACAATTTACTGTTGGGGAAAAATAAAGAGATACCTAGTTTTTCGAAAAAACTAACAGTAATCTCTGAAAGTTGAATAAAAAAGGCAAATAAACAATACATTTTCATTCGTGAAAATGAGAAGTACTTATAAAATAAAACAAAAATAAAATCTAGTTATAAATATGCCAAACGTCCATTATGCCAAATGTCCATTATGCCAAACGTCCTTGATAATTTTTGAACGAGTTATGCCAAACGTCCATTATGCCAAATGTCCATTATGCCAAACGTCCCTGATGTATTGGACCAATTATGCCAAACGTCCTTCTTAAAAACCCGTTATGCCAAATGTCCATTATGCCAAATGGGATACACCCATAAATTACTGCTTTGCCTTCCCGGTGCTTTGGACGCCTATGAAATATTTCAGTGAAATGTTTCACAATTTTTATTTTATTTAATTGTTTTGACATTAACTACAGCATTCGAACAAACTTTAATAATGAAAGTTGATGTAAGAATTCATCAAATAACACAGTTTTGACATTCAAAATGCGAACTTACATTTAAATAATTGATAAAACAAGATGACGAGTACAATTCTTTGTACAATTCTTTTTTTACTTTGTTGGTTGGCCACGTAGTTTCTGAAATACTTTAATTAATATTTGAATAATGTAAACATGTGGTTTTATCAGTACAAAACAAATGGGTGATTCTCTGCCAACTAACAAATAATCGGAAGAAGTTGTCCCGGCCCTTCTTCGATTTGAGTTGTTCTAAGGAATATTTTTGGGCGGTACGACCCCCTTTTTAGAGAATTACAATTATCTACAAAGTTGTAGAGCAGATAATTTCTAAATTTTTAATGTTTAAACATGAGGGATTTGCTCGCAACCATAACGAGTGATCGAACTTGGCCAATGTTGAGGAACATTAACTTCAAAACAATATATGCAACGGCCTACATGTGTTTACGAAAAGAAAAGCAGATCTCTCAAGTGTAAAACCTCCTGCAGGAAGTCAAAAATCGATATAATTCCATCGCCAGAAGCTGCTTGTGCTCTTCCGCCCCAAATGAGCTGGCAGCTGGCTTTTGCAGTGTCCACCACTTGAGAGAGGCAGAGCCGAACCCATCGCCGGCAATAAATTGCGCTCCACTTCCGTTCGCCGGCGCTCCAGAGTGTCCACTTCTGGCAGCTGGGCTGGCCGGCCAGTTGGTCTTGCGAGCTAATAACTTTAAACAGTTCACTTTGCCGCTGTTTGCAACTTCACGGACTTTCGCTTCCTTCAGCGAGCACAAGTGGGGTCTCTTATTGGCTGGGGAACGTGCTATTTTGTTTGTTTGTTTTTTTTCGTTTCTTTTTCCAATTTGGACTTTTCTTGTTTTAAGCTTTCTAATGGTCTTTGTCCTGCTAGGGAAAAAAGATTTTTACTATCCTTTCAGTTGAGGGTGACTTTAATTTAATTGTTTTGTTTACTTTTAATGTTTTTCATTTCTCATCTTTCATCTTTCATCTTTCATCTTTCATCTGAGCAATTCTCCACGAAATCGTTCTTTTTTTTAAATTTGAACTCTTGATTTTTTTAAATCCGGCTGAAACTTTTTGCTGCCTTCGGTATGCCCAAAGAAGCCATTCTGCATTATTAGTTTGTCTATATATCCATACAAATTTTGCAGCTGTCCGTACAAAAAGTGATGTATGAAAATTCAAAAAAATCTGTATCTTTTGAATGATTTTTTTAATCGATTTGGTGTCTTCGGCAAAGTTGTAGATTTGGAAAAGAACTACACTGAAAAAATCATTCACGCTAAACAAAATCGGGGATTTTTTATTAAACTTTTTGTCGCTAAAACTTGATTAGAAAAAAAAACTATTACATAAATGCCAACTTTTCAGGAATTTCCAGGTTGTTCAAAAAATCTTTAACCGAGTTTGAATTTTTAAATCAACACCGATTTTTTCAAAAAATCGAAATATTGGTCGCAAAATTTTTTCAACTTCATTTTTCGCTGTAAAATTAAATTTGCAATCAAAAAGTGCTATAGTGTAACTAAGATATATTCATCGTTTTCAAGTTAAAGCCATTTTTTGGTAACTTTTTTTGAAAATATAAGCAGTTTTTCATTTGTTTTAAATCATAATTTGCCCACATTTGGAAATGTTTTTTTTGAAAAGCTAAGAAAATTCTCTATATATTGCTTTTTCGAACATTGATAATACGACCATTAGTTGCTGAGATATTGCCGATCTTATCAAAAATAATATTTTCAAAAAATTTAAATCAAGACAAAAATTTCAAAATTATTAAAAATTCAATATTACACCCTTTTAAAATGATAGTTTTTCGAAAAAATCGAAAATTTTTACGATTGTTTCATATTTCAACATTGTAAATCGGACCATTAGTTGCTGAGATATCGATGTTTGAAAATTGTGGGTTGTTTGGGTGAGACTTAGAAAACATCAATTTTCCTGTATTGCATGGCTCAGCAACTAATGGTCAAATCAACAAAGTTGAAAAAAGCAAAATATAGAAAATTTTTCTCAGCTTTTCATTTTTTTTTTTCAAAAGTGGCCAAACATGTGCACTTATTTAAAAAAAAAATGAAAAACTAACTTAATCCACCTATGTGGTTGGTGCCTTCCTCACTCTTTTCCAACAATGGGTGATATGTGATATGATGGGTTTGGACACAAATTTCGTCTAATTTCGTTAAGTTCCGGAATACAAAAAAACACACACATATCACTCAAGGGCTCATAAGTTGCATCATAAGTGGTCAGAACTCGAGATAGGGTTGCCAGATCTTCAATGTTTTAGACTCGGCCTTTCAATTACCTTACCAACGATGGGTCGGATGATGGATCCGGACATTGTTTACATACATTTAAGTGAGATCCAGCTACAAAAAAAGTGCATAAATATCACTTAAGTGGTCAGAACTCGAGACAAGGTTGCCAGATCTTCAATATTTGAGACTCCTTGAAAAGGTCTTTCGATTACCCAACCAACGATGGGTCAGATGATGGATCCGGACATTGTTTACATACATTTAAGTGAAATCCGGCTACAAAAAAAGTGCATAAATATCACTTAAGTGGTCAGAACTCGAGACAGGGTTGCCAGATCTTCAATGTTTTAGGCTCGTTGGAAAGGTCTTTTGACTACCTAACCAACGATGGGTCGGATGATGGATCCGAACATTGTTTACATACATTTAAGTGAGATCCGGCTACAAAAAAAGTAGATAAATCTCACTTAAGTGGTCAGAACTCGAGACAAGGTTGCCAGATCTTCAATATTTGAGACTCCTTGAAAAGGTCTTTCGATTACCCAACCAACGATGGGTTGGATGATGGATCCGGACATTGTTCAGAACTCGAGACAGGGTTGCCAGATCTTCAATGTTTTATACTTGTTGGAAAGGTCTTTTGATTACCTATGGGGGATTTGGTTTACATCATTTGGGCGAGATCCGGCTACAAAATAGTGCATAAATATCACTTAAGTGGTCAGAACTCGAGACAGGGTTGCCAGATCTTCAATGTTTTAGGCTCGTTGGAAAGGTCTTTTGACTACCTAACCAACGATGGGTCGGATGATGGATCCGGACATTGTTTACATACATTTAAGTGAGATCCGGCTACAAAAAAAGTGCATAAATCTCACTTAAGTGGTCAGAACTCGAGACAAGGTTGCCAGATCTTCAATATTTGAGACTCCTTGAAAAGGTCTTTCGATTACCCAACCAACGATGGGTCAGATGATGGATCCGGACATTGTTTACATACATTTAAGTGAAATCCGGCTACAAAAAAAGTGCATAAATATCACTTAAGTGGTCAGAACTCGAGACAGGGTTGCCAGATCTTCAATGTTTTAGGCTCGTTGGAAAGGTCTTTTGACTACCTAACCAACGATGGGTCGGATGATGGATCCGAACATTGTTTACATACATTTAAGTGAGATCCGGCTACAAAAAAAGTGCATAAATATCACTTAAGTGGTCAGAACTCGAGACAGGGTTGCCAGATCTTCAATGTTTTATACTTGTTGGAAAGGTCTTTTGATTACCTAACCAACGATGGGTTGGATGATGGATCCGGACATTGTTTACATACATTTAAGCGAGATCCGGCTACAAAAATAGTGCATAAATATCACTTAAGTGGTCAGAACTCGAGACAGGGTTGCCAGATTATCAATGTTGTAGACTCGTTGGAAAGGTCTCTCGATGGATTTGGACATTGTTTACATACATTTAAGTGAGATCCGGCTACAAAAAAGTACATAATTATCACTTAAGTGGTAATAACTCGAGACAGGGTTGCCAGATTATCAATGTTTTGGACACGTTGGGAAGGTCTTTCAATTACCTAACTAACGATGTATAGCATGATGATGTTTGGTTCAGTTTACTGCCATTTATTCAACTTCTGAAAATATGCGAAAACACATTTTTATTCATAACTTTTGAACTACTTATCGAAACTTCAAACAATTCAATATGGGACCCTAAACCCCGTATGGGACCCTAAACCAAGTCGAATGCGGCTGGTTTGGTCAAACTCGGTTCAGCCAGTGCTGAGAAAACTGCGTGACATTATTGGTCACATACACACACACATACACACACACATACACACACACATACACACACACATACACACATACATTTGTTCAGTTTTCAATTCTGAGTCGATATGTATACATCAAGGTGGGTTTTCGAGCTTAAAATAAAAAGTTCAATTTTGGAGCAGGATTATAGCCTTACCTCAGTGAGGAAGGCAAAACAGCTAATATTTTCAAAAAGGTTACCTGAAAACGATGCACTTTATTTTAATTTCACTAAGGCCGTTGCAAATATTTTTCAAAGTTTATGTCTCCCCTCCCTACAAAGTTGGCCTGAATAATCAGGGGGCAAAAAAAAATATTTTTTCGAAAAACTACAAAATGTTGATAAAAAATTAAGTTTAATCAACTGAAAACCAGCTAAAATGCATTTTCCCGCGTTTATAATCATATTCAGCAAACATTTTAAATTTTCATGAAATACGAATGTACAGTCCCACGAAAAGTTTTTTTTTGCGAAAAAAAAAAATCCGTCAATACCTCGATATTTTCAAAACTAATGATTGGAAAGCAACTGTACGCCTGTAAAATGCATTTTAAAACACTTTTTCATCCAAATGTTGAATTCTAGGCTTGTAATTTCAATTTTTATATTTTTTTTATTTTTTTTGCCCCCCCTCCCCCCTCGACTTTGGTCAGAGCCGAGAGACATAAACTTCAAAAAATATTTGCAACGGTCTAAAGTACTTTTGATTGCAAATTTGAAAAAAAAAAATTGCGACAAATATTTCGGTTTTTGAAAAAAAAAACAGTATTGATTCAAAAATTCATAACTCGGTCGATGATTTTTTGCACAACCTGCAAATTTCTAAAAAGTTGGCTAAAACATATCAAAATATAAAAAAATAAAAATAGTTTTTTTGCAAATCAATTTTCAGTAATAAAATGTTAAATAAAAAATCACAAATTTTTTAATACCGTGTATCATTTTTTTCAGTGTCCTCATCCATAAATACAGCTTTGTAGAAGACAGCAAATCGATCAGAAAATTCCTTCAAAAGATACAGATTTTTGAATTTTCAGCAATTCCATTTGAAAAGAGCCAAAACCGAAAAAAAAGTTCTCCGATCGGGCTCAACATTTTTCTGGGGGTTCCTTGGTTAAAATAATTAGACCCGAATTTTTTTTTGTTTGGCCATAAGGGTGACCAAATCGTGCTAGGGTTGTTCAAAAAATGACAATTTTCGTCATTTTTCGCAAAAACCACTTTTTTTCAAAAAATCATATCTCCGCGTCATTTTATCCGATTTTAGCTGTCTTAAACGCAAAAGAAAGGTGATTAATTAAAATACGCAACTGTTAGTACCCTAACATGTATAAGTCATTGCTGAATTTTTTAAGTTATCGCAGTTTAAGTGAAAAAAGTTGATTTTTTGCCGATTTCGGCATTTTCCTGTTTTTCCGCGTGTCGCGTCGAAAAACTCAGTTTTTATTTTCAAAAAATCATACCTCGGAAACGTACGGTTCGACATTGCCAATTTTTGTATATGTTATGTGAAATTTTCCGAAAAATCCGATAAAAATATTTTCAGACATAGGCTCTTTTGTCCAGACACGGTCAAAACGCCATTTTAAGTTTTCATACGACTTTTGCAAATGTTAAGCTAGATTTTTGAAACTACTTACTATTTTTTTCAAATAGCCAAACTAATCACCTTTCTCTTGCGTCTAAGACAACTAAAATCGGATGAAATGACGTGGAGATATGAAAAGTGTTTTTGCATGAGCATGAGCATGAGCATGGTTGACTGCCAATGAGCTGCTACTCCGTTATTGACAGATCAGCTGAAGTTAAACAATGAATCAAAAATGATCAGTGGGAGCCAACCATCCGTTCACTGTTTAACCCCTGAAGACCCCGACTTTATTAGTCAATACCGGCGCCCTCCCAAGAAGCCTGCAGTTCAACGAAAGGGAGGAATGTTAGTCCGATAGTTAAAGTTGCAGACTCATCAAGCACACAGTTTTTCGCTATATACTTGTTGATACCGCTTGAGACCGTTGAATCCACAGCATCTCCTTCAAGCATCACGTGATTATTATTTTTTTGGGTTAGTAGGATAAGGTATTGGCTTTTCGATGCCTCCCGAGCTACGATGCTATGGGGAGGACTTTCATAACAGACCCGTCGGCGAGCCTTCCGAGCAACGATGCTATGGGAAGGTCTTTCTGATTAACACACAAAATCACTCACATACAGTTATTTTGCTCCATTATTAACTCAACGATCCAAATTGTTAGTGCGTCTTTCGTTCATTATATAGAATTGGCTTTTTCACCGCAAAAAATTAAACCTTATTCGAAAAATTTAAACACAATCCACCCGACGCCGTGCCTTGCGATCAACGATGATATAGGAAGGGCTTTGAAAATCACAAAAGAAATCACTTTTCACTCCGCATATTTTTTACGACCACGCGCTCCCTTTGCCAATTATGCACTCTGCACTCGAACAGCGACAAAAAGAGACGGAAAATAACACGAAAAAACAGGACTTCGCGTCCCCACAAGCACCGCACTCAGAGATATGAAAAGTGTTTTTTTGCGAAAAATTATGAAAATTTACATTTTTTTAACCACCCTAGCACGACAATGGCAAAACAAATAAAAACCGAGTCTAATTATTTTGGCCAAGGAAGCCCCAGAAAAAATTTGAGCCCGATCGGAGAACTTTTTTTTCGGTTTAGGCACTTTTCAAATGGAATTGCTGTTTCATCATTTTTGTATGGACAGCTGTCAAATTTGTATGGAAAATTATATGGACAAATGCACCAAAAAAGTTTCAGCCAGATTAAAAAATACAAAAAAAATCAAATGACTTCTTTCATTTTCCGTTTCTTCTCGCTTATATCTCTATCCATTTGCTTAGTATTTTTTATATACTATTATTTTCTTTTTATTTTGCTCCAAGAAATCCCGGATTCAACCACAAAACATCTCTTGAAAAAAAATCCCCAAAACCCACTTACTCAACTCATCGGCCAACCTTGGTTACGGCCAAATCGATTGGTTACACGGTCTTGGGTTTGCAAAAGCCCGTAGCAGGCCCCGTCCCCCTTTCGTTCTGGAATTCCCCTGGTCAACCACCGCTCGCCACCGACCTCCCTCAGGGTCGGCCCAAAAATTTATGGATCCGCCCTCGTTTTATTATATTTTCTTCTCCGAGTTGGCTTCTTCTTTATCCAGGCCACCGCAGCCATAAATTATCCTGAAGATCAAAACAAGAAAAGGAAAAGAGACCTTATTAGGTCACTAATGCCACGTGTTCCGACCAGCCGATTTGTCTGTCTGAATGTCGGCGCGCTGAAACTCGTTTACCAAAGTCTTGAGTGGTGGAAGAAAATTACCAACTCGCCAAAGATTAAGAAGGAGGAGGAGGAGGGCATGTTCGAATGGCTTCGAACATGAACGGAACTTGAACTTTTCGTGTCCGGATAGTAGTTTTCCCAACACGGATAATTTGGTGGCCGTGGTTGGCGGTGGTTCGGAAGCGACTTTCACAAGTTGAAGGAGCTACGAAAGAGGAGGATTCAACCAGGTAGTTTGTCTGTAATTTGTCAGTCGACTGGTTGAATGACCAGTAATTGCTAAAGTTTTGGAACGGTTTCACCTTTGACGGAACTTTTAAGTTTAAGCTATTATTCCTAAGGGCTGTTGAGTCGAGTTACTTCTCCCGGAGACTTCAACTCTGAATCCGACTAAAGCTTTCCAAAAAGACCTGAAGGAGAGTCTATTCGTAGATTTGTTAAAAAAAAATGTAATGTTCTTTAATTTTGACCAATCCCCAGCCATAACTTCACGTTTTAAATCATCCAAATTTACAACTCGAGAACATTAAAGCACCCACAAACTCAAGCTGTTCTCCCCAACCTGGTCGCCACCTCCACCCAGCAGCTACGTGCAAATGACGCAAACTGTCGTTAAACTACCGACAACATTTACCAAAAGTTGGTCCCCAGGAAAATCACTCTTGAAAAATGTCCAACTCTCGGGCACGATCTCGGATCCCCGGGTGCCCATTAGATGAGGATGCAATCGAAGACGACGACCGACCCAAGAAAGGGACACACGACTGTCAAAAGTTTTCCCATCCACCTGGCCTGGGTCGTCCTTTTGCTGGTGTCATCACCGAAGAGGCTCAAAGTTTTCAACCCTCCGAACCAGCCCCTTGGTCAACGAGGCTCTCACAAAACTGGGTTTCCCTCCAGAGAAACCCGGCACAAATCTCGAAAACTGTCCGGACGTCGTCGTTTCAGCTCGTAGTCGTCGTCCGTCATCCAACCAGGTGGAAATATCAAATCCCCGTCCAGATTAGATCCCACCGGAAGTTCTGTCCCAGGCCAAAATCTTTATCCTCTTTTCGCTGGCTGGCTTAGAGTTGATGTGCACTGGAGAGGACCGCTGCTGCTGCTGGTAGTGACATCTATCGTATCCGAAATGTCGGAACATGGGACCCGGGGACCGGACCTTCCGGTTTTGTGGTTGAACGGTTTGGTTATGGTTTTGGAATTTTATAGGGGAAAGTGGTCAATAAAATGTAAAGTTTTAGAAAAAGTAAAACTACTTCGTAAAGAATTCGCAACGCACCACGCAAACTAAGCATTCCATTCCATTTCATAGAAAGTTGTAATTTTGTAGCTTGCCAATAATTTCGTTTCTTTTGAAATGATTGGTTTGATATTGAATTTTAAGAGGTTAGAAAATTTCCCTGTTTTACAAAATAAAACATACTTTTTCATTCTGAATAAATCATTGCATCAAAAAAGTGAAGGTTACTAATCAATATTGGCTTGAAAAATTAGGGGGCAGAAACAGTACTATTTTGAGTAAACTCCAATGCAAATGGAAGAAAATTCCTTTGGGAACCAACAATGAGAGATTTTCGGCAGTTTCAAGACCTGCAAGACCCGCTTGGACCAAGTAACCCCCGTCAGTTACATGATCTCCAAGTATGGAGTTTAAGGAGTTGTTTTTTTTTGTTATATATTAGTTATTTAACGATCCTCGGTCCCAACCTGGTCACAGCACCTAAAAGGACCTAATAAAAATAAGTTATGAATAAAAAAAACAACGAGGGAGGTACCTACTCTTCGATATAAGCTCCTGAATGAAGCTGAAATGTGGTCAAAGACAAACTTATGGGAAATTGGACGAGCTTTCCGGTAAAAATATTTTCGAGAATGAAAAATCAAGTTTGTCTTATAAAAATTGTCAAAAACCATCAAAAACCCAATTTTTTCAACACTTTTAATTTAAAACCGCTGCAACTTCACAAGGATTGGACTTAGGACAATGGTAAATATGGAGACTTTTATGTAAAATTGTCTGAAGAATTGACTCTCGTGTTCAGTTTATGGAAATTTTGATGTTTAGAGTACTTTTGAAAAAAACAGTTTCAGTAAATGATTTTTTTTTCAGTAAATGATTTCTGAATTTTCGTGAGTCTTTTTGTAGCATCTTAGGCTATTTTCACAAAAATTTTGAACGAAAAAAACAATTTGAAAGAGTGCATAATTGACAAAGGGAGCGCGTGGTCGTAAAAAATATTCGGAGTGAAAAGTGATTTTTTTTTGTGTGTGCCTTTTGTTTCGCTTTTTTGTCGTGTATTGTGTGCTGCGAGGAGAAGATTGCCCTCTGAAAATGCAGCGTCATCAGTGCATAATTGGCAAAGGGAGCGCGTGGTCGTAAAAAAAATTCGGAGTAAAAAGTGATTTCTTTTGTGATTTTCAAAGCCCTTCCTTTATCATCGTTGATCGGAAGGCACGGCGTCGGGTGGATTGTGTTTACATTTTTCGAATAAGGTTTTATTTTTTTTAGGTGAAAAAGCCATTTCTATATAATGAACGAAAGACGCACTGACAAGTTGGATCGTTGAGTTAATAGTGGAGCAAAATAACTGTGTGTGAGTGAGTACACAAACTTAACCAGAAAGACCTTCTGTTATGAAAGTCCTCTCTATAGCGTCGTAGCTCGGGAGGCATCGAAAAGCCAATACCTTATCCTACTAACCCAAAAAAAATAATCACGTGATGCTTGAAGGAGATGCTGTGGATTCAACGGTCTCAAGCGGTATCAACAAGTATATAGCGAAAAACTATGTGCTTGATGAGTCTGCAACTTCAACTATCGGACTAACATTCCTTCCTTTCGTTGAACTGCAGGCTTCTTGGGAGGGCGCCGGTATTGACTAATAAAATAGGGATCTTCAGAGGTTAAACAGTGAACGGATGGTTGGCTCCCACTGATCATTTTTGATTCATTGTTTAACTTCAGCTGATCTGTCAATAACGGAGTAGCAGCTCATTGGCAGTCAACCATGCTCATGCCATCCATGAAAATGGCGTGTTTTTTGCTTTCAGTGTATTTTTTTCGAAAAGCCCGTCAAAGTTCCTACAAGTTTGTTTTTGACCACTTTTTGATACGATGCAACGGCTTTGAGATGCAACAATATTTAAATTACGAAATACAAAAATATTTAAAACCCTTACGCACTTTTCAAATATTATTTTCGAGTACAATTGGCTCCATATACACAAAAATGGCTTATATAGACCTAGGATAGCATGCATAAAAAGTTTAATTGAAATCGGAGAGGGTCGAGAAAAAAGTTCTCTAATAATAAAACGAAAAGTAAAACAAAGATAAATAGTAAGCCGACTCGGTCCTAACCAGGTTTCAGTACCGAAAACGACCTAATAAAAATAATTTTATGAAAAAAAATATAAAAAGTTGTGCGTCCATCCCGGGAATTCCCAGGACAAAATTTCCGGGATTTTTCCGAAACCGGGAATTCCCGAATCCCGGGATTTTGAATAATTTGTCCCGGGAATTCCCGAACTTGAAAAAAAATTGTTTTGCAAATTTAGATTTGGTTGTGGAAAAAGATGCCAAGTTGAATATTTAGTAAACAATAAGAATGTTTAAACATTACAATTTGTATTCGGTATTTATCTGGAGCTTTTTTTTAAAGTTTCTTCGAACAAAATTAATAAAAATGTTTTGTGAGTGTTTTTTTTTCAATTTTTAACTCAAGGCGGTTTTAAAAACACCCATCAAACATAAAACATTTTGTTTATAGGAAATTCAAGGTATCAATTAATTAATTTGGCTAATCAGGGAATATAGTTAAAATGTTTGTGTACAGTTCAACAAAATGCCTAATGTTACCAATTTATTTTATTTTTTTTTAAAGATTGGGTATTATATTTACGTATATTTATAATTTGAAATTTGTAAAAAAATATCACATTAAATTATTAAGTTATGGGGCAAATCAAGACAAATATAGTGAATTAAGACAGCTATTTAAGCCATTTTTTGCATAATGTTTTGAACGTCTTCGGTTAAAACAGGAACAGAACAAAACAATTATTACATCAATTTCCAAATTTATTGCTTTAAAATCTCCTGTACCTATTCAGACTGTAATCCCAATTTTCCCAGTTGACAATTTTATTTTATGGATAATTTTTAAAATATGTTTTATATAATACATCAAATTCAAAAAATATTTAAAAAAATACATTGACTAATATCGTTTTAACTTTTTCGCTTCTTGTTTATTTTTGACATTTTTAAAGAAATTTTTCAAGCTTTTCTAGTAATTTCAAAATATATATCATAAATATATTTATAAAATACTTATTTAATTTTAATCTTATTGGGTACAAAATTGTAGTTCACATTAAAAAAAATCAATTTTTAATTTATTTTAAGTTATTTAAAAATTGTCATCCTACATGAGATTGAAATGAAGATTATCACCAAATAATATTATTGAGCTAATTCTATTATTGTAAGCTTTTTAAAAATAATAAATATAATGAAAACATAGATTTTATAACTGTTTTAAAAATTTCCCTGGATTCCGGGAATTCCCGGGATTCCAAAAATATTTTTCCCATTTCCCTGCAAATTCAAAACCCGGGAAAATTGAATAGCATTTTGCTATACAACTTAGAATGTAAATTTAATATCATTATTATAAAAATGTTAAATAAAGATATATTTTATTTAAAAAAAATAAATTGGGCGCCTGATTAGATAGCATGCTCAAAATTAAAAAAAAAGATATATTTTCCATAAAAAACACACACACACACACAAACGTTTAGTTTAAAAAAATCGTACATTATTCGTTACAAAGCTAAAAAAAATGGAACAAAGCATTTTAAGGGAAATTGAATGTACTTTTTGAATCTACATTAACCCAGAGGGGTAGTTTTTTTTTCATTTAGAACAAAAAAAAAATCATTTCAAGATTTCGTGTTTTTTCTAACTTTGCAGCATTACTTTGTAGAGTGTAACAATGTTCTACAAAGTTGTAGAGCAGACAATTACAAAAAAATATAAAAAAACGTAAGGGGTTTGCTTGAAATCATCACGACTTATCACAGTTTTACAAAAAAAAAAAAAATGTTTGAAAAAGTTTCAAAACTTTTTTTTTGTAAAATCGAGCACACCCCTTAAGTTAATATATATATATATATTTTTTGTTATCATCTGCTCTACAACTTTGGAGAACATAGTGACAATCTTAAAAAAACCCTGCAAATTAAGAAAAACACTAATTTTTTAAATGAAAAACTTTGTTCTTGAATGATCAAGACAAAAAAATCTCGAACAATGTTTTGGCCTTAGCAACATATGCAATATGATTCCTGCCTTATCCTCCTGGATGGGGAAGTCAAACGTCGGTCCATTTGAATAAAAGAGGTTTTGGGTAACTCACCACACATCACCTTCGGACGCATAGAAATGAGCAGAAACTTGCAAAAGATACCACAAAAGACCCGGGGGTTGTAAAAGTGGATTGCTTTGCCTTTTTGTTAGCTTATTTTTCTACGTTTAAAAGAAACTTGTGAAACTTAAAAGTTATAAAACTTAAAAATCATGGACGACACTCCCCTTCGCCGTAATGTCCAGAGACTTTTAGCAAAGTTGCTTTTCAGTTATTTGTTACGACCCCAAACTGATCTATGAGCACATACACACTGTCAGGAAAACTGTCCGTCCGTCTGTCGAAAGATGAGAAGTCGGCCATAATGGCTCCCCTCCCCCAAAAGATGCCCTGCTGCCCCTAACACGGACGGTTATTGCATTTAGGGACTCCCAAACATAACCTAAATTCAACCGAAAATTGCACATTACTTTCCTCTTGTGTTTTTTTTGTCTTCTCGGAAGATAAAAAAAGAGACTCTCCCAGACTGCCAAAGTGAACACATTACGAGGTGTCAAAAGCGAATCTTCTTCCTCGAAGCAATTTTCCTGATGACGACGACACCGCACACCGATGATGATGGTGATGACGTTGATTGTCGTTCGGGAAAGGGGGCGCAGTGTGTGGTGATGTGTCCCCCGTGGCAATGTGTCCTTGCTAACGGGCTCAATTTTTACGATTGTGTGTTTTTTTTTCAGATGATTTTGATGGGATTTTTTTTTCTTGTTTCAGCAAAAGATAAAAATAAACGAAAAAGCTATAATTTTAGTAAGTTTCATGAAACATGTACAAAACATATAAATTTTTTAAGTTCAGAAAATCTTAAATCAGATAAGTGGATAGATCTGAAATTCTTTGTCCTGAAAAATCCAAACGTTGCGCATTTCAACGACGGCATAAAAGAAAATGGAAGTTTTATTTATTTTCCGAACCTCAGGCGTTTCTTCCTTCCTTGACCATCCCAAAACCTGGGGGTGGTGGATAAGTCAATCACCTCCCTCCGGAAATGATGAAAGCACTGGCAAATATACTTACCAAAGTTTTTGTTTTGTTGCGTTGATTTTTATGGCTTTATGGCGTCAGAGGGTGTTTTTTTCTGCAGGTCACATGGTCGTGCGTAATAGGCCATTTTGTGGAGTTGGCAGGACAAAACTGAGGGAAAAGGTACTCCCATTTGGTTGGCCTTTGAGTACTTTTGGTGACGGATTGGGCCGTAATTCTGGCAAACAGCTGCGCCAGCAATGACTTCGAAGGGAACATATTGATTTGGGTTTGAACTAAAATCGACAAAACAAAAAACAAAAACAAAAAACAAAAAACAAAAAACAAAAAACAAAAAACAAAAAACAAAAAACAAAAAACAAAAAACAAAAAACAAAAAACAAAAAACAAAAAACAAAAACAAAAACAAAAACAAAAACAAAAACAAAAACAAAAACAAAAAACAAAAACAAAAACAAAAACAAAAACAAAAAACAAAAACAAAAACAAAAAACAAAAACAAAAAACAAAAAACAAAAAACAAAAACAAAAACAAAAACAAAAACAAAAACAAAAACAAAAACAAAAACAAAAACAAAAACAAAAACAAAAACAAAAAACAAAAAACAAAAAACAAAAAACAAAAAACAAAAAACAAAAAACAAAAAACAAAAAACAAAAAACAAAAAACAAAAAACAAAAAACAAAAAACAAAAAACAAAAAACAAAAAACAAAAAACAAAAAACAAAAAACAAAAAACAAAAAACAAAAAACAAAAAACAAAAAACAAAAAACAAAAAACATGAAACATGAAACATGAAACATGAAACATGAAACATGAAACATGAAACATGAAACATGAAACATGAAACATGAAACATGAAACATGAAACATGAAACATGAAACATGAAACATGAAACATGAAACATGAAACATGAAACATGAAACATGAAACATGAAACATGAAACATGAAACATGAAACATGAAACATGAAACATGAAACATGAAACATGAAACATGAAACATGAAACATGAAACATGAAACATGAAACATGAAACATGAAACATGAAACATGAAACATGAAACAGCTTTGATTGATTGATGAAAGGAAAATGGGCTTATAGAAATTTAACTTATTGAAACATAAAAATAAAATGAAAATTCCTTACTGCTTTTGTGGGATAAAAGGGTTTGCACCCAAGATCAAATAAATTCATCCATCGTTGAAAAAGTGCCAAATCAGTATGCCGATCACTTGCCGTTTCCAATTTATAACTTTTTCCCTACCTCTTGGTCATACGTGTTAATTTGTCTGCGCAACTTCAAAGATCTTCTTGTCGAAGCAAATTTAAACTTTTTTCTTTCGCGAAAGTTCTTGATTGGGATTCGTATTTTTTTTTTCACCAGGCAAACTTCAGATCAAGCATAAGGAGATTTTCGCTAGGTGAAAAACTTTCAAACCCCGTATATCAGAACTCTTGCCACTTTTCTTCGTAGTGGTGGGGCCAGCGCCATTTTGTGCCACTGATTACATTCTGAAGCGGAGTCCCCGTTGGATTCGGGGTCCAGGTAAAACAGGCAGGACCTGAAGTGCACTCCGTATTTTTTTTCTCATTTCAAAGCAAATCCTGCGAGTGGTGTCAGGGAATGCAGGGCGAGCAAAGAAAAGAAAAAAGAGTAGAAGAACTCGTGATTGTGGAACTTAAACCGAAGCGTGTCGTCGATACGGTGGCGAAGATTGGCGATTGGAGGGATAAGGTTTTGTGCAGGGTTGAAGCGAATATTCTTAATATTTAAAAGGGTTGTTTTGAGACGAATTTAACGTTACGTTCCAAATTAAAATTAGTCGTTTTAATTTAAAATCGGCAAGTTCATAAATTTACATTTTTTTTCGTTTTTTGGTTAGATCCATCCCTGCTTCCCGATGGCTAAATGTTCCGATTTTCCCCCTCACTCACCCTATTTCCTCTCTTCTTGGATTTTTCCACGCTTGTTTGCTAATCGTAAAGTTCAATAGAAGAAAAATTCTCAACTCGTTTCACGCTGGTTGATTGCAAACACAACCAACCAAGTTCTCACCCTCAAGTACCTCCGCCTCTGACCCCGCTGCACCACCTTCCTCTCCCTCACCAATTGATTGCTGCATCGAACTTTAAACGAGTTCAGGGGAAAAAACTGGTGGAGGAGGAGGAGTTTTCCCTCAAACAGGTAAAAGTTCCGACCCGTTTAACCTTCACGCATTCACGCTCGCCTGGTGACCACCAACCAGACCTCGGAACGAACAAGTTTGCTCAAGCGGAGAGTTTTAATTGTGTGACAAACATGGCCGATAGTGAGTACATGCTAGGAACGTCTGTGCTCTTTGGTGAGTTGAGAAGAATAAGCCAGGATGCAGGATAATATGCCTTTTAGAAATAGCATTAAGTTTTTGAGTTTTTTCCCAGCTCTAAAAAAGCATGAACTAATTATGAAAAACAAGCAAAAAACTATTACGAAATTATTAAAATGTTATTTGAAAAAAATATAGCAAACGAATTAGTAGCAATTTGTAGCACATCTAAAGCACTTTTGAATTTTCGGAAATAAATGAACAAATGATAACACTAGAAAATTTATATTGTATGGAAAATCTTCAAAAATCTTCCTATTCAATCAGAACAGCTATTTTCAGATCGTAAATTAGCCTCAAATCAACCCCCTAAAATTTGAGAGCATTCGGTGTAGACGTGGCTTTCCGCAATGCATTTAATTTTTTTATGGGAATTTGAATGATGAAATCACCCTTTGGTTATTTTCAATTGTGTACAAGTTGAAAAACTGGCACTGTGCAATTCTCTAAGATTTCGGCCATTCGATTTGTTTGTATTTTTTAATCCGGCCGAAACTTTTTTCGTGCCTTCGGTATGCCCATTTTGAAGGCTTTATTTGATCGATTCAATGTCTTCGGCAAAGTTGTAAGTATGGATAAGGTCTACACTGAGAAAGAATGATACACGGTAATTTTTTGGTGGTTTTTAATTTCACTTTTTGTCACTAAAATTTGATTTGCAAAAAAACACATTTTTTCAGTTTTCTGATTTTTTTATTTTTTCACTTCATTTTTTGATGTAAAATCAAATTTGCAATCAAAATTTACCTAAGTGGAATGTTAATAACGTGCACCGTTTTCAAGTTAAAGCTTTATTTAGGTATTTTTCGAAAATAGTCGCAGTTTTTCATTTTTTTAAATAAGTGTCCATGTTTGCCCACTTTTGAAAACAATATTTTTGAAAAACTGAGAAAATTTTAAATATTTTGCTTTTAAGAACTTTGTTGATACGACCATTAGTACCTGAAATATTGTCATGCAAAGATTTAAAAACAAGAAAACTGATGTTTTCTAAGCGACTAATGGGGTCCGATTTTCAATATTAAAACACGAAACGTTCGTGATTTTTTTCGGATATACGACAAAAGGTCGAAAGACATAAGGTCGAATGCCAAAAGGTCGAAAGACATAAGGTCGAATGGACAAAAGGTCAAAAGTGGACAAAAGGTCGAATGTTAAAAAATGAAACAAATTAATAATAATTATAAACTTCTAAAAAAAACTTGAAAAAAATATGTTCTCGCAAACAAGTCTGATTTTTTTTGTGATTGAATCCTTGGTTTATCCTTTATTTTAGTAATGATCTTTTTTAATAAACGGAATAATTTCCAAACCAGTTTTTGAGAAGATTTTCATTCTTTCAAACATGAACAGTTTTATAAAAAATGTTCGACTTCTGATATATTTTGAAATTTTATTTTTATTTTTAATAACAAACCTATTCTTGATTGTCAACATATTTTTGTGAGTTTTTCCATTCTTTCAAACATGAGCAGTTCTTCCAAAAAAAAGTTCGTAATTTTTACAATCGACCTTTGAACCTTTCGACGATTTGTCCATTCGACCTTTTGTTCAAATTCGACATTTTGGCATTCGACCTTTGTCCATTCGACTTTGTGTCTTTCGACCTATTGTCTTACATTAAAATTTTTCAATCTTTTCGAAAACGATATTTTTTTCAAATCAAGACTAACATTTTAAAAGAGCCAATCATTCAATATAACACCCTTTTGAAATGTTAGTCTGTAACGCGAACTGAATCTCGCGATGGTTCGTATTAGACTTGAGTTTATTCTTGTTATGCTATTGTTTACAGTCATGCCTCGGTTTTGCACGCCTCGGTGTTGCACTGCCCCGGTTTTGCACCGTTCAGCTGCCTCGGTTAAGCACGGCCCAGTGCTTAACTGAAGCACAGTGCTTATGGGTTTTTAGCTATATGGGAGACATTGGCTATAATTCTATGAATAATCATGCAAACATCAAAAAGTTATAGTGTTTTGGAATCGGGATGATGTCAGTTATCCATTAAAATTATTATTTCATGAAAATTTTCACAAAAATACGTATTTTTCCTGTATTATGAAAATGCATTTTTTTTCTCTAAAAAATCCAAAAATATATTGCTATTGCAATATGGGTATCAAATAATCAGTTTTTTTCACACATTTTGGATGTAATAACAACATTTAAGAAAATACTCCAAATTTTCACAAAACTACGTTTTTTCGAAAAAAATACTCAAAATTTAAATTTTTACAATATGGGTATCAAACGAACGGGATTTTTTCATACATTTTGAATGTAATAATAACTTTTTTTTAAATACTCAAAATTTTCACAAAACTACCTATTTTCAAAAAAAAAAATACTCAAAATTTCAATTTTTACAATATGGTTATCAAACGATCGGGATTTTTCCATACATTTCGAATGTAATAACAACATTTTTAGAAATTACTCAAAATTTTAACAAAACTACGTATTTTCGAAAAAAAAAACTCAAAATTTAATTTTTTACAATATGGGTATCAAAAAGTCGGCATTTGTTTATACATTTCGAATGTAATAACAATATTTTTAGAAAATCCTAAAAAAATCACAAAACTACATATTTTCGAAAAAAATACTCAAAATTTCAATTTTTACTATATGGGTATCATCGGGATTTTTTCATACATTTCGAATGTAATAACAACATTTTTAGAAAATACTCAAAATTTAATTCAAAATTCAATCTTCCTGCTCAGCGGATTTCGCCAGAAGGAGACGTCGATGATCACGATACCAAATGAACACAAAGCGATCTAAATATACTGTTTTCAGGCTTGAATAGATAACAAACTGTCACACGTAGCACTACGGTGGTTTGAGACATCTAAAATCTCAAGGGCCTCAGTGGTATAATTGGCGGTGCGTCTCAGTACTAATGAGGTGGTTGCGGGTTCAAGTCCCATCGTCCCTTAGAAAAATCGGACACATGTCGATACAAAGTAACAATTCATGTGTTCATAATCATGTGATACTCATATTGTTAAATACCGAAATTTGGGGTATTTTTTTCGAAAAATACGTAGTTTTGTGAAAATTTGGATATTTCCACAAATTTGTTTTATAACTTTTGAAATGTATAGAAAATCCTGAACATTTGATACCTCTTGTGAACAACGGAAATTTTGAGTATTTTTTTTAAATACGTCGTTTTGTGAAAACTTTGAGTATTTTCATTTTTTTAATAACTTTCGAAATGTATGAAAATATCCCGATCGTTGGATACCCACATTGTAAAAACGGAAATTTTGAGTATTTTTCAAAAAAACGTAGTTTTGTGAAAATTTGTAGTATTTTATGAAAATTTTGTTATATTATATTCGAAATGTATAAAAAATCCCGATCGTTTGATACCCACATTGTAAAAACGGAAGTTTTGAGTATTTTTTTTAAATACGTAGTTTTGTGAATATTTCGAGTATTTTAAAAAAAAGTTGTTATTACATTCGAAATGAATGAAAAATCCCGTTCGTTTGATACCCATATTGTAAAAATTGAAATTTTGAGTATTTTTTTCGAAAATACGTAGATTTGTGAAAATTTTGAGTATTTTCTAGAAATGTTATTATTATATTCGAAATGTATAAAAAAATCCCGATCGTTTGATACCCATTTTATAAAAAATGAAATTATGAGTATTTTTTTCGAAAATACGTAGTTTTGTTAAAATTTGGAGTATTTTCTAAAAATGTTATTGTTACATCCAAAATGTATGAAAAAACCTGATCATTTGATACCCATATTGCAATAATAATATATTTTTGGTTTCTTTATAGAAAAAATATGCATTTTCGAAATACAGGAAAAATACGTATTTTTGTTAAAACTTTCATGAAATAATAATTTTAATGGATTGCTGACATCATCCCGATTCCAAAACACAATAATTTTTTAATGTTTGCATGATTTTTCGTACGATTAAAACCAATGTCTTCCATATAGCCAACATCCCATAAGCTCTGTGCCTCGGTTATGCACGCCTCAGTTTTGCATCCCCCATATGCGGTGCTTAACCGAGGCACGACTGTATATCGATTATGCTGCGCGAGATGACAGATCAAAGTCAAATTTTCTCGTTTTTTTTCCTTCATTCGCTGGTTTTAAGCGAATCAAATTTATTGATAATTATAATTGTTCTGATCTTAGCTCCGATGCAACATAACTGTATAGGATAGCGGCTTCGAAGTGTGAAGAACAATTAATAGCTTGACTACATGTTTAAAATCATACAACCACAAGTAAATGTATATTTTTGTTAATTATATAAGCTTAAATCGTTATAGATCAAAAAATGATTTTCAGTTATTCTTTAGAAAGCTAACCTTATTTGAAATTGTTTGTTTTCATAAGGCTAGATCTATTTCCTGATGCTTCAGAAATTTATATTATCAGAAATAAATCTTGATATCAAATTTTCTGAGCACCTGAAACTTAAAAATACATTGAATTGTTCAAAATTATGTTGAATTTATTGATTTTTTTCAAAGCATCTTCAAAAATTGATACCAAAAAGTTGAAAAAATGTAAACTGCCACTTATATTTCGGGAAGCTGTGGTGGCCGAGGCGGTTAAGTCATTGGGTTAGACTGTCAAAGGTCTTTGGTTTGATTCCCGTAGTAGACACTTTTGGTTTTTTGTTTTGTCTTGACAGATGAACTTTTTTTGCAATAAACTGAACCTCGAGGGAATAACCGTGAAGGGTATCACCATTTTTTCGACTCGAGGCCATTGTTCTCTCGTCCGAGTGCTGGCAAGTTTTTTGGGGAAAACAAGCAAAAATATCAAAAAATTTCTTTTTTCCCCTTGAAAAGCTTACTTCGACCTAACCTAACCTCAATTCCACGAAAGTATCTGCTTAATGGCTTTAAAGACCCAATCTAACCCAACCACTCACACACACACACACACAAACCTCGTCACAACAAAAAAAAAAGAAAGAATCACGTTCCAATCAACAGTGACATCCGCCGCCGTATAGCTGAACGGCATCAGAGGTGAACCGGGTCAACACTCACTCAGTGTTCCACCTCCCCGTTGGTTCGTTGGTTGTGCTGTGAAAAGTAAACACGCCAGTTTGGTCTCAACCCGGTGGAACGAGAACCCTGGACCAGGACCAGGGCCAACCGTCAGCTAAACCGCTTGAAAATCGTTGCCGATAGACCGTAAAAATCAATTATTCCAACTCTACGGGCCAGCCATCCACGCTGGGACGACTTGGCGGCATCATCGACGTGCCGTCGACATCCGGGTTTGCGTTCGGAATCTTCTAGGAGCTTGGACTTTAGGAAGGTTGGAAGGAACGTTTTTTGTTGATGAAATAAGAAAACATCTTTGGAAAAGATGATATGCCAACCTTCTGTTGAACATCTTTGCAGAAATGAATAAGATCTTTTTTGCAATTTTTGAACAGTTTTAAGGAAAATTTCTTCAAAAATTGTACCAACCTTACGTTTAAACAACCTAGAAAGACCTTCGCCATTTTACATTCACTCACACACACACTAAAAACCAGAAGACGACACAGGACGACACTCTTTCCAATTGAACTGGAGAAGACCAAAAGCTGTGTCTAAGGTCTAGGCATGTCGTGTCCTCTTCTTCGACGACGTTCTTCAGGGTATTTTCCTACTTACTTAGAGCAGAGGAGGGCACTGTACGAGGTTAGGTCCAGACCTAGTCAGGCAGAACAGGACGAAGGCGACCTAGGACGGTGACGACGACGCCGTCAGAAGACTTGGAACGATGATCAATCGATTGGATTTCCGGTTCATTGAATTATTTGTCACTTGGCGCCTCGTCTCGTTTTCCATTACGATATGGGGAGAAGGGACTCATCGGATGGAAAGTTGTTGCATTTTGTTGCGTGCGCGTGTTCTGGGGAAAACAAGATACTGTTGTTGGGAAGGTAACGTCTAACAGAAATCTATCGGTTTGAAAGGACCTTTGCAAATCGTTTGATGATTCTGTGTAATGTTTGTGTCCACACTAAAGCTTATGTGTTGAACTGTTGGTGTTGTGTTGAATTGTCCTGTTGAGTATAGGTCAGAATTATCATTCTTCGACTTAAGTTGATTTTTGAATTTCAATGGCAAATTGAGATAATCTGCAGCTTAGACTTAAGTTATGTTTAGCCATAACTTTTCGGAAGTGTGTGATTAGGGTGGTCCAAATTTGGGTTTTCTCGGGGATAGGGTAGGGTAGTCATCAATGAGACACTTTTGGTTTTTAACTTTCAACAATTTTTCTAATTTTTTCATCAGCATGTCTTAATGAGCTTTTTGTTGCATTTTCTTTCTTTTAATGTGTTCTAACATTGACCAAAATATGAGATCGATCCGACCTCTACAGTCAGAGTTATCCAACTGTCTCATTGTAGACGCACTTGGCAGGAACAATGAGGCAGGTGGGGAACAATGAGACACTTTACAAAAATCAATACTTTTCTAGTAAAACATCATGTTTTTGTATTGTTCCATTGCAGGTGATTTGAACATTTCAAAGCAATTTTGCCAACTTGAAGCTTTCATTAACAAAAGTTATACTAAAAAGTATTTAAATATGTTTGGCTAAATGAAGTCAAAACTCAATAAATATGCCAAAAATCACTTCTGATTCATGTTTTGAAGGATTTCCTAGATTTTGAAAAGTTTAATGAAGAAAAATCAAAGTGTCTCATTGTTACCTATAGGCTGAAAAGAGTGGGGAACAATGAGACAGCCCTGGATTCTGGGTATATTCTTAATTTTGGTCAATTCTAATGAAAGGCCATTGTAGCCCAACTCATACCCTATGAAATGACGAAAGAAGTTTGGAGAAATTTTAGTTTTTGTTTTATTGGCAGAATATAAGCGAACATGTAATTTTCAGTCATAATTTACATTTACACCCCAAAATCAAACATTTATGATTAACTTTGCAAGGGAGCGTCCATAACCAAAGCCACTATTATGGCAGACGTGTATCCAGTGCATACACCTTTCCCCAAAATATGATTGGTTGAAACTACGACTTGTGAGAGCCATTTTATCATTGTTCCCCGTGTCTCATTGATGACTACTCTACCCTACCCTCTTCCTCTAATCGCTTGAAGTTTGTATGGGAAAAATCGAAAAAATGTATGGGGAAAAGCATCTGATTCAGCTTTTTACCTGTGGAGGGCGCAATTTTTGATCAAACTTTATCAACTCTCAGATGTAGGAACTTCATTAAATTTAGAAAAACTTTTCCGAACCCGAACAGACGGAATTAACTTGGGAATAACATTTTTTGATATTTGAAAATACTAAGCCAATAACATTTTATGTTATTTATAACAAGATTTGTTATTCTTCGTTATGAATTTTATGTTATTGGATTGTTAGTGTAAGAGCAGGCTAATAACATTTTTAGTTAATCTTCGAACAAATCTTTGTTATTATTTTTTGTTATTTTAACAACTAATCCGATCATCCCAATAACAGTTGAAGGTATTCTTCCATAACAAGAAATATTATTCCAAAGTTATTTTGGCTTTCAACCAATATCAAACCAATAACAAATTTTGTTATGATAACATAAACTGTTATTAAATTCTTATGCAAAAATGGATTTTTCACGAAGATTCCATAACATTTTCTGTTATTTTAACAGTATTTGTTATTGAAATGGCATGAATTTTGTTATTACCGTCTGCCCGGGTTAAAATAAAAAAAATAATAACAAAGTTTTGTTCGAAGAATAACTAAAAGTGTTATTAATCTGTTATTACAATAACAATCCAATAACAAAAAAATCATAACGACGAATAACAAATATTGTTACAAATAACATAAAATGTTACTAGCCTAGTATTTTCAAATAGTGCAAAAACGGACTTTTTCGGAAGCTAATAACTTTTTGTCAAAAACGTTACTTAGTCCAGCTTTAGGTGGTTGATGCCTTCCTGACATTCATTCATCAAAATATTTGAGATCCAGCCTATCTTCCAAACTTTAGTCAAAATCGTTTTTTAGCATAACTGTTGATGTTCTTAACTAAACTGCGTAATTTTTAATAAAGACTTATGGAACCCCAAGACGGATCGAATGAGACCAAGACGGTCCAAATCAGTTCAGCCAGTGCGGAGATAATCGAGTTACAATTTTTTGATCAACATCCCACCACACACACAGACTTTTGCTCGTATTTTGATACTGAGACGACATCTGGAGTTTTTTTTTTGAAAAGGACCAATAAACCAAATTTTCAGGTTTTGCTTTTTGGGTGTTTTTCAATACCCCTGACTCAAGGCGGTTCTAAAAACACCCAAAAAGCAAAAAACTGGAAATTTGGTTTATTGAACCTTTTCAAAAAAAAACTCCAGACATGTATAAGTGGGATGTGCGACAAAAGGTCGAAAGACATTAGGTCGAATCGCAAAAGGTCGAAAGACAAAAGGTCGAATGCCAAAAAGTTGAAAGACATAAGGTCGAATGGACACAAAGGTAGAAACTGGACAAAAGGTCGAATGGACAAAACGTTGAAAACAAAAGGTTTAATGTGAAAAATTAAACTTATATTAATAATTATAAACTTCTGAAATGTTCTTACAAAAATATTGTCTTACCTGCAAATTTGCTTTTTTTTTGTGAGAGCTTATCCATCCTTTTAATAAGATCGTTTTTTTTTTTTTCAAATAAACAGGATAAATTCCATTATTACGAAATATTATTACAGTTCTTTGAAAAAGGTTGACTTCTATAATATGTTCTAAGTTTATTTTTATTAAGCAACCTTTCCGTGAATGTCGTTATGTTTTGTGAGTTTTTTCATTCTTTCAAATATGAGGAGTTATTCAATAAAAATTCATCTACAAGTTTTTATTTTATTCTAAAAACAACTAATTCTAGTTTTTCTTAATGTATCTGTGATTTTTTATAAATATTAGCAGTTTTTTGAAATACAAATTCCAGAATATATTTTATAAGCTTTTTATTTTATTCATAAAAAAAATTGTTGGAATCTTTAAGTAATTTTTCAATTCAATTCTTCAAATGCGCACAATCTATCCTTTAAGTTCAAATTATATCCTAGAAAAATCTGACTTTCAAAATATTGCTGTATGTATAAAAAAAATCGTACTTATTTTTATTTTTTAAGATAACTCCCCTCGTCCTCCCTTTTTAAAAAGTTTCCAACAATCTGGAGGCAAGTTTTTATTTAGAAGACCACCGAATTTTCAAGAATATAGGAGTGAAACTAAGGGACCATCCATAAACCACGTGGACACTTTTTTGGGAATCTGTTACCCCCCCCCCCCCCCTTCGTGGACAATTGTCCATATAAAAAAAACTTTTGTATGGATCGTGGACAATCGCCATACCCCCTAAGGTGTCCACGTGGTTTATGGATGCTCCTAAGGAAACCCGTTCAAAACACTTTCCCTACCAGCTTTTCAATATGTATGCAATTCGCATACGTGAAGCTGGGTCTACGAGGTCAAATTATGAAGTTCAATTTTCGAGTGATTTTATAGCCTTTCCTCATTGAGGTGAGGAAGGCATATATCCTTAAAAATAGTATGTATTCGGAAAAGTTGTTCTAAATTTAATGAAGGTCCTACATCCGAGGATTTATAAAACTTGAACGGCAATTTCAACCTCCACAGTTAAAACCTGAAACAGTTGCATGCATACAAACTAAAGTGACAGAATTTGTGAATGGCCCATTAGGGTGCCCAGAATATGGATTTTTTCTCAAAACCTTGCTCCACATAGCCCAAGGAATATTGTTCCTTGGGCTATTTCAGGGCTCTGGGCCAAATATGAGCAAAATCGGTCAACATTTACCCATTGATACTCGAAGGTGAAGTTTGTATGGGGAAAATCGAAAAAAATGTATGGAAAACCCAATTTTCTTACGATTTGTTCTGCACGTTGCGCTACTTTCATCCAAATATTTCCAAAAATGAGATTCTCATTGGAAATTTAATGCAATGCAACTTTGTATAACATACCAAAGCCGGAAAATTTGATCGTAAAAAGTTATAAGCGATTTAAAAAAGTCATTTTTGTATGAAAATCATTTTTTTCGCCAACTTAGGCTCAGGTATCAATGGGTTAATCTTAACCAATTTCGCTCAAAATTTGCACAGATGCTTAAAATAACCCAACAAACCGTTTTCCGCTTGTGGAGCAGGGGGTCATTTTTCCTGGGAACCCTAATGGCCTAATGGTTGCGTATTTCAATTACAAAAATGTATAGGTCATCGCTGAAATGTTCAATTAATCGCAGTTTTAGTGAAAAAAGTCGATTTTTTCCCGTTTTCGTCATTTTCCCATTTTTGCGCGTGGCGCGTCGAAAAACCCAGATTTTATTTTCAAAAAATCGTATCTCAGAGTATCGAAAACATAACTTCACCAATTTTTTGATATATTATGTATAATTTTCCGAGGAATCCGATAAAAATATTTTCAGACATAGGCTCTTTGGTCCCGAGACTTTCAAAACAGCATTTTAAGTTTTCATACGACCTTTTCAAATGTTAAGCTAGATTTTTGAAACTTTTTACTATTTTTCTCAAATAGCCAAACAAATCACCTTTCTTTTGCGACTAAGACAGCTAAAATAGGATGAAATGGTTATGATTTTTGAAAAATGTGGTTTTTGCGAACATCGACGAAAATTGCCATTTTTCGGACCACCCTAACACGGCGTAGGTCACCCTAATAGCCAAACAAAAAAATACTGGTCTAATAATTTCGGCCAAGGAACCCCCAGTATGTCTCTCCTAAAAAATACAAAAATCATTTACTAAAACTGTTTTTTTTTTTTTGAAAAATGTTCTAAACGTAAAAATTTTAAAAACCAGCAGTGGGGATCGATTTTCCAGACAATTTTACATAAAAGTCTCCATATTGCTTTTTGATTTATATCGTTTTTATATTTACGTAAGCAAATTTGCTGTCCTGGTTTCTACCACACTGAAAAAAATATTCTATTTTCAGTTATTAGCAATGCAATTAAGCTTATGTCTGTAAGCCTTTACATCCAATTGAAATGCTGTCAAAGGCAAACTAATGGGAAATTGGACGAGCTTTCCGGTAAAAATATTCACGAGACTGAAAAACCAAGTCTGTCGTATAGAAATGGCCAAAAACCACCAAAAAACCGGTTTTTTCAACATTTTTATTTTTAAAACTGCTGTATCTTCCCAAGGATTGGACATAGGACAATGGTCAATATGTAGACTTTTATGTAAAATTGTCTGAAGAATTGATCCCCACTACTGGTCTTTAAAAATTTTGACGTTTAGACCACTTTTCAAAAAAACAGTTTTAGTAAATGATTTTTGTATTTTTTTAGGGGAGACATACCATCCTGCATTTTTCTTCAGTCTTTTGGTAACATTTTGGGCTATTTCCCAATTTTGAACGAAAAAAATCATGACATCACTTTTAAATTTAAATTTAAGACTTAAAAATTAAAAAATCTCATTGATGTGGCGTGTATTTTTGTTTCAGTGTATTTTTTTTCAGAAAGCCCGTCCAATTTCCTACAAGTTGACCACTTTTTGATACGACGCAACGGCTTCGAGATACAGCAATATTTAAATTACGAAATACAAAAATATTTCAACACCTTACGCCCTTCTCAAATGTTATTTTCGAGTACTATTGGCTCCATTTACACAAAAATGGCTTATATAGGCCCAGGATAACATGTCTACAAAGTTTCATTGAAATCAGAGAGGATCGGGTACAAAAGTACCAGAAAAATTCCTGAGCTGGAATTGCTCTATATAGAATTAACCAAACGGGTGCTTGATTTATCTATTGTAGAACTCAATGGAAACCCTGTTTAGATTATCATTTTTCATACGATTGACTTGAACAAATTGATAAATTGTTTTTTTTTTTTCATTTCAGCACTCTTATAAACAATTCCACTTTTGCAAACCACCTCCCAGCTGGAGAGATGAAAAGTGCATTTCGCCCCATATGTCACCACACGACTGTGGGGGAATGTCATGCTGGTTTTTGAAAGCCAAATGGAAACTGCCATTCGGCAAGGACATGGAACACGGCAGATATTTCCATAAATTTCCGTTTCCTTTCGAGAGCACGATGAAATAAGGGTACCCACCGCACCAGTTGGGGTGTCAGGGGAAAAACAGTGGAATGGGAGGGGAAATTTATTCCATTTTCTTTAATTGAGATACATGTTTGAAATTGTATCTCAACTCTGCCAGATGGTGACTTTGGCAGACACTTTTTTGCCGCAACAGGGAAAGGGGCTACTCTTTTGAGATTTTGACCTTAACAGGGCAGTGAAGTTACTGGCTGGGAGATTGTGATTGATGAATGACCCTTCTTTGAGGTTTTTTTGTTGCCACAAATTGGCACAGTCCGTATTGATTGGAAATCGAATCCTTCAAAAGTGAGCTCCAAACTCTGGAAGGCCAATTTGAAAATTAATTGTAGTTTGTGATCCGTTTCTAGGGAGAAGGGCCATCTTTGATTTGTGAACGAGTTGTGCTTGCAAATCGAATGTCAACAAAAGAGGTTATGCTAAAGCATGTTGATTGTTTTATTCATGGGATGCAATTTGTAAAAGGTCCAGATGTTGCGATTTCTCCGACTAAAGTAGTCATTGAAACAATACCTCTTGCTACGTTTGAGCTCAGAATCAGAACAGTATTAGAATTTGAACCAATTGAAATGATTCAACAAGTTCATTTTTTTTAAACATCATTCATTTCTGCTCTGCAATCCATTTCCCTGCAAAACAAACCTCGTAATCCGATACATTTGCAATCCACCTTGAAAAGGGTGCACGTGCCATCAGGTAAGGATTTCGCAGAAAGAAAATGCAAATCTTGTCCTGCACTCTGGTGCTGAGGCCAGTTCGAGCAATAGGTCCTCGTTCTCGGTACTGTTTTACATTCAAACCAGTCTGGCCCTCGGCTCTGGGGTTCAGATTTATGAGACTTACTGTACTGCATTTCTTTCTTGGATGCTTTTGTATCTTTTTCCCAGGTTGAAGTTACATCCTTTCTTACCATTGGAAATGTGGGGTGGGGGCAGAGTTGACATCGGACAGACTTTCTTGAGTCGCCTGTTGAACGAAAGGGCAAAATCTTCGATTTCTCGTCTCGGCGATGGTCGAGATTGGTTGAGGCTTGGGCAAGCTCAAGTATGCATGAAATATGTGGTTATGGCGGGGAAGACCACTCTATCCGATTCAAATTGAATTGCTAGCGGGATACTGACTCAAACTCAATTGGTTGTTGTTAATGGTTGGATGGATGATGGAATCCAAGAAGCAATGAATTCCAATACCTGCTGCAACTTCAGAACACAGAAGAATGGTGCAGTAGTAAATGGCTTGATGGAATTCTATTGTTTGGCCAATCAAGAATGGAGGGCAACATTGGTTCCATAATTGAATCGTCTCGATACTAAAAGCTTTTAAGCAAAAACAGATATCAATTCCCTGGAAATATAAACTAATTCGTAATTTTTACAAGTCAGATTGAAAACAACTCTTTCGAACAAGTGAGTTACGACTTCATTGTCATTGTGAATGGGAAATTTCGAAATGGGGATTTCTAGGGGAAATATACCCTTTCCAATCAAACACCTATCTTCGTCATATGGAGAGTTTGATGCTCGATTAAAGCTCAAAAAAAAATTAGGCTATAAACTTACCAGTAAGCACGGAAATGTATGCCACTTACTGGCCAAATAGATCAAATTTAATGCACTTTTGATCATAATTTCTATTTTGCGAAACCATTTCTCATCAATTTAATGGCACACACATCCACACGCAAGATGAGAGCTTAACTGCTAAACGAAAGTCACCATCAATATCTTTTCACTTGCGCTAACGATTTCAAAGCGTTTAGGTATAAAATTGCTCCCAACTACCCGCAACATGTTCTTATGCACATTAGTTAGTCACTCACTTGAAAAATATTTCCGAAACATGTAAAAAATTAGCAAGCGCCATCAAAAAAACAAACGCGCCAAGTCTTTTGACGTTTGACTTTTGACAACCCATTCCAATCGAAGGATGAAGAAACCCGAGCGCGAAGCGAAAGCAAATAAAGAACAAAGGGTGGCCACCAACACCACCAGCAGCGCCTGTTGGAGTGAGCCAGTGATGCCAGGAAACATTCTCCACAAATGCTTTTCACTTAAAATTTCATCATAATTGGCTGCACTAAGCAGACTCAAAAAAGCGCTGGAAGAAAAAAGAACTAAGCTGAAAATAGGAAAATGGGCGTGGCCCAATGCACTCGACTGATTAGAATGCATTTGGGAAATATTTTTTTCAAATGCTTGTAAAAGGAATAGCATAAGTTTTAATAAAAGTGAAAATAAACAAAAATGTTCACAAAAAGTTGCTCTACTCGTTGGTGTACTTGGTTTTAGTAAATTTCAAGTAACACTCCAGATTATCCAGCATCATTCAAACACGACCGCTTATTAGGCTTAAAATGGGTATATTTCCCCTACACCCAACACCCAAAGGAGAAATATATATATCAAAATCTGCAGCAGTGGATTTGCTGCAGAAAACGTTACATTTTGTAACATTTTTTGCCCGTGTGTTAACATAGGGAGATGGCGTTGCTTTTTTTAGACCACGTTTTCCACTTTTTCTCCATCGAATCCGACTACTTTATCGACTTTATTTTGCTGGGCGAGATAGGACGCCATCTATTTTTAGACGATGACTCAGCACTTTTCCACTCTTGCACTTAAAAAAACAGATGGCAGCACGATGTAACGCCACGTCCCTATGCTGGCGCGTCACTTCAGAGAGAAGGATATGTTGGTGCTCAGTCACTGGTAATTCATTAAGCGTCCATGGCGCAGTGGTAACGTGACGGAACAATAACCTAAAACTTAATGGGTCAATCCTCGTTTTGAGCAATTCTCTACGAAATCGATCTTTTTTCTTAAATTTTAATTTTTGTATTTTTTAATCCGACTGAAACTTTTTTGGTGCCTCGGTATGCCCAAAGAAACGATTTTGCATCATTAGTTTGTCCATATAATTTTCCATACAAGTTTGGCAGCTGGCCATACAAAAATGATGTATGAAAAAATTTAAAAATCTGTATCTTTTGAAGGAATTTTTTGATCGATTTGGTGTCTTTGGCAAAGTTGTAGGTATGGATATGGACTACACTAAAAAAAAGATAAACGGTAAAAATTTTTTTGGTGATTTTTTATTTAACTTTTTGTCACTAAAACTTGATTTGCAAAAAAAACACTATTTTCAATTTTTTTTAATTTTTTGATATGTTTTAGAGGACATCAAATGCCAACTTTTCAGAAATTTCCAGGTTGTGCAAAAATCTTTGAGCGAGTTATGAATTTTTGAATCAATACTGATTTTTTTAAAAAATCGAAAAATCGGTCGCAAACATTTTTCAACTTCATTTTTCGATGTAAAATCAAATTTGCAATCAAAAAGTACTCCAGTGAAATTTTGATAAAGTGTACCGTTTTCAGGTTAAATCCGTTTTTAAATGACTTTTTTTGAAAATAGTCGAAGTTTTTCAATTTTTAAAATAAGTGCACATGTTTGCCCATCATTGAAAAAAATATTTTTGAAAAGCTGAGAAAATTCTCTATATTTTGCATTTTTGAACTTTGCTGATACGACCCTTAGTTGCTGAGATATTGCCATGCAAAGATTTAAAAACAGGAAAATTCTAAAACATATAAAAAAATAAAAAAAATAAAAATAGTGTTTTTTTTGCAAATCAAGTTTTAGTGACAAAAAGTTAAATTAAAAATTATCAAAAAATTTTTTATCGTGTTTCATTTTTTTTGTGTAGTCCGTATCCATACCTACAACTTTGCCGAAGACACCAAATCGATAAAAAATCCTTCAAAAGATACTGATTTTTGAATTTTCATACATCATTTTTGTATGGCCAGCTGCCAAATTTGTATGGAAAATTATATGGACAAACTAATGATGTAAAATGGCTTCTTTGGGCATACCGAAGGCACCAAAAAAGATTCAGTCGGATTAAAAAATACAAAAAAAATCGAATGACCGAAATCTGAGAGAATAGCTCTTCTGTTAAGATTTTTTTCTCAATAACTATCTGCTAACAGCAGTCTGTATTGTCGATAATTGTCGGTAACGGGCAAAAATTTATGTAAAAACATTACCAATTTACTAAACACCAGAAAATTTCGACAGGGGCTACTCACGAATACAACTGCGTTGGCTAGTTAGGTTTTGGTAACGGGCGAGTCTACTGTCACACACACAGCAAATTATAACATTTATTCTCAAAATATTGTATAAATGAATGAGTAATTTATTAGTTTTTTTTTAAAGGAAATGAGTCTGATAGAATATATTTTGGAATATTTGGTTAGTTCACTACAACCCTAGTTCAAAAGCACAACATCAAGCCTGACACTCCCACCAAAGGTCAGCCATAAATCCAGAACGCAGTCATAACACATAACGATCTACTAAGGTTATTCCTACTGAAAGAGAAAAAACATATCAGCCAGTCAGAAACATTTCTTTTGTGCAAGTCATAAATTTCTTTATTACGGGGCAATACCTGGCCGCAAACCGTAATGAAGTCCTTTCTACACGTTGAGACGTTTGCATTTCTTGTAACACATATTTTTTACAGAGATTTATGGCATATTTTAAATATTTTCGAAAAAAAAGTCCTTCTTTTTTCGAAAATATTTAAAATATGCCATAAATCTCTGTAAAAATTATGTGTTACAAGAAAAGCAAACGTCTCAACGTGTAGAAAGGACTTTTTTTAAGAGAAGCGTCCTTGAATAAATTTAAAAATAAAACAACCAAAACCCTATTTGACCCTCAAAAAATTCCCAAAACAATGCTTTGAAATCTTAACAGCAGCAAAAAAGACCCCCCTCAAAGTTACGGAAAACAAACCGGGCCCGAATAATGGTGGCCGGTGATGATTTGAATGGGTGCAAGTCGGTGGGGATTTGGCGGGCGAGGCACGTAACATAAATAACACGAATATTTGCGGGTGCCATAACCGGGTTATTTCTTCTTTTTTTGCCACGAAAGGGGAGAGACCCTTTTTTGCGGAGCCCCCTCGCACCCTGAACCAATATGCCTTTGCAAAAGTTGGGTAGGTTTTTGACGGAAAAGGATGAAGGTTTCGGCAGAGAAAAAAAAGTTGTTGATTTCAGATATTTACAACTTTGAAAAATTGTTTCGTAAAATTTCAACAAACTATTCATTTATTTGGCTCAAACTGTGTAGGGGTCCTCCCTATGACCAAAGAAGCCATTTTGTGTCATTGATTCACTCATACAAGTCTCCATACAGTTTTGACAGCTGTCCATTCAAATTGGTACGTAAATATTCGAGAATTTGTACCTTAAGAAAGATTTTTCTGATCGATTTGGTGTCTTCGGCAAAGTTGTAAGTATTCTAACAAATCAATTGCCCATTTTTCAAAAATTATTTTTTCACAAAATATTATTTTCTCAAAGTACCGTAAAACGGGGTGACTTTGATAGCCGGGGTGACTTTGATAGGTTTGCGATTTTTCCGCAAAATGAAGAGTACAATTAAAATACGCAAGGAATGGCTTAGAAACATACTGACCATGGTAGAGAAGTGTTCAAAGTACCTCAAGAAGAACTTTTCATAAAATTTTGACAAGTTTAAAAAGTTAGTTAACTATAGTTAAGAAAATGTTGATAAAAGTCATTATTTTAAACTTCTCAAAGTGTCATGATTTTCTCAATGAACATGATTTTTAATCGGAAAACGGAATGCATTTTCGGATTCTTTGGACAATTTTCCACTAGGAGAAGGTTAAAAAAGTTTGTAAATAATAAATAATATGTGTTTTTGAAACACAATTAAAAAAATTCTCCAAATTTATAGGCAATTTCAGTTGAACAAATTTCATGTAAAATGTGAAAACTTGTGATTCGTGCTTCGAATTCATTTTAAAATGCAATATAAATGGATAATTTTATAAACAAAACTAGTTTTAACAAATTTTAGGCAAAATTCCAACTATTTAAATATTTTACCTAAAGTTTATATGTATTTTGCTAAAAAGCTTATACACTTAGTAAACTAAATATAAACATTGATTTTTTTTTCTTAAAAACTATATCAGCTACCTTAGTGATGGTACATTTAGCGTACAAATGAAGTTTGAACATCTTAAATATGATTTTAACAAGAAAAACTATGACTATCAAAGTCACCCCGGAATTAAAACTAAGAATTTTTAACGTAACTATTTTTCTAAACATTATTGAAAAAACTTTTTTCCGCAATAGTGCATGGACTTTGTGTGGTCTACCCCAGTACATGTTTTAAAAATAATAATCTTGAGAAAAACCTTACCTGTTGGAAAATATTCTAAAAACAAAATGAAATCCTGTCAAAGTCACCCCGGTTTACGGTACACATTACTTAATTGAAAAACAAATATCGATAGGTTAGAGTACAAAAAAAAAAAACACAATTTATTTGAAGCTTTCTCTTTTCCTATCTCTATTTTTTGCAGTTTTAGCACGTTTTTTAAAACATTTTTTCGTACTATTGGAAAATTACCTTAGTTAGCAGTAATAATTGTTTCAAAAAGATTATGATGTTAAACACAGTTAAAAGGAACTTCAAAACTCTGTTTTGTATTTCAAAAGTACATATGTAACTTAATTTTTCACCAATAAAACCGAATTGAATTGAATAGAAAATTGCAATTTTTGAACAAATTGAAACAAAAATCAAGAATAAAATTTCAAAAGGGTGTAATATTGAATGTTCGGCCCTTTTAAAACGTTAGTTTTGATTTGAAAATAATGTTTTTGAAAAGATCAGAAAATTTCACAAATGTTTCATATTTTAATATTGTAAATCAGTTGCAGAGATATCGACGTTAGAAAATGGCGAGTTGTTTGGGTGAGACTTAAATAACATCAATTTTTCTGTGTTTAAACATTTGCATGGCGATATCTCATCAACTAAAGGTCGTATCAACAATGTTCAAAAAAGCAAAATATAGATATTTTCTCAGCTTTTCAAAAATACTTTTGTTCAAAAGTGGTTAAACATGTGTACTAATTAAAAAAAAATGAAAAACTGCGACTATTTTCAAGAAAGTTACCGAAAAATGGATTTAAATTGAAAACGGTGCACTTTACATCGACAAATTTTTGCGACCAATATTTCGATTTTTTTGAAAAAATCAGTATTGGTTCAAAAATTCATAACTCGGTCAAAGATTTTTTGCACGTCCTGGAAATTTCTTAAAAGTTGGAATTTGATGTCCCCTAAAACAAAATAAAAAAAATAAAAATGTTGTCTTTGCAAATCAAGTTTTAGTGACAAAAATTTAAATTTAAAATCACCATTTTTTTTTAACCGTGTATCATTTTTTTTCAGTATAGTCCTTATCCATACCTACAACTTTGCCGAAGACTTCAAATCGATCAAAAAATTCCTTCAAAAGATACAGATTTTTGAATATCCACATATCATATTTGCATGGATAGCTGCCAAATTTGTATGGAATATTATATGGACAAACTTATGATGCAAAATGGCTTCTTTGGGCATACCGAAGGCACCAAAAAAGTTTCAGCCGGATTAAAAAATACAAAAAAAAAAATCGAATGAGAGTTTAGTTTTCCGGACCTTTAAAAAGATATTTCAAGGTTTTTAAATCCTGCTACTGTTTAATTTTAAAAGACTTTTTGAATTGTTTGACTACAAATAAGTTAATTATTTTGAAATTGTGGTTTAAGTGGGTACGATAACTAGTTAGGGGAACAGCATCTAATTCCAGCGTGCCTCTAATGTTGGCAGGTCAGAACTTTGACATTCAATTAAAGCTAATTAAAAGTGTTTTCAACTGAAATCGAGTGATAAATAGCTCAAGAAGAAGTGAGCAAGCAAGTTTCTATCAAAAGTTTTGCAAAATTAGTTGTTGTAATAGTGAAAATCAGCAATTTGGATGGAGTTAGGAGCGAGTGTTTAACCTGCCAAACATACGAGAATTTCCCCTAGTTAAAAAAATCGTTTTTTTTTGTCTGAGAATGATTTTAAAATTTCACATTTTTTTCTTTTTTTAACATTGAAAAGCCAACAAATGGTTCCCGAGCAATCTCTTTTTAGAACATAAAGTATCAATTGTTATTCGGGAAACCATCCTGCGACGGATGTGGAAAAGGCCCCGGTGCCCTTGAGTCCGGAAAAAATCTTCGAGAACAAAAGTCGCCGTCGGAACGGATGTGTGAGTGGGGGAGTGTTACTTTTGGCCACTGTTCCGAGCTGGGGGCTGAACCTGACTTTGATGAATAATGGGTAACACCCCCCACCCCCCTCCGCTTTTCCTTGAATTTCGACCATGAAAAACCTTGCGGCGATGAAAGACGGCGATCTAAACGATTTATTAATGGTTCCCGCACCAGATGTTAATGGCTAATGGCATTCACACCGAGAGAGCGACCATTTGCCCAAAGCTCTCTTTCTAACGCAAACGAAACATGCTGTGCGGTTGTTTTGTTCCAGATCCGAGGTGGTCTCGGGTTTTTCAGGGGGGACAACAGCTCCCAGGGCACGATCGATGAAAAGCTGCGTGATGAACAGCTTGCAGGAAGTTGGTTAAGGCTTTTAAAAGCCGCTTTTGAAACGGAGTTTTACACAATTGCTGGAAAATTAATAAACGATAATCATCTTAGATTGTTCAGGCCCGCCACAATGGTCGGGGTTTGACACTTTTGACAGCAGTCATTTTGGGAGGAGTAAATTATGCGTCGCATTCAACGAGAGCGAAAACAAAGGAGCTTTAATGTTACACTTTCAAAGGAACTACTAAAAAAAATATCTATCACCCTTCACGTATACTTATCGACTCCGAATAAAATTCTGAGCCATTGTCTGTGTGTGTGTCTCGAAACTAGTTTGACCTAGCTTGTCCGATTCAAAGTCATTCGATCCTTTTCAAAAGTTATAAAAATGGTAAATGACTACAAAAGTTGCGTTAACCGACAAAAAAGGGTTATACATCAGAAAACCCTTGAAAAAGTAAAAACAAAGCTAATCTCTAGAAAATTTAACATAATTTATTTTTTTATCTTAGCTGATTATTTATTCATAAATATTTTTTTTTTTAAATCTTCTAATAATTCCACTGTGGCAATAAAAATTATCATTTCCGGCATTTCCCGGCATTTTATTTTTTTTTTCATCAAAACTAGGCGATCAAAGCCAATGTGCCTGTATACTTGTATACTGTATTTACTGCATATACGGTACATAGAGCTACATCGGCTTTGATCATAAAGTTTTCACAGCGACGAGTTGGCCGTGCGGGTTGGGGCGTGGACTAGTAAGCCAGATATTCAATTCAATTCAATTCAATTCGGTTTTATTTGTGAATAATCAATTTACAATGAGTTCATTTAGGTACACAACAGAGTTTTGGTGTTCCTTTCAGCTGTGATTTACATCGTAATTCAATCGAAAAATTATTGCTTATAACTATGGAATAGACAAGAGTAAGAAATAAGCCAGATATAACTTTCGCCGGTTTGATATGTTTTTAGGATTACAGATATTTTCTCCTAGCGTCTGCCAGATGTAAATTTACACATTATTAGAGGTAAAATTAAAGCTTTTTTCTGTCATAAAAGATGTATCCCTTTTAAGATGTAATTTTACCATGTTTTTTTTTAATGTGAGTTTCAACACTTGAATGCAAAAAGCGTATTAAAATGCATTTTAAACTAGTTCAGTTGTTTTGCAATTTAAAAAAAAGGTAAGATTTGACGAAAACAAAAAATAATTGAAAATTTCAAAAATTCAAAAGATGTTCAAATCAACCCAAACATGCTAAAAATTATTTGAAACGCAGGGGAATTTATTGAAAATCAATTAAAGCTGATTGCACTTAAATTTCCATTGAAATTTAAAGTTTTCGGAAAAAATATTTTTTTTTGTCTCCTGATTTTTCAGGCCAACTTTGAAGGTGGGTGAGAGGGAAGGGGGTGACAATAACTTTAAATAAAATTTGTACCAACATGTCTCTCTATTTTTGACAGTCAACTAACGGAAAATGGAAGCATTTTTAAACAATTTTTGAACATTTTTTGATGAAAAATACGTTTTTTTCGGATGCAGAGCAAAGTGTGTGTGTGTGTCTGTGTGTGCATCCAACCAAACGGGACCACGGGGCCGCTTCTAACAAATTGAGTTGTTTTCATGTATTTTTTAGATCTACATTCTATGCATTCAAATAACTCGCATAGGCATGTGGAAGGTGAAAGCTCTGCCGAGCTTCGGTGACCCATTTCAACGCTGGCTAGCTGAGCGCGAGTTATTTCAGCTTTATCGACAAGCCCCGCCCTGAAGAACGTTTGCATCAATCGGATACAAACGTTATTTAGAACTTCCGAACCCTTGTCAAATGGAGTTGATAGTAACAGTATTCCTAATTCCGAATATAACTCACCAAGTCCCGATGGCCTAATGGTTAGCATTTTTGCTTACCGATCCAAAGGACGGGGGATCGAACCCCGACTCCGAGCGACTTTGATTTTTCGTTCATGTTCAGAGTTTCAAGATTTATGTTTCCTATACTTTCTCGTTGGAAATAGATGTGCATCGAACCCAGGACCATTCGCTTACAACGCGAACACCGTAACCAGTCAGCAACTGCCGCTCCTTTTATTCAGAACCTGGGCAGACGGTAATAACAAAATTCATGCCATTTCAATAACAAATACTGCTAAAATAACAAAAAATGTTATGGAATATTCTTACAAAATCCATTTTTGCATAAGAGCTTAATAACAGTTTATGTTATCATAACCAAATTTGTTATTGGTCTGATATTGGTTAAAAGTCAAAACAACTTTGGAATAACATTTTTTGTTATGGAAGAATAATTGCAACTGTTATTGGGATGTTCGGATTAGTTGTTAAAATAACAAAAAATAATAACAAAGATTTGTTCGAAGAATAACGCAAAATGTTATTAGTCTGTTATTACAATAACAATCCAATAACAAAAAAATCATAACGGCGAATAACAAATATTGTTATAAATAACATAAAATGTTATTGGCCAAGTATTTTCAAAAAACAAAAAATGTTATTCCCACGTTATTTCCGTCTGCTCGGGGAGCAGAGCAACGTTTCACCAAAATCGAAGAGGGGTCGGCGCAACTTTTTCCGATTTTGTGTAAGTTGGCGGAGATTGTGAGTAAAACTTTAAACACTTTGTTTTAGAAATTTGTTTTCCGATTATGGGCAGTTAGGTTAATTTAAATGTATTTTTTTAAACAGAGATTAAAATAGAAGATTACAGTTTATAGCTCAGGGGGTCACATACATGAAGAAAGTCTCAAAATTAAATCTAAATTCATGATTCAAATGAGAAACCAAAAAAAAGGCGGAGTCTTACAACTTTTTAAGTTTTTTTTCGATGAAGATTTTTTTTCGGAATTCTGAATACGCCATCAAAAAGTCCCTTTGACACCAAATTTCTATCTCATCATCGTTTCAGGCTGCAAATTATTGAAAAACATCTCTTTTTTCGCATGTTCAAAAATTGAAGGGGTCGTACCGCCCCTCCGTCACGTCGAAGAGGACAAAATATAGGGGAAATTCTCGTATGTTTTGCAGGTTAAGCCCTTGCTCCTTACTCCATCCAATTTGCTGATTTAAACAACTAATTTAAACAACTAATTTGGAAAACGTTTGATGGAAACTTACTTGCTCACTTCTTATTGAGCTATTTATCACTCGAGTTCAGTTGAAAGCGCTTTTAATTGGCTTTATTTGAATGTCAAAGTTCTGACCTGCTAACATTAGAGGCATTAGATGCTGTTCCCATAGAACATGAAAATTAGGCAGTAAAAATATCATCAAATTAGTTCACAATAATTATAAAAAAATAAGACTATACTGGGCCAGGGATGCCAGATACACAGATTTGTCTGTGTTTCACAGACATTTGAGCTCGTTTCAGACATTTTTTGAGGTGCACAGACTTTTTAAAAACGTCATTAAATTGTTATTTTGTAAAAATATCAATTGAAACTTATTTGGTTAGTCTTCAAATGCTTAAAAACACAATTTTTGATAGATTTCTATGAGTGTAAATTGATTTATCTGAATTTTAGACTAAGGCACAGACATACACAGACTTTTTCACAGACATTTAAAAAAATCATATGGCATCCCTGGTACTGGCGTTCACCGGGTGGTTATATTTGTTTCTGAAAAAAAAAAAAAACTATTTTATTTAAATTCAGATCAATCAATCAAGGCCCTAAAAATATGTGCTACTTGCAGGTTATTGCAGGTTATTTTCGAAAAAGTTTGTCACAGTTCTGATTTTAAGTATTTTTGATTAAAGAATATTTATACTATTACCATACAATCAAAGTTCTTTGTCATATAAGTTTTGTTTGAAACATAACTATTTGAACAGTGATTTTTTTAATTCGTTCAATTTGTTTGATTGCAAATTACGTAATTTCCAAGAGTGGAAAAAGTGAAAGTCTTTTCTTTTTCAAAACCTGATCATACATCACTGGCAAACTATTTGCAACATTCGCCACAAACTTTCATACATTGCAGTTTATCGATCCAAACCCCACTTTTAGAAGCAAATAACCGGAAATACGAACCAATTTGACACCCTGCTTCGGTTCCGTTCTGTTTCCCCGTGCAAAAATGTTGAGCACCATCTATGCGAAATACATATTGCCATCCAACGTCTTCCAGTCCATCGAGTGCATGTCTACTTTTAGGCGCTGCCGGCTGATGGCATCCCCAAGCAACACACACACACACACACACACACACGCTCCAGTGACGATCTGTCGTGTGTGTTTGTGTGGGACCGAAAACGTCAACCAGGGCGAGACAAGACAAGTTGCGCCTGAATGCATGCTTTGAGACTTTGAGGGGAAGATGGCGCTATGCATGGTTGGTGAGGGGACCAAACGAGGTAATAAAATTTTATCAATTTTCCTTCATAAATTCTCGGTTAAAGGGTGTAAACGCTAAAAAAGTCCAAAGATTGCTGTTTTAAAACAGTAGAACTTGAATCTTGACACATGTTTATGGAAGTTTTCATGAATTTTCAAGTGAAATTATAATTTAATGTAGAAATTTTAAATTTTAAATTTTTTAAGTTTTGTCGAAGATAGAACCCAAATTGAAACCAAAAAATCCGCACCCAAAGTCTTTTTTTTTTTGCAGTGTGACAAAGTGGTGATAAAGAAAGCCCACAAAAAGAGAGAAACAGAGAAAACAGGAACAGGAAGTTATGTCACACCACCCTCCCCGCGTCATAGATTGCGTCCCAAATGTGTGCGGATGACACGTTGTCTTCGGCGTGTGTGTGTGCGTGTGACTGTATGTGTCACACCCACACAACCTCGTTACGAATTGATGACACTGACAGGTTTCGGAGCGGAAGTGGAAGCCCAGGTTCGTTTAGAAAGGCAGAACGGAAATAGAGAGGTGTTGCTGCGTGAAGTGGAAAAGGTAAGGGAGAGGGGAATTCAATCAAAACGGTGAAATAGAAGGATTTGGAAGTGGCACTTAAAGAGCAGAAGAATGTGTGGTTAAGAAGCTTATCTTATATAACTTGTCTAACACATTGACGATTATATCGTTTTTGGCCGTAGATACCTATATCTTTTATTTTTTCAAAACTTTCATAAATTGTAGGGTACCTGTAATATGAAGATTTTTCACATAGTTTTTATTTTTTATTTTTGTTATTCTTAAATCTAAGTCACCTTAATGCTGTGTTGGGCTATTCGTCTTACCTGAAAAAAAAATAAGTTCAGTTAGCATATTTTTGTGAATCAATTCAAGAATTAGGCGAATAATTTACAAAACAATGTTTTATTTTCAATAAACGATAAGGCTGGTAAAACATTTATTTAAAGTTTTTGTCCAAAAAAGTAGGGGACAGAAATAAAGTGTTTTTCCTAAAAAATGTAAAATTTTTAATGGAAATCTTTGGGTTAGTTCAAAAATTCAAAAATATTTTGAATTTTAACAAATTTTCGATTATTCTTTCATTTTTTGAAAATAAAGGATTGCATATCAACTGTACGAGTGTAAAATGCATTTTACAACAGTGTTTTCATTGAAATGTTGAAATTCTGGCTTGTTATTTAAATTTTTGTAGCCTCTCCCCCTCGCCTCCAGGGACAAAAACTTCGATAAACATTTGCATCAGCCTAAGTGATCATGTTATTTTTTCGAACATTGAAGCCAATTCAAAATTAAATTCTTCAAAATAATACTTTTCTCCAATTTAAAGAGTTTTCAAGTAATTTTCAAATGAAACTTGTAAACCTCTAAATTTAAATATAATTACATGCAAATCGGCAAAAATGCCAAGAGCACACACTTACTTTTTTCATCTGTTTCAGGACAATAAAATATACATTTTCAAAAAATAAAATAAACAAAACAGAAGACATTTAATTTTATGCTTGCAGAGATAAAGTTATTTGAAGATAGAAATTTAAAAAAATGGGGGCCAAGATTTCTCAACACTGCTTTGACAAAATCGGCTCAAAAATTAGTGAAGATTCGTTAAACCCGTCCCTTGTGCATGACAAAAGCAGATTTAAAAAAATGTTCATTTGAAAATAAAGATAAGCATATTTTAATATTTACCTTAAAAAAAGTCGTCTGTTTTTAGATTCATGTATTTTATTCCAAAAGAAATAATTCAAAATTGACCTTCGCTATGCACACCAGATATGTCTTGAGAGTCTTTACTCCAAATTTCAGCCAAATCGCGAGATATCGTGGGATTCAGCATTTACTACGTGGCCTTTAAATTTGAAATTTTCAGCCGTGGCTTATTCCACCCCTCATTATCCGAAGTTTCAATTATCCAAGCTTTGATGATCCATCGAATCAAGGGATTTTTTGTTCTTACCCGAGCAGACGGAATAACATTTTTTGATATTTGAAAATACTAGGCCAATAACATTTTGTGTTATTTATAACAATATTTGTTATTCGTCGTTATGATTTTTTTGTTATTGAATTGTTTTTATAATAACAGACTAATAAAATTTTAAGTTATTCTTCGAAAAATCTTTGTTATTATTTTTTGTTATTTTAACAACTAATTCGATCATCCCAATAACAGTTGGAGGTATTCTTCCATTACAAAAAATGTTAGTCCAAAGGAGTTTTGGCTTTCAACCAATATCAAACCAATAACAAATTTTGTTATGATAAAATAAACTGTTTTTAAACCATTAGGCAAAAATGGACTTTTCAGGAAGATTCCATAACAGTTTTTGTTAATTTAACAGAATTTGTTATTGAAATGGCATGAATTTTGTCTGCGTGGGTAATTTTACTATCATTTTCATATTTTATTAGAATTTTCAAAGCATTCAACAGCATTTTACGGGCCATATTCGATCAACAATCCAAAATAATAGAAATCTCAATTTTTTGTGGCGATACTTTCAGGAAAAATATGTTTTTAAATGTTTTTCTTGAATGTTTTGACTGTTTATTTACCTAATTCAAATTTATTCGGATTCAAAATAAACTGAACTATTTCAGCTTAAAAGAATTTTATTAGATGGATCAAATGAGCAGCCTTGACAATGGTTCATTTCCCGGGCAGACGGTAATAACAAAATTTATACCATTTCAATAACAAATTCTGTTAAAATAACAGAAACTGTTTTGGGATCTTCTAGGAAAATCAATTTTTGCATAAGAGTTTAATAACAGATAAGGTTATCATAACAAAATTTGTTGTTAGTCTGATATTGGTTGAAATCCAAACAACTTTGCAAGAACATTTTTTGTTATGGAACAATACCTCCAACTGTTGTTGGGATGATCGAATAAGTTGTCAAAATAACAAAAACTTATAACAAAGATTTGTTGGAAGAATAACTAAAAATATTATTAGTCTGTTAATAAAAAAACTATCCAATAACAAAAAAATCATAACGACGACTAACAAATCTTGTTAAAATTAACATAAAATGTTATTGGAAAAGTATTTTCAAATATCAAAAAATGTTATTCCCAAGTTATTTCCGTCTGCTCGGGTTGACGTAATCAATTAAATTTTAACAGGTTTTTATTAGTTTTCAATTAGTCAGTAACACAGTGGCCCAAAATTTAAAATTTAAGCTTAACAATTTTTTAAAGTAACATTAAAAACACATTTTATGAAAAAAAGGATATGGACATCGTGTAAGAATTCATCCATCCATTCATCCGTCATGATAAAATCGGCCAATATTGTTGGTATTTGGTAGTTTTTGGCCAAAAACGTTCCTCAACATTGAAAAGCTTTTAAAATTATCGGACATTGAATTGAGTTTAAGTGATAATAATTGCAGGAATTGCAAACCCCTTCTTTTTTATTTTACTTTATATCATTTAAAGTTGAATTCTCAAAACAAGCATTTTTTTTGCGTTACGGTCAAGAATGATGCAAAATCTGGTACCAATGCTATTCATTTTTGAACAAATGGTGATTTTCGGAAAACATCTGGAATATCGCTAAAAATATAATTTACGTGTGCTTTGTTTCATAATTCAAGGTATTAGAAGGTTGAGTTTTTCCAAAAATGTCCAGTTTTTTTCCAATTTAAAAAAAAAGTGGGAAAGCTGCCATGCAAAAAAAAAAAAAAAAAATGTTTTCGAAGACATAAACATACAATGCGCTAAAATGTCGACCAACGTGCCAAAGTTGTTATTCTTTTTATAAACCGTTCTAACTGCAAAACAAAACACTTTGTAACGACTCTTGGGAAACTTTTCCCATAATCGCTTTCCCTCAAACTCAGAAACTGCTTACTGGTTGCTCAACTTTCTATTCCATCAAAAGGCCCACTTCCAACGATTTGGACAAAGCACTATAAGGAAAAACCACTCTCCCTCCCATTAACAGCTCCAAACTTTCGCCAACAAAGTCCACTAAAAATCACAATTGCTCAAAACATGCCGCATGAAAAGCCGAGGCCAAGGCGCCATTTCGGCAATGTCAACAAAAATTAATGCACTCGAAAATAGTCCTTCTTTTTTGTTGTTGCTGTTGTTGAAGGGGGCTTTCTGTACTCATTGAAAGTTTCTCTGCAAAAATGTAAGAGAAGAAAAAAAATGCAAGAAAAACTTTCGGCAGCACGACAACATCTCACCCACACAAACTCACGGCTCGGCTCTCTTTTAAGGGAAAAGCCCAAGTTTTCAGGAACGGCATGCCGAAAAACTTTATCTAAAGGCAAATAGAAATAAACTTAAATTAATGCCAAGTTTCAATTAGAGTGTACTGCCACCGCCACCACCTTTGGAAGGGAAAGACCTCCTCTGTCTTTTGCTGCTGTCAGAGTGTAGACCGTTGATTGTCCGTTGAGACTCTCAGCACACAAAACCCTCGCGCAGACGTTGACGCCGAGTGAGTGAGTTTTGTTTGTTTTAGTTTCGGGAGCTTTGTTCCGGGGCTGAAGGTCGTTTGCCGAAAGTTTTCATTGAAAGCGTGTTTATGTGACTGCCATGAAAGGTGACGTTCCTTTGGATCATGCGGAGCAAAGCAGTTGTTTTTAATGTTATATTATTTATTTTATGCAAGGAGAAAAAAGAGTTCCCAAAATCGTGAACACCCGTTCATGAAATTGGGAACCACGAACAAAGTGTTCAAATGCCATGGTACGATTTTCAAAAACGTACCATGGAATTTGAACACTTTGTTCGTGGTTCCCAATCATGAACGGGTGTTCACGATTTTGGGAACTCTTTTTTCTCCGTGTGTTAAAACAAAAAAACAAATTGTTCACTCTACAGCATTGCCTTGGCGTTCTCGATTGCCAGATTCCTACTCGAAACTAGGTGTCCAAAGGCTTGATTGTTGAGGCAATTGCAAACCTCTTTTTACACCTAAGCTCCCATCTACCCCGGGATTCGAACTGACGACCTTTGGATTGTTAGTCCAATTGCCTACCAGCGACTCCACCGAGGCATGACTCAGGTAGTCGACTCCTACACCTGGACTGAGCTATCGACCTAAACCTCTAGGTTAGACCGGGGCCAACATTTACTTCCCCGTCCAACGGAAGGCGTGGTTAGACAAATCTCTTCTCGAAAAATACCACCGAGACCGTCTGGGATCGAACAAAAGCCGACTGGGTGAGAGGCAATCACGCTTACTCCTACACCACGGTCCTGGATGACTTCAGATTATTTTTAGACAATGACTTTTAATATGATTGTTGTATTTAACACAAACTTTTTTTTTCAATCAAATTTTCAATCATTTTTGTCTTTTGATACTTTGAGCAGTGTTATTTGGAAACGATTTATTTTTGTTCATTGAATGACGGAATTTCACATTATTGAACATTCAATAAATACAATTTTAATTCTGGTCGATTTTTCAAAACAAGGTTGATTTGGTTGTTTTTAGGCCCCAAAACAACTTTACAAAATTTGGGATCGATTGGTTGCGTCCAAACTTTGCGCATTGCATATTAATTTTGTAGGGAAAATTGTTATTTTTAACAATTAAATTCATATCAATTTTGTTTTTCACTCAATTGATTTAAGGTATTTTTGTCAATTTTTATCGGGAGTCGTAATTTGTAAATTTCCCGGAAATTCCCAAAATTCAAGCGAAAGAAAACGTTTTTAATAACTTTTTGGCACCAATGATTTTAAAATCTGCTAGAAAAAAATAATTAGAGAGCCTAATTTTGTTTACTTTATTTCAATCTACTGTTCATATTGAACTAACAACTAACGAAAAAACTCGCTTCAAATATATGGAAACTTTGTGTTGTGATTTCATGATAAAGTGATTCATGTAAAAATTTTAACCCAGCAAATTTAATAATTATCTTTTTATTCACAGGCTGAAACCACCAAGACTTGTTCTGGATTTGCCTTGAAAAACACAATGTCTACAGGATTTATTTTTTCCTTTGAACTTTATGTGTCAATGTTATGCTTTAACATATTCCGATTTCATTTTGTGACATTTTTAGTCCTTATGCTTTATGGACATTACTGGAAAATCCGCTATTTACATATTTTGAATTTTGTAATTTAAAAACTGTATCTCGAAGCCGTTGGAGTGGCCAAATGAAATTGGACGGGCTTTCTGAAAAATACCTAAAAATACACATCACTTATTTTTAGAACGTTTTTTTCGTTCAAAATTTTTTTAAAAGTTACCAAAAGACTGACGAAAAATGTAGGATGGAATGTCTCTCCTAAAAAAAATACAAAAATCATTTACTAAAACTGTTTTTTTTAAAGTGGTCTAAACGTCAAAATTTTTAAAAACCAGTAGTGGGGATCGATTTTTCAGCCAATTTTTAAATAAAAGTCTCCATATTGACCATTGTCCTATGTCCAATCCTTGGGCAGATACAGCGGTTTTAAAAATAAAAATGTTGAAAAAACGGTTTTTGGTGGTTTTTGGCAATTTCTATATGACAGACTTGGTTTTTCAGTCTCGTAAATATTTTTACCGGAAAGCTCGTCCAATTTCCCATAAGTTTGCCTTTGACAGCTTTTTGATTTATATCGTTTTTATATTTACGTAAGCAAATGTACTGTCCTGGTTTCTACCACAATGAAAAAAATATTAGCTGAAAAAAATATTAGCAATGCAATTAAGCTTATATCTGTAAGCCCTTACATCCAATTGAAATGCTGTCAAAGGCAAATTTATGGGAAATTGGACGAGCTTTCCGGTAAAAATATTTACGAGACTGAAAAACCAAGTCTGTCATATAGAAATTGCCAATAACCACAAAAAAAAAAACGTTTTTTTCAGCATTTTTATTTTTAAAACCGCTGTATCTTCCCAAGGATTGAACATAGGACAATGGTCAATACGGAGACTTTTATGTAAAATTGTCTGGAAAATCGATCCCTACTACTGGTTTTTAGAAATTTTGGCGTTTAGACCACATTTCAAAAAAACAGTTTTAGTAAATGATTTTTGTATTTTTTTAGGAGAAACATACCATCCTGCATTTTTCGTCAGTCTTTTGGTAATATTTTAGGCTATTTCCTCAAAAATTTTGAACGAAAAAAAACGTGAAGTCACCTTTAAATTTAAGTTTTAGACTTAAAAATCAAAAAAAATCATAGATGTGGCGTGTATTTTTATTTCAGTGTATTTTTCAGAAAGCCCGTCCAATTTCCTACAAATTTGTCTTTGACCACTTTTTGATACGACACAACGGCTTCGAGATACAGTAATTTTTAAATTACAAAATACAAAAATATTTAAATACCTTACGCCCTTCTCAAATGTTATTTACGAATACTATTGGCTCCATATGCACAAAAATGGCTTATATAGGTCTAGGATAACATGTCCACAAAGTTTCATTGAAATCGGAGAGGGTCGGGTATAAAAGTACCAGAAAAAATCCTGATTTGTGTGTGTGTGTGTGCAACCAACCAAACGGGACCACGCGGTCACTTCTTACAAATTGAGTTGTTTCCATGTATTTTAGATTTTGTATTCTATACATGCAAATAACTCGCATAGGCATTTGGACGGTGTTAGCTCTGCCGAGCTTCGGTGACCCATTTCTACGCAGGCTAGCCATGCGCGAGGTACCTCAGCTTGAATCGACAAGCCCCGCCCTAAAGAACGATTGCATCAATCGGATTCAAACGTTATTTAGAACTTCCGAGCCCTTGTCAAATGGACAAAGGCCCAGCATGTATATAGTTTGTAGTAATAGTATTCCTAATTCAACCAATCCAAAGGACGGGGGGATCGAACCCCGGTTCGAACGAATTTGATTTTTCATTCATGTTTAGAGTTTCAAAAAATTCATATTTCTTAAATTTTCTTGTTGGGAGCAGATGGGAATCGAACCCAGGATCATTCGCTAACAAAGCGAAAACCGTGACCAGTCAGCCACGGCTGCTCCATAATAGGGACAATACTAGAACGCTCTCACCAAATTCTGGGATCACCCATCCAGCTCCGTAAACTCTTATGTAAATCCCCGCTTCCTTTGCATCTCTTGCGTTGCCGGATGTGGCCGCCAAGTGATCCACACGATTGCCTCCGTCGTCGTTGAACTGGTTTCCAGCTTCCACAGCCACCTGGCCCCGATTTTCTCCGGAGTATGCTCCACCTCGAATTGCTTCTTCCTTGGCTGAGAAAATTCCACTTAACACAAACCACAATCGCCCCCACACCCTTCACTTCCTACACCAAAATTTTTACCAGCAGCAGGCACAGTTTTTAACACCTCCATTTTGAAATTTAGAATTAAGTTTCACAATTTTACAAAATAAACTCGAAAAAATCGAGCAATTTCACAATTTTCAGTCACTTGAGACGAACATTGTTTCCAGACTAAAACCCAAAGTTTGGCTTCAAAAACACTATTTGGTGACCGAGATTTCACGTCAAAATGTCACAACGCCCAATCCACGTGAACACCTCCGAAAAACCGTCGGAATTCTGGTTCCACTTTAACCCACCAAACTCTGGTGAAGTCACGGGTGAAGTACAACACGGATTCTGTAAACCGGATAATCGACCCGCGAAATAGACCCATCCGGAACATTCTTAAATAACGCGTACCGGAACACACCACAAGCAAAGAATTTCGAACGAGAAAACATGAAAAAACGCGGAGCAAAACATTCAGCCAACCGATCTACCAGAAAAAATCCTGATTTGAGCTGGAATTGCTCTTTGATAGCATTTGAGAGATAGCATTTAAAATGAGATAAATTATGTATTTTCTAAAAGTTGTAAAATATTTTCAGCAGACATGCCATTAATTGATCCTCACACTCATTTTGACCTTATTATCAATCAGACACAAAATCTGGATAATTTTCGAAAGATTTCAATTTTCCCGGGAAATTTGCCCTAAACATCCCGCTTCCCGAAAATTTTGCAACCCCGGAAAATTGGGCGTTTTAGGTTATTTTCAAGCCCAAAAGGCTCCTACAAAAAATTGTTAATTTTTGAATTTTTTCTTATATCGACGAGCCAGTCGATCAAGTTACCCAAGTAACCTTTTAGGTTTAATGAAAGCTGTCACAACCGCACCTATCAGCCAAAAACCAACATTAAAACTTTATAGAAAAATGACATTTCATACGTCTTCAAACGTCTTTTGCCAGCACACTTGGCTACGACAGCTTTGAGGGAGTAGACGTGTTGTGACGTGCGCGCTAAAGGAAACGTTGCTTGCCTCGAGTTGTTTGACGGATGGAGGTAGAAGAGACCTCCGAGACGGATGATTTCCAACTCATCCCCGGAAATCGTAAGCGGAAGAAATCCCCTGAGGTCACCGGAGCTGTCGTTGGAGAAGGCAAAGTGGAGCAGAATCTGCTCAACAACAACAATGCCAGCCCAACAGAAGGAGGAGACGCCCCGGCGGTTCTAGCACCCGGCCAGTCGGCAGGTAAACAAAAGGAACCACCTTTGGCGGAGTCCCCTCCGATGCCGGGCTCAGTTCCAGATGGAAAATCGAAGGATCGCCCTCGAGCCACAGGAAGCAGCCAAGGTGAAACGATGCCGAGACGGTGGAGCAACGGAGGAGGAAGCCGGGGAGGTACTCTTCAGTTCGGCTGAGCTGTGGGGCATTTTCTCCGAGTTCATCTGCAGGTTCAAGACCTGCAAGACCCGCTTGGACCAAGTAACTCTCGTCAGTTTCATCCTCGGTCCCAACAGCACCTAAAATGACCTAATAAAAATAAGTTATGAATAAAAAAACGTCTTTTGCCAGGTTTTATTCCGGCGATGATGAAGTTATAAAAATAATTTGAAACTCTAATTCCCTTGATACTATTAGCCGTAGTTATGGCACCAAAACTCGCTCTAATTGTCTATATTATATTTTTTCTGAAAAACGCTTTATTTCGATACAGAATCAGTCAGCTGAAGTTCAAATTAAAGTGCTGTATGTTTACCCTGAAATGACCACAACAGTAATTAACAATCCCAAGCTCGTTTATTTATCCATGACCACAAAACCACCAAACCACGTTGATTCTCCTCCTGTTTTGCGTGATATCTTACTATAATGTGTATATTTTGATGTTCCACCTCGATCCACAAGGCACAGTAAAGTTGCCAGTTATCCACTCCAGGTCCTGCTAAACCTTCCCGGAATCCATCACCGGTTTGCATTCATGAGGCGCAGGCTCTCTAATCTTCCGCAAACCATCGCAAAACGCCAAACCTAACCTAAACCAAACCCACGACGAACCTGGTGCCTCCTAATCTGCTCCCGGTGTAGAGCGAAATCCTCCGCTGGAAGATGAAACGATGCACGCGTCCCTCCATCGACCGACCGAGGGCAACTTATTGTCACAAAATGCAATCTATGCAAATATCCCAGCCAAATGCCCAGACCCGGCCAGCAGTGCCTCCGTCCGCTGTGAATTGTGTGAGTGCGTGCCACAAACACGCTAATCCCAGCTCAGTAATTGAAACTTGGGTTACACATATCATTCCGTACGCGGACGCAGCCCTGTCCTTCCGGGGCTCGTTCACCAGGCTCGACCAGCTGCGCAGTGGCTGGGAGATTCGGGGCAGTGGTTTCAGTTGCAGTATTTCCCCTTGATTTTTGGTAAATTTTAAAGACACATTTTTGCAAAGGGCGTATAATTTGGGAGAAACTTCAAAAATCGTCAATTCAAATTGAAAAAAAGAAAAGGCTTGAGCCTTCATAACTTGGTGCGGAACCCCTGACCAAATTCACATATTGGTTTAGCCCAGTTTGAGTCCACACATGCTTTCGGTGTACACTCGTAGTGCGTAGATTAACCGTTGTGAACGCAGGCCAAGGCAACGGAACGCATGGGCTCGTTGCTGGAATTGCATGGCCAGCGACCGCAGCCCCGGTGCTCGGATTAAAACTGGAATGGGCTCTCGCGGGTAACAATTTACATATTCACGCTTATTCTCTGACGAACTGGCTACCGCGAACTAGCCGAGGTCGTAACAGTGACTACTGGGAGGACACTGTTACAAAATATTTGAGTTTTTTTTCTGAAATGACTGAAATTCATAAGAGCATCAACAATTTCCGTCTTCCAAATCCCCAGTCCTGGTCCCGGTGGAGGTTGGACGGATCAAGGGACTCTACCAATTCTCAATCCCTGGCCAACTCGGATAATCATTACATGACGAAATCCAGTATGCGAACCGCTGAAATTATCGTCTCGAACATTTTCGAACAGTGCACTGCTGGTGCATCGATTACGACTCGCAACAAGAACTAAGCCCCAACCAGCCTGTACCATGGCATCCAGAACGGACCGTCGTCCGGCACGTCATTGTTGTACGGATCAGACCAGCCTGCCAACTGGCCCGGACACTGGCACGTTCCGGAAATAATGAGCAAATGGGCTTGGCACCTCGTTTCAGGAGGTTCCTGCCACAGACTCGTCCAGTGTCCTCCGCAAAAACGTGCCCCCGGTAATGAGTTTTATGGCACAATCCAGCACAGTCTTTCCGGGTAATCAATCCGTCCGGTTGTCCGGGGTTGGCGCTTTCTGAAGGACATCAATTTTGGATGGGATTTACGTTAGCAATGCAAACTGGCGTCATTTTAACCCTTTACTGTCCAAATTATAGTTTTTGATGTTTTTGAGGTTCTGTTTCATGTGTAGAGTTGTTTAAAATAATAAACTTCGTTTCATCAAAAATGAAAAAAGGACATGCAAATTATATTTCAAAACACATTTGTATCGCTGAAAAAGGGTTAAATGAAGAATCTAGCGGCAAGATTGATGGCCATGGATCGAAAATATATTGCCCCAGAGGATGTTTCAACCACTGGTCGTGAAAAGCGCATCGCGCCATTTCGTCTCTGGATTGATTTGGAGTGTTGCAATTTGTCCGACTTGCGCGTCCGAATACGCGTGCTTTTGAGAGGGGAAATTTATATAAGGATTTGAAATGGATTGATTGAAACGATGATTTGATCGCTTGACCTAGAAAAGGGAGGCAGATTGTAAGCTTGGTTAAATTTTGTTTAGAATTTATTGAATCGCTTTCGATATCGTATCGATATTTTGATCAAATCTTGCGTGACTGATTTGTTAAACCTTTACCGTGAATAAAAGGAAAATATTTTCGATCAATATTTGGATTCAAGCTTTCAACAACTTTAGAGGACTGACATTTTATGGAAAAAATGAATTTGGCATTGTTTAGGCTTTTCATTCAAATTAAGCACCGTCATCAAACATGATTTTGAAATTTGAAAAATATTTTTATTTGAAATATCATAAAAATCGACAAAGAGTTAATATTCCAGCATTCAAAATCGAAGCAACTAGGTATATAGCTGAATTTTTGTTGCCTTATTTTTTGCAAAAACGGGCACACAAAAACAGTATTAAAAAAACGAAATATACAAAATATGGCTATTATATGACATGTTTATTTGGCAAAATTGGTTATGCTTTGAAAATTATTCATAAAAAAATGATTTAAGATCTAATTCATCAATATCGATTTTCTTCACAAAAATATTATTTCAAAAATATCACTAACAACTTGCTAAAAATATCGAATCGATCAGAAAATTCTTTTTTTTTCTTTTTTTCTGACACGAATTCTGGCCATATTCTAAAATGTAATATAAAATTTGTACCTGCTCACATATCATTTTTTGGTTAGGTAAAATTACTCAAAAAAGAAAATATTTGCATGAAAAAATGTATCAAATATATTGAATATTAGTTCCATTAATAAACAGTCATAAGTTTTCCAAATATGTAATAATTGAATACTAGTTCCATCGATAAACAGTCATAAGTGTTCCAAATATGTAATAATTGAGAAAAACATAAATTTCAGCTGAAGAAAAAACTTTTTCCGGTACTGTGCATCGACAAATCACAAAAAATCAAAAGATTTTTTAACTAACCAAAACATGCTAAAATTGATTTAAAAAACAAGGGGAATGCATTTTTAATTGATATCAGTTGTTGGCACTTGAATTTGTATTCAAATTTGATTTATTTTGATAAAAAATTGCCCCCTGATTTTTCGGTCGACTTTGAAAGGGGTGAAGGGGGGGGGGGGGGTGTTCTTATAAAAAAACGTTACTTAATCCACCTTTAGGTGGTTGGTGCCTTCCGTGCATTCATAAAAGTGAATACCCTACACAGCCTCAAAAAAGTGTAAAAATAACACTTATTTTTATCAAAATATCTGAGATCCGGCCTAAAAAAGTGTATATAAAACACTAAAGTACTTATAACTTATGATAGGGTTGCCAGATCCTCAATCTCTTGGGCTTATTGGAAAGGTCTTTTGATTACCTATCCAACGATGGATCGCATGATAGATCCGGACAGCTTTTTCATCAAAATATTTGAGATCCGGCCTCAAAAAAATTATAAATAACACTTAAGTGCTCATAACTTTTGATGGGGTTGTCAGATCTTCAATCTTTTGAATGCATTGGAAAGGTCTTTCAAATACCTTTCTAACAATATATAGCATTACAAAAACCACCCTTTTTACAATCTGCAAATTCTTAGCTCGTTTTTTTAGCATAACTTTTGAAGTACTTCACTAAACTTCATAATATTAACTAGAGTCTTGTGGGACCCCAAGACGGATCGAATGAGACCAAAACAATCCAAATCGGTTAAGTCAGTCCGGAGATCAGGGCTGAGCTGTAGGTTAGTCGTCGACTAACAAGTTCTTTACAAAAAATGTCGCCCTCCTTAAACAATTTGGCGCCCTCAGCAGGGCCCAAGAGAAACTTTGCATTTTGCAAATTTGCCAAGTTTCCGATTTGTGCTGCGCCTTCTTGAAAAAGATAGAGCGCCCCCTCAGGTAGCCCCAGGGCGTCAAAAATGCCATTTTTGCAAATTAAAAAAAAAGAGCCTAAGGGAGATCAGGGCTGAGCTGTAGGTTAGTCGAGGTTAGTCGTCGACTAATAAGTTCTTTACTAAAAATGTCGCCCTCCTTAAACAATTTGGCGCCCTCAGAAGGGCCCAAGAGAAACTTTGCATTTTGCAAATTTGCTAAGTTTTCAAGTTGCGCCGCAAACATTTTATTGTAGTTGTATGAATTTTTGCATGCAGTCAAGCTATTAGTTGATCATTATACTTATTTTAACCATCAAAGTCGCTGTCCTATTCCATTTTGATGCAAAATATGATTCAGAATAAAGATTAGAGCGTTTTTCAATGAATTTAAAAATTTCCCGGGAAATTGGTTGAAAACTTCCCGTTTCCCGGGAAATTGGTAACCCCGGGAAATTGGACACTCTACCTATATCGCAAAAAATGCATGAGGACAGATTTCATGCAGATTCTGATATACTTTCATGCCACCATGCATCACAATCATACGACCGCCGGTTGGGTGTATTTGAGCATTATTTTAGTTTCTATTTTTCAACCGATTCATCAAATTCCAACATAATTTTGGAAAATGATGGTTAACTATCTAAGGAACATCCTTCGTTAAATGTTTTTCTCTATCATTTTTTTTTTTGTTTCTTTAGAAGTAATGAGAAATGTATCGTATTTTGACCCTTAGTCTCCAAATTGGCGGTACATTAATTTTAACTTGATACCATTTTCAATGTAATTAAAAAAATGCTAGATTTATATTTGAGTAAGATTTCATTATAATTGTAAAATACTTTAGAAAACTGCTTAATTTGAGCGAATATTTTCTTTTTTTGTAATGTCTAGTATTACGATGTTGTCCCGTCGCACTACATTTTCTTCATAGGTACAATAATGTGTATTTCAAATGAATAATTATTGTATGAAAATGAAATATCCGACTAGAAGATTTATAGAGGTGCAAAAAATGACAGTCGAATAGATCCGGTTGGAATATTGCATATCAAAAGGTTTTTAAAATGTATTGACGTAGTTGGTATTAAACCCAAATAACATATTCCACAACCCCCCCCCCCACACACACGCACATACAGGTGAGTCTACGAGGTCGAATAAAGAAGTTCATTTTTCGAGTGATTTTATAGCCTTTCCTCATTGAGGTGAGGAAGGCAAAAAGAGGTAATATTCAGGTTTATTAAGCTAATTGAGAGTAAAACTTCATTCACTTGGAAAGCGATAAATCGCATTTAAAATTTAACCAATTTCTCAAATTTAATGCGAAATTATTGATTTTATGAGGTATGTTGTCTATTAAACTTAATGTGAAAAAAATTCAACCAACCCACTTAATTTTCAAATTTGTACCATTGTAAACGAATGAAACATTTGTGTGTGTATTAGTTTTTGCTAATCTCAATAAAAAATATTTCAAATTTCTATAATCCAGCACAGCATCCGGAAATGTCAACAACGATATTTTGCCAATCCCGCTGTGAAACTGAAAATTTTGCTGTCCTTCTGGAGAAACGATACGGCTAACTTTTAACTACAAAAAAAACAGATTTGAAAATTAATATCTAGTAACAGTGCCGAAAAGTCCTACTTTTCAGCATCGAAATGTGTTCTGAAAAGTTGAACTTTTCAACACTCGTGTCGAAAAGTAACATTTTTCAATATTGTTTTGTTTTGAACGGTAAATTTACCTAACACATGAATGTTTGACATAAAATTCCATTCAAAAGGTGTCTTTCGGAATTGCAAAACATATTGTGAGCAACTCGTTGCAAAATTTGTTTTTTTCAGCACTCGTCGTACACAGAAAAAAATATGTAAATTTACACAGCACGTAATTACTGTTTCTTATGTAAACTCACTCAATGTAATGTTGAAATATGATGTAAAGAGTAAAAAGTCATGGAAATTACTCCAATGTAAATCTAAATCTAATGTAAATCATGAATCTAATGGAAACGTTGAGCATGGAAACTCAAATCTGATGAATTTCTACCCGTGTTCGGCTTCCTGTAAATTCCTATTTAATGTAAATCATATATCCAATGTATTTCTGCCAAACGTTGACTTCAAAACTACCCGAACTAAAAATAGTAATATTTGGTTCTCTTTCTATCGCTCTCATACTTCGCTGGCCCACTGCCTGAGCCTCGCCCTGAACAAGTTGATGCTTTAGCCGCTCGTTTATAAAATGCGAAGATGGCTCAGTCGGCAGCGGGTAGCAGCAGTAACACCGAACATTCTACCCGGCGTCCGTTCGATTCCAGTCCAGCGTTATTCCACTTGGCCGTCGACGAGAAAGCGTCCCCTACCTGTGAAACAACTTTTTAAAATCATTATTTCCTTTTGCTGCCCGTTTCACTCATTTTAAAATAGAACATAGGCCACGCCCTTTTCCTACTGCAATCCAAGTCGAGCTTCTCATTCCCATTGGCCAATCAGAATTAGTTGATTTGAACTAATGTAAATTCAAATCTAATGTAAATTCCAAAACTAATGTAAATTTTCAAAAGTAATGTAAATTTCCAATGAATATAATGTAAATTTCCAATGAACCTAATGTAAATATACATCATTTATCATGATACCTTTTGGTACATGATAAATAATGTAAATTTACAGAAATATTTTTTTCTGTGTATGTATGACTTATGCTGAAAAATCTTGTTTTCGCAACTTGTTGCATAAACTAATATATTAAGCTCTTTCAAGTTTTTCTTCATTTTACTTTTTTTTTCAAATCATTTTTTTCTTTCAATTCAATTAGTGTTCATGAGAATTCAACAGTTCTGCTCCAGGATGTTACATTTGCAATTCAGAGATTTGCAGATCCTTTCAACTGAGACCAAATCATAAGCCTTTACGTGAAGGGTGCCATGTTTCGAAGTTTAGATTTTGCTAGTTGAGTGCTCTTTTAGGGAAAATAAATTTTAAGAGAAAAACCCTAGATCTATGACATAAAATCATTGTAATCGAAAAGATCCGAAAATTCCACAACATTTGTATTTTTAACATTTTAAAACAAACCATTAGTTGTACGATGGTGCCACTAGCAGTCCAATCAACAATAAAAACAAAGGAAAATTGTAGGAAATTTTCTCAGCTCTTCGAAAACATGTTTTGCCGGGGTGCTTTTGTTCATCAAGTATTTTAAAATAGCAAAAAAATACCTTTAAAAGGAAATCATTTGAATACCATGCACTTAAACGAAAATGTACATATTGCAATGATTTTTGAAAATTAAAAAAAATAAAAATTCATATCTCCGGTACCAGATTTTGCGCCTTAACACCAGCGTCTTTTTTAGTTCCCTTAAAACAAAAAAAGCAAAAAAAAATTAAAATGAAAATAAGTATCTTGGGAATTCAACATTGAGTAATAAAAAGTCAATAAAAACCAAGATTTTTTTTCCACCTACAAGTTTGCAGCAGCCGTCAGTTCGATCAGAAAGTCTCTTCTCAAGATACAAATTTTTCAAAGGTTGGATAGAGATTTTTAGGCAAGTAATTGATTTTTAAATATTGAACCATCCTGCGTTTTGCTGCAAGGGAAATTTAGGACCAAAGTTAATGTTATAATGTACCATATTTGTCTTTGAGGGGAAATCGAATATAACTGCGAGATCAAAATTGAACAGAAAGAAATATTTGTGGAATCTTCTTACCCTTTCAAAGAAGATTGTATTAACTTCTTCGACATTTTCTCCTGAATGAACCACGATCCACTTCCCAGTCAGTTGAAATTTCTCCCCACAGAACTGTTGCTTTTCTTCAATTTACTTTTATTTGACACTTTGCCAAAATAAAGCACGATACAAATTAAAAATTTATCGCACGAAAGTTGCACACTCAAGTCTTCACGATTGCAAAAAAAAAATTCTAATTCCAGTCACACCAGGCCCATTCCGGCAGTTCCAATTTCGGGGACGACGACGACAACGACGAAAAGCCATTCTGCAGGACGTGACCGTCACCATTTTCGTGGTTGTTTCCTTATTTCAAATCGACGTCGCCGTTACTTTTCCGCTCCGAAAATTTGTCGCCCCTTTTCGGTCACACGCCGCCACAAAACTTTCCTTCTTTCACTGCTCTCGATAAACCCGAAGCCGTTATGTGTGAGTCGTTTTAAATTTTATTGCCCCCGAAAGGTAGGCAAACCTCGGAACACAAACACAGAGTGTGAGCAAGGGGGCTTGCCTACCTTTCGGGATGAGTAGGAGCTTTGCAGATTGCATAAGCGTAGGGGCGATAACCGGGTTTATCGCGGATTGTTTTGCGAGTGCAGAGAGAGAGAGAGAGAAATAGCAGCAGGACAAATTGAAAACTAGTTTGTCTCACTTTGGTCACAAAGTCGAAAGTTCGGTCGAAACAGCGCAGCAGGTCCCGGAGCCATAAATCAGCTCCAGGGGTTGACAGATTTGCACGATAGCAGCCCCAGCAGTATAACCGTGGCACGGCACTTTCTCGAGAATCAAAACTATAGTGCGAAACGTACCGGAACGTTTTGAGAATATTGAGCAGTGCCGGTGTGGGTTGCGTACAGGGTGACTATTTGTAAAAGCATATTTTTCGAAAAGCTCTAATTTGTTTCCAACTAAAAAAAATTGCCAGTGCTTTTCTATGGCTCGAAAGATGCCTGTTTTGTTCACTAAAACATATAAAAAAATCAAAATAAAGAAAAACAAATTGTAAAAAAATAAGAATCTGATTTGTTTTTTCGTGTGCCATTCTGTTCAAGTCCTTATCAATACCTACAACTTTACTGTAGACATAAAATTGATCAAGAAATTCCTCCATTGTATACACAGCTGCCTAATTTGTATGGAGACTAAGGTGCACAGAAAATATGACCCCCTGCTCCACAAGCAAAAAACAGTTTTTTGGGTTATTTTAAGCATCTGTGCAAATTTTGAGCGAAATTGGTAGAGATTAACCCATCAATACCCGAGACTAAAGATAAATGTTTTTCATACAAAAATGACTTTTTGGAATCACTAATAACTTGCAGGATCGAGATTTACAGCTTTGGTATGTTTTACAAAGTAGTAGAGCATTGAATTTAAAATGAGAATCTCACTTTTGGGAACATTTTGATGGAAGAAGCGCTCCGTGCAGGCCAAACCGTAGAAAATTGGGTTTTCCATACATTTTTTAGATTTTTTCCCATACAAACTTGATCTTCGAGTATCAATGGGTGAATGTTGACCGGTTTTGCTCATATTTGGCCCAGAGTCCTTAAATAGCTCAAGGAACAATATTTAGCTTGTGGATCGAAGTTTTGAGAAAAAGTCAAATATACGTACGTTCCCAATATACGTATTTTTTTATTTTCTAGATTTTTTATATGTTTTAGAGAACGAAAATCTGCAACTTTTGAGCCATAGGAAACTATGGTCGAAAAATCTGCCACCGAGTTATTTTTGAATTTTTGAAATAAAAGCGATTTTTGGAAAAAAACGATATTTCACTTAAAAATAACTAATTTTGTTATAAAAAATTAAATTTGAAATCGAAAAGTACCTTACAGATTTTTTGATAAAGGGTTGCGTTTTCAAGATATAGCCACCGAAAGATTGATTTTAGCGAAATATTTGCAGTTTTTCGATTTTTAAAAATAGTGACCATCGGGACTGGCAACACCAGCCAGCAACAGTCAACTGTTCGGTGCTCCTCAAACTTTTCGATTTTTTCGCCGTAATAAACAGTGTTTACCCGCGAGTTTGCTGCTCCAGCATGCCAAGGGCCAGCCGTGGCCGTGGCAGTTCGAGTGCGGCCTCGAAAAACCCGCGAAGTTCATCTACCGGCAGAGTGCAGAAGGGTAAACACACCAACGCCGCATCGACCGCCATCGCGCACGGGAGCGTGCCCAGTGACGTCACCGATCCATCGTTTTTACACGTGTCATACCACCCACGTGAGTCCCCAGTACGGACGAGACAATCGACCCGGGCATCCGGAAGCACTTCCGGCCAGCAGCAGCAGCAGCAGTCCACCAGCACTACGACAACAACCACTTCCAACGTTCCCACCAGCAACGAATTTGAGATGCTGAGTGGAGAAGAAAACAACACCGCCAGTGACAGCAGTAGTGCTAGCGACGACGATGACTATGATGAACTTGCGCGCAAGCAAGAAAAGAAGAAAAAAATGCAACTCTCCGAAGGAACGACGTCCACCTCCAATTTTTGTTTTGGAAACGTTGGCAGACGATATTGACGAGTTGCTTGAGGGACTCCAATATTGTCTCAAAATTAGTAAAACTTCAGTGCAAGTTATTACGCACAATAAACAGAATTTCGACCTGGTGGTGAAGAAGTTGAAGTTGCGAAACTTCAAATTCTTTACATTTGATCCTGCAGAGAAGGTCCCAGTGAAGATCGTCCTTCAGGGATATCCGGACCGCCCGATCTCCGACCTGGAATAACACCTGACGGGCGTCAAGGTTAAGCCTCGAGAAATAAAGGTGCTCTCGAAATCGACAACGGTGACAGGTACGTACACCTTGTACCTCCTGTACTTCGATCGCGGGTCCGTCAAAATCCAGGACCTACGGCGGATCAAAGCACTGGACGGCTTCTTCGTGACGTGGCGATTCTACACGAAGAATCCGGCCGACGCAGCGCAATGCCACCGCTGTCAAAAATTCGGACACGGTTCTAGAAATTGTAATCTTCCACCCCGGTGCGTAAAGTGCGGTGAGACCCACTTTACCGAAAGGTGCAATCTTCCGCGGAAAGACCAGCTGGGGGAAAACGCCCAGCAGCACAAAGCGCGCGTCAAGTGTGCGAACTGTGGTGGAAACCACACGGCGAATTTCCGTGGCTGTGCCGCGCGGAAAAAGTATCTCGAGGAGCAGGACAAGAAGAAGAAAGCGCCAGCGTCCCGCCAACCTCCAAAGATTTCGAGCACGAACGCTGCAGCAGCTGGCGGCGGAGCGGTTCCATCGACCAACCCAGCGTTCCCTCCCGGTTGGGGAGGTTCGTACGCTAGAGTAGCCGCTTCTGGGAGCGATACTTCACCGGGACAAGCAGACGTTACCGGAGATGACCTCTTCACGCTTCCCGAGTTTTTCGCTTTTGCTGGAGAGATGCTCACGCGCTTTCGTGCCTGCCGGAACAAGGCAGAAAAATTCCAAGCTCTTAGTGAGCTGATGATGAAGTACATCTACAACGGATAAGCTGCCGTGTGCAGCGAACTTTTTCGACGTCAAAAGACAAAACAAACTGTGATCTAGTTTTAAGCTTTTCTATTTCTATCCTTTTCCTTAGCAAATTTCGAAGGTTTTTTTTTTAAATAATTTTTCCTTCTGTTGACAAATCCATTGTTAGAATATCAAATTGCATCAAAATGAACTAAAGTACAAATCATAGTTGAAAGGTACTCCAAAACTCTATTAGGTTATAAGAATTACAAAATTGTGAATTGATTATTTACTAATAAAAACTAATTGAATTGAATTGAAAAAAAAAATAGTGACCATGAGTGACCATTTCTAAAAATATTTTTTTTGAAAAGTTCAGAAAATTTGCTAAAAAATTGTCAAAGAGACATTGAAGATTGGACCTCTGGTTGCTGAGATACAGCGGCTTAAAGAAAAAGAAACACGAAAATTGAAGATTTCTAAGTCTCACCAAAACAACCCACCATTTTCTAATATCGATATCTTAGCAAATAATGGTCCGATTTTCAATATTTTAGCTAATACATTCGTGAAATTTTTCGATCTTTTCGAAATAAATATTTTGTAATATTTTAAATCTAGACTAACATTTTAAAAGAGCCAAACATTGAATATTACGCCCATTTCAAATTCTAGTCTTGATTTAAATTTTTCCAAGATATTTTTTTTCTCGAAAAGATCGCAAAATTTCACGAATGTTTCATGTTTTAACATTGAAAATCGGACCATTAGTTGCTGAGATGTCGACGTTAGAAAATGGTGTTTTTTTCCATGAAATTATTTTTATTAGGTCCTTTTCGGTACTGGGACCTGGTGAGGACCGAGTCGGCTTTTGTAATTACATTTTTCTTAAAGCTAAGAGTAATTACAGAGGATCTTGTGAAAATGGTGGGTTATTTTGGTCAGACTTAGAAAACTTCAATTCTGAAGTTATTTTTGAAAAGGTCCAATAAACCAAATTTCCAGTTATTGCTTTTTTTGTGTTTTTTAAACCGCCTTGAGTCAGGGGTGTTAAAAACACCCAAAAGGCAAAAACTGAAAATTTGGTTTATTGGACCTTTTCAAAAAAAAACTTCAGAATTTTCGAGTTTCTTTTCCTTAAAGCGGCTGTATCTCAGCAACCCAAGATCCAATCTCCAATGTCTCTTAGACAATTTTATAGCCAATTTTCTGAACTTTTTGAAAAAAAAAGTTTCTCAATAGTCCTCAACAAAACCTACAACTTTGCCGAAGACATTGATCAGAAAATTTTCTCAAAAGTTACAACTGTTAGAAGTTTTACGTACTATTTTTGTATGGACAGCTGCCAAAATTGCATGTTGACTTGAATGGGTGAATCAATGACACAAAATAGCTTCATTGGCCATATAGAAGGCCCCCACAAAGTTTGAGCCAAATCCAAAAATAGAAATAAAATCCATTTTCGGTTTTGATAGAGAATTGCTCACGTTTGTTTACGGTTTAACGAATCGACTTTTCTCCGTGCAGGGTAGCCACCCTGCTAGGCCAAATCCTTCCATCCAAAGACAATTTGCTCCGGGCGCACTCCCGGTGGCCGCAAGCAGTTTATTCCGGCACTAGTTGTAGAAGAGCAGGTACTTGTGGTGCTCCATGTCTCTGTACGTACAGTGTGTCCTACACTTTTCTGTGCTGCAAAATGCAATAAACGATTCGATTCCTCCCGGAACCTCGCTTCGGAGCGGCTTTTGATGGCCATCGGTCGTTCGACTTACGAAATTGTGGCCCAAAGCCAGCACTGTACAGCCAGTGAGCCGTCAGAGAGCACTTTACGACTTTTTATTGCCGAGCAGGGAATATTTGGCCAAGTCTAATGGCCGTCCAGAACCACCACCGATCGAACCAGCAGCGGCAGCAGTAGTAGTTGTTCCGGCAGCCAATCCAATTACAATTATTTTTAGGCCCCTCTCCAGTTCTTCCAGCACCACCACCGGGTAATCGTAGCAGCAGTCAGTGTTGCCAGCTTAAGCAGCAAGCTGTTTGCGAGCGATTGGATATCGTTCAATTAAAATTGAAATGCTCGGAGCAATCCAGGCAGAGGAGCACCTTCTTCAGAGTTCTACTGCACGGCGACGATGACTCCTTTTGAGGATTGAAGCAGTTTTGCCTACCTCCGTTAATCCGAAATTTAGCCCCGGGAATTCCTGCGGAATTGAGATTCGGAGATTTGAGAGAAGATGAAGTTGACAAATTGACTGGTTTTGATTGGCAAAGAAAGGTAGATAGAGCCAGGAGAAGTGGCACTTTGTTTGCAGATCTCTGGGAGCACTATTTGATTATGGCGTCTAAATTGAGAATGAACACTTGTTTGTTTTCACTGGGGAACAAATCGTTAAGAGACAGGTAGTTATACTCTTGTGCGGTAGGGTAGAGTAGTCATCAATGAGACACTTTTGGTTTATAACTTTCAACGAAATTGTATTTTTTTACCATCATGTTTTTTTTGCTGCATTTTATACATTTTTATGTGTTCTAACTTTGACAAACATATGAGATCGATCTTACATCTACAGCCAGACTTATTGAACTGTCTTATTGTGTCTCATCCTGACAAATAAATATTGTGGATTTAGTTGGTAGCTGGATTTTCTGGCATCTTCTCACGGTCATTGGAAACGGTCGTGGATAGACCTAGGGGTTCTCAATTAGAGTGAAAAAGTTCAAGTTATAGAAAAAATATGGATTAAAATTTTGATTTTCAACCACTTCTCCGACATTAAGAATAATTGTTTGAACATGCTTGCAAATTTTTCAAACAGACGGAAAAATATTATTTTTGTCGAAAAAAGTTTCATTTTAAACCACATGCTCACCCCTAATTCTGGCTCGATGCTGCCATCACGCGACCGCGTGCTCTGTTTGTTTGTTAACAAAGCTGCAGCTGGATGGTGAGACGAATTGAGAAGGGGAGAGGTTTTGACATTTATATGCCCGCATCTGGCTCGCCGCTTATTTTGTCGGCCGTTGAGCCGACGGTCGTTTCCAACGACCGAGTCCAGCAAGGTACTGATCGTGCAATATTCCATATTCCAAAAAATAATATTTGCATGCATTTTTTTATATGTGCAGTAAACATTCTAAAGGGGTTAAAAAATCTTTAAAAAAAATCATATTTCCGATTATTTATTAAATGAGCAATTCCAGCTCAAATCAGGAATTTTTCTGGTACTTTTGTACCCGACCCTCTCCGATTTCAATGAAACTTTATAGACATGTTATCCTAGGCCTATATAAGCCATTTTTGTGTATATGGAGCCAATAGTTCTCGAAAACAACATTTGAGAAGGGTGTAAAGTATTTACATATTTTTTGTATTTTGCAATTTAAAAATTACTGTATCTCGAACAGTTGCGTCGTATCAAAAAGTGGTCAAAGACAAACTTGTAGGAAATTGAACGAGCTTTCTGAAAAAATACACTGAAACAAAAATACACGCCACTTATATGAGATTTTTTGATTTTTAAGTCTAAAACTTAAATTTAAAGGTGTCACGATTTTTTTCGTTCAAAATTTTTGAGGAAATAACCTTAGATGTTACCAAAATATTGACGAAAAATGCAGGATGGTATGTCTCTCCTAAAAAAATACAAAAATCATTTAATAAAACTGTTTTTTTTTTTAAGTGGTCTAAACGTCGAAATTTTCAAAAACCAGTAGTGGGAATCGATTCCCCAGACAATTTTACATAAAAGTCTCCATATTGACCATTGTCCTATGTCCAATTCTTGGGAAAATACAGCGGTTTTAAGAATGAAAACGTTGAAAAAATGGGTTTTTTTGTGGTTTTTAACAATTTCTATACGACAAACTGGGTTTTTCAGTCTGGTAAATATTTTTACCGGAAAGCTCGTCCAATTTCCCATAAGTTTGTCTTTGACAGCATTTCAATTGGATGTAAGCTGTATCTGTAAGCTCTATAAGCTAATTTACTATCCAGGTTTCTACCACACTGAAAAAAATATTCTATTTTCAGTTATGAGCAATGTAATGAAGCTTATATCTGTAAGCTCTTACATTCAATTGAAATGCTGTCAAAGACAAACTTATGGGAAATTGGACGAGCTTTCCGGTAAAAATATTTACCAGACTGAAAATCAAAGTCTGTCATATAGAAATTGGCAAAAACCACAAAAAAACATTTTTATATTTAAAACCGCTGTATCTTCCCAAGAATTGGACATAGGACATTGGTCAATATGGACACTTTTATGTAAAATTGTCTGGGGAATCGATTCCCACTACCGGTTTTTGAAAATTTCGACGTTTAGACCACACACTAAAAATTTGGAATTTTACATTTGATGTAATCTTTATTCAAACCGGTTATCAAATCATGTAAACGTCTTTTCGATGTAAGATTAGGTTTATTTTAATGTAACTCGGTGGGTCTCGTTGCGCAGGGGTAGCGGCTTCGGCTGCCGATCCCGATGATGCTATGAGACGCGGGTTCGATTCCCGCCTTATCCACTGAGCTTCTATCGGATGGTGAAGTAAAACGTTGGTCTCGGTTTCTCCTGTCTCATCAGAGGCGCTGGAGCAGAAATTCCACGTTAGAGGAAGGCCATGCCCCGGGGGGCGTAGTGCCAATAGTTTCGTTTTAATGTAACTCGATAAAATTCCCATTGGGATTCCTTTACATCGTGCGAACCCTAAAATTACATCAAAACTAAACTAACTGCACGCCTAATAAGATGCACATATCTGGAGCATCAAATTTGATGTAATGTTACATCTAATAAAACCCAATATCACGCACATTATCCACTACACGTTTGTCAGAATGTTGAAACGTCAAAACGTCAGCAAGGGTTCACGTCGCAGCGGGAAACAATTTTTCGTTCAGTTTTTTTTTTGCAATTGTGTCCTTTATTGCCGGAACTTACTACAGTTTAAGATAAAACAAGCAAATCGCTAATAAAGGTGAGTTTAATCGATCTTGAAGTGATATGCAATAGATTGGTAACATGTTTTGTTGATTTCCCCTTATTTTTTTTAGATCGCGAACATCATGGAACATAAAGGGAAATTACAGTTCAAGCCAAGTTTATGCCGCTGTTCCGCTACAGATGCCTGGACACTTTCTGAAAACGTTCCCTCATACAAAGATGTTCCCGAAGTGAACCGAAACTGTCACCTGCTTGAGGGTTGGCCAACACACTACAAATGGGTAGTGGAAAAAAAAACAAAAGCAGTGATTAAAATGGAGCAATTCTGGCGATTAATCGAAGTTGAAAACACAAGGATTGGGCCATGAGTAAACATTTATTGTAATTTTCTGAGATGTGAAGAGTGATGTGTGCAATAAAAACGTATTGTTTTAAGAAAATGTAAACACGTGTTTTTCCTCGTCCAATAGGAATGATACGATTCGTATAAGAATTATTTCCGACCAACATTACGATTAATGTAATTTTACACGATCGTCAAAGCCCTTTGGAACGTGTAATATTACGTTTAATTTGATCCAACTTTGCGTCTAATTTGATGCTCCAGTTATGTGCATCTAATTTGACCGAAAATTACACGTTTTTTTCGAAGTGTGCACTTTAAAAAAAAAAAACAGTTTTAGTAAATGATTTTTGTATTTTTTAGGAGAGACATACCATCCTGCATTTTTCGTCAGTCTTTTGGTAACATCTTAGGCTATTTCCTCAAAAATCTTGAACGAAAAAAAATCGTGACATCACCATTAAATTTAAGTTTTACACTAAAAAATCAAAAATTCACATATAAGTGGCGTGTATTTTTGTTTCAGTGTTTTTTTTCAGAAAGCTCGTCCAATTTCCTTCAAGTTTGTCTTAGACCTTTTTTTTGATACGACGCAACTGCTTTGAGATACAGTAATTTTTAAATTGCAAAATACAATTTTTTTTTTAAATACCTTACAGCCTTCTCAAATGTTGTTTTCGAGTACTATTGGCTCCATATACACACAAAATGGCTTATATAGGTCTAGGATAACACGTCTACAAAGTTTCATTGAAATCGGAGAGGGTCGGGTACAAAAGTACCAGAAACATTCCTGATTTGAGCTGGAATTGCTCAAATCCTTTCCAAAGATGATTTCCAATCACTCCTAAAAGTTTCATAAAGATATTTCATGATTTAAGTGAGTCGAAGACGATTAACGTTTAAAGTTTTGCCATGCGCAAAGCGAACTGTCAAACTTAGTGAGCGTTTTTCTCAAAACACCGAGTTGATTTGCGGGTGCCACGATATCTCGAGATGGGATGGACCAACATGGCTTAATGTTTGAAGTGAGGACCCTCAAGACATATGTCGCGTGCATGACGAAGCCCGATTTTGAAATTTAAGTTTTTTAAAAATTACAAAAATCAAAACTGTTAATTTTTTGATATGAAAAAAAGAAAAATATTTTTATCTTTTTTTAAAATAAACTTTTTGAGAATCAGCCTTCGTCATGCACACGGGACCCGATTAGTGAGTCTTCACCAAAATTTTGAGCCAATTTGGTCAACGCAGTGTTGAGATATCGTGGCACCCGTTTTTTGAAACTGCTAACTGAAAATAGCTATATGTCGGCAATGGTAGATCCAAATGTCTTCATATTTATTTTGTTAATAGATAAAAATGTTTTTTAATGCCCTGAAAACAGATTTTTTTTGTTTAAAGTTGAAATGTCTGCTCATACCAACCTCTGACATTTTAGCCAATTTACATGTACATGTGACCCCTTAATAGAACTGGGCTAGATAAATAAGTTCAATTCATTTAATAGTTTTCGATAAATTTCAATTTGATGTATTTTTTACGTAAAGCACTGATGTTACCATGGACGTAAATGTGTTAACGTACAAATGAACACTTTTTCACAAGTCTTAAAACAATAATAAATTGAAGTTGGATGTCATGTGATTGCCAAATTTTGCAAATTACAATCAACATCAAATATAATTAGGAGATTTTCTTTGAACAAGAAACAAAGCTAGCGAGAAAAATCCATTTTTCAAAAAAAAAACTTTCAAACTATTTAAAAAAAGAGAAAATATTTCATCTTCAACTCCAACCCTCCAAACCCTTGGGTTGGATTTTCACCGCCGCGAGAACCACAACGTCAACGACCATTTTGTTTCATTTTATGTTCTGCTAAAAATAATAACAATAAAAACAACACCACACTACCACTAGCACTAACAGTACAGTGAACTTCAGTGCCGCCGCGTGTTTATGCACTCAAAGAAATGGTTTTTCGAGAGAGAGAGAGAGAGCGAACGAACGAAACAGCTAAAAAAAGCTAACTTTCTGTGAGCTTTCCCGAGCAACGATTGCGTGTGCGTGTTTATTGGCGAAAGCATTTTACGCCTCTTTTTTTAGGGGCGCCAAACTAGAGAAGTGCCGTCGATGGTGGTGAAGGTGGGAAACATAGAAAACATCGCACGCAGAACCCGGTGGAAAACTGTAGCGTGTACTGCGGATTGGCAACACTTAAAGGTCCATGGGAAGTTTGCTGATTTCAAATACGGACTTCAAAGCGAAGATTTCAAACAAACATTGAAATGTGTTAGTGGATGAGCCTTCAAGTACGGACTTCAAAAAGTAAATCATAAAATCACGGTCGTGGTAAACTTCGAACGCAGGTAAGTGTGTGTTGTAGATTGTAAATGAAATAATTAGTAAAAAGCAATGAATAAGGTAAGTAAGTTCCAGAGTTCCAGTCCATCTTAAGAAGTGGTTCCTGCGAAGCAGTTTCTGTCAGTTCTGTCAAACTAGAGCTGAAAATCTCTAGAATTTAGCCAGTTTCGCTGAACTCTGCTGATTGCTCCAATTTTTTTCCCGTGCTCGTCCGTTCACGTGCCACGAGCCCACGATAGAACGGTACAAAATATCGCTCTCGCAGTGTGAATGGATGGGCTCTCTATGGCACCCGCCGGTGCGTTCGGATCGTGGTTTGACTTGGTAATGGCCACATCGAGCTGCCATTTTCGCCGGCTGTTGCCACACGGTTCCTGTAGTATCGCAGGATAGAGCTAGGTAGATCGTTCCGGTAGTCCTCCATAGAAGCCGGGTGAAGCCTCGCCGTGAGTATTGAATTGATTTTACGACACACTTGGCAAAGCTCGGGTGCTTCCGTTTGGACAGGGTTGAAGTATAGCGATTTGATGTTTGATTTCGAAGATTCACTTAACTTGGCTTATGATAGGATTTAGCTTCCTGTGGTTGTACGTACCTGGAAAAAAAAGAGAAAAAAAATCTGTTAGGTTTGATTGTATCACGCCACACCCCTGGCTCCCTCGGTCTATTGCAGGCAACAAAAAGCAATTCTTCTAGCATCGAAATTCGACAAACTGCAAATGTGATTGCATAATCGGCACCAACACCGCACACGCGCCACTGTTGATGCCGGCATCGTCCTAACGAGTAAATCCCACGTGACTGGGTTCAATTCGACACGGATAGGAATAGAAATTCACGCAAATTTCAACGCCGCCGTCGTGCGCCATCAAACAAAACCAAACTTCAATTGGATGCGTGATGAAACCGTTTCGTGGTGGAGGCAGCCACGTGTGCGCTCCTTTCACTCGTCACGATATTTGTCACGACTCCTAAGCAAGCACCACGAGGGCGGGCAGCACAAAAGTTGATTAAACTCGTCGGGACCGATTTGGAACCAACACGAGCAACCGTAATAGAACGCTGCTTGTTGCAAACAAAAAAGAGCAAATTTTGTTTGAAACAAAGATGATTTGCTCCAACCGAGGGGTGGTACAATGCAATTTGATGTGTCGTAAGTGATATGGGCTTGACACCCTCTCGAGCTCAAGACGGCTCTAAAAATAAATGTCAAAAATTGACGCAACACAGCGGATGCTGGGTGCGAGCGGAGGAATTTCATTTTGTCGGGACCACATTCCGAGGGACGGAGCTACGGAGAGGTGGGATCTTTATCATCATCTTGTGATGTTAAAATTAGGACGGTTTTAGCTGGGCGAAGGCTGTGAGTGATGCCTTGCTGGATTGACTTTCTAATGGATTAAGTGGCAGGGCAAGTGACACGAGGTCAGGTGGTAAGGGCAAGTCTATACATTTTGAATAATGTTACTTTTGTGATAAACGATGCTTCAAGTACAGACTTCAAAAGAATATTGAAACTTATACTTATAAAACAGAAATTTTATATTTTTGTATTTTTGTATTTTTGTATTTTTGTATTTTTGTATTTTTGTATTTTTGTATTTTTGTATTTTTGTATTTTTGTATTTTTGTATTTTTGTATTTTTGTATTTTTGTATTTTTGTATTTTTGTATTTTTGTATTTTTGTATTTTTGTATTTTGTATTTTTGTATTTTTGTATTTTTGTATTTTTGTATTTTTGTATTTTTGTATTTTTGTATTTTTGTATTTTTGTATTTTTGTATTTTTGTATTTTTGTATTTTTGTATTTTTGTATTTTGCCTTTCTTACTAAAGAAAGGTATAGGTTTTACTTTAAGCCAGGACGTCATTTCCATCTTCGTAAATATGTCGATTCAGCATGAATTTTAATCGGAAAAATCGTCAAAAATCACACTGCATCGATTTTCGACGCTCTATCGATTCACCTTGACAGAACTCGTCTATCTCACACCCTCGAATTTTGAGAAAATAAATTCCGTGGAGGTCGAGTGATGTTCGTATGTGGTAAAATTTTGCTAAATTTTGTGTCGCGCCGTTCTCAGCTCCCATATATCCGATTTCGATTCTTCTAAATGCAGATGAAAGCTAGTGTGCTGAACCTGGGCGAGTTGTCTCGCAAATTTCGAAATATCCATCTGTTTTCGGATGCGGCCAGACTTTTCAACAAAATACACAGTTTTCAAATGAAAATATGGTCAATTTTTATCATTTTCATATTTTTATTTATCTCAAAAATTGCATTTTTCGAGCTCTACAACCTCCCAAATTTTCATCCAGATCCATAATCTGGTTCTGGAGTTAGAGCCGTTTGATTAACCTACCAAAAGAAAAAAAATCCCTAAAAAAAGGTAAAAGCCCACCTGGTGACCTTCGCCAACATTTTTCATTTCTGATTTTATTCAAAATTTCTTGCTACATTCATAGTACAAACCATGAGTGAGCACCTGAAACAAATTCGACATCGATCGGCAATCCCGATCAATTTTTAGACCGATTTACTTTTGCCTTTCTTACTAAAGAAAGGTATAGGTTTTACTTTAAGCCAGGACGTCATTTCCATCTTCGTAAATATGTCGATTCAGCATGAATTTTAATCGGAAAAATCGTCAAAAAATCACACTGCATCGATTTTCGACGCTTCGTCGCCAAGTCGACAAGTTGTCAAGTTGAGCTTCGAATGCTGGCGCGAGAATGCTGGCGCATTTATTTGCTGGCTCGACTTATACTCGTTTGTAGTAGCTTGTCTACCGATGTTTCCTACAACATGTAAGATATCGTAGCTTTTCGGTTTCTTTTGCCCTGTTTGTTTTTGCATAACTGTCCAATGTTTATTTAAAAACTTTTGTGACATAGGACATTCATCCGGCTACAATCTATTTGTTTTCCGTGGGCTCCGAAAATCGCCTAAAAGTAGACTCAATTTTTTCGTGATTTCGTAAGTTTATTTAACAGGGTTCATTTGATTCCAATAGGAGCTCTAAGCTTTTCATCGTTTTCAAAGTTTTCAATGCTGGCGACGCCAATGGCTTTCTACCTAAGGTACTCGTGATTGAGTGTGTAGTAGTGCGGTTGTAAAAATAGCTATCTCTGACTCTGCCACATTCGTAGAAGCTGAATGGCTATCTTCCTGCACCGTGCGGCACACGCGGTTCACTTATACCTCGGGTTTTCTTTGCGCCTACCGCGGTGTGCGTTGTCACTGGCGCATGTGAAGCTTGCTATGCTCGCGTTTGTCATAAACGCTTGTTTGATTAAGAATATGTACGATTTAAAATATTCTTTTGGAGAAAATGGCGTTTTTTGTTTCTTTTGGAAATCATATCATTTATAATACTTTGCTTTCATCATAAGACTTTCTTCTTCTTCTAAACAAAGTCAATGTTATGAATTGAAAGAAGTACCATCGTTATATTCTTTAGTAAGAAAGGCTCTATCTCACCCCAGGTGGGATTAAATCGGGTTTTGTATTTTTGTATTTTTGTATTTTTGTATTTTTGTATTTTTGTATTTTTGTATTTTTGTATTTTTGTATTTTTGTATTTTTGTATTTTTGTATTTTTGTATTTTTGTATTTTTGTATTTTTGTATTTTTGTATTTTTGTATTTTTTGTATTTTTGTATTTTGTATTTTTGTATTTTTGTATTTTGTATTTTTGTATTTTTGTATTTTTGTATTTTTGTATTTTTGTATTTTTGTATTTTTGTATTTTTGTATTTTTGTATTTTTGTATTTTTGTATTTTTGTATTTTTGTATTTTTGTATTTTTGTATTTTTGTATTTTTCAAAAACTATATTGTTGTTGAAATTTTGTAAAAAAAAACATCTTCCTTTATAAAAATTACAGTAAAATCATCCATCACCCATAATGCTTGAAATCAGAAACTCGTAAACTACGGCAAGTGCCAATTCAGAAAATCAATTAACAGCTCATGTTTCAATTAAGTGCAAATGACCAGCACAACTATGCAAAACCCTCGTTAGCATATTCATTAATCTGCTCATGTTGCAGTTAATTAGAACAACAATCCGCAACACCCTCCACTGCAGTTCCAACGCTAGTCATATAAATTTCCCGGTACACTCCACTGTTTTACAGCACAAAAAAAAACCGAAACGCATTTTCCCAGTAAACGTGAAAGCCCCGTGGGGCCATGACGCTGTCCATATTCCGAACGGAACTCGTTTTTTTTTGTTGTTGTTTTACTTGGCATCGTGAAAACCAACAAAAAAAGATAAAACAGATCTGTCATACCTGCTGCAGACTGGCAGTCAAAGTTAGGTTGACATGTACCACTGTGTATTAGGGTGCCCAGAAAAAATGACCCCTTGCTCCACAAGTCAAAATTGTTTTTTTTTGGGTTATTTTAAGCATCTGTGCAAATTTTGAGCAAAATTGGTTGAGATTAACCCGTATCAATGAGTTAGTATCGAGCCTACAGTTGGTGAAAAAAATGTTTTTCATACAAAAATGACTTTTTCAAATCGCTAATAACTTTTCAGAATCGAGTTTTACAGGTTTGGTGTGTTCTACAAAGTTGTAAAGCATCAAATTTTCAATAAGAATCTCACGTTTTGGAATATTTGGATGGAAGTCGCGCATCGTGCAGGCCAAACAAACTTCACCTTCGAGAATCAATGGGTAAATGTTGACCGATTTAGCTCATATTTTGCCCAGAGTTCTAAAATAGCCCACACTGAGCAAAACTTACATAGCTCAACGAAGTGTTCTACACATGATCTGGCCCTGCTGTACAGAGCACTCAAATATCAATCGCAAAACACTTGAAATTTCGGTGATTGGCCATGAAATAATGTCAACAGCCAAACACTTGAATTTTAAATGGGGTTGAAAAATAAAAGTACGTACAAGCGATATACAGGTTCTCGCTTGCTAGTCGTGCACGCTACCACTGCGCCGGCTGGCCAGTTGAAGACGGGTGAGTTTTTTGCGCTATTCGTCCTAACCTTGCTTCCAGCCTTCGATGAAAGTCGCTCTAAAATCAATCAGTGAAACACATTAAATTCATGTGGACTTCACGTTGACTTTGAATAGTGCCTGTTTTAGGTAGATCTTAAGATCAATTTCAAGTGTTTTGCTCTTCACTTTGAATAGTTAAAGGTAGTGGGACAAATTCATGAGCAAAACACTTGAAAAGCTTGAGATACCCAAATGACAAGAACATGTCAAAAAATACCAAAAATTCAATCGCCCAAACACTTGCATTTGATAATGGTTTGGAATGATGTTGAAACACAAACCAATTAAATCTATGATGTTTCTTTATTCAATCATTCAAGTGTTTGGGCACTTGAATAAAACGAGTGGCGTATTTTCAGTGTATTCAGCTTGTGGAGCGAGGTTTTGAGGAAAAGTCCCATATTATGGGCACCCTACTGTGTATACAGTTTTTTGATGGAAAGCAACGTTTTTTTTTGCCCGTTTGTTCTTAGCCCCCGTGGAGTGCACAAATTTGTGCACTTTTGGGCCAGTCCCATCACGGAGGAGTGGCCAAAATGCGTTTTTCCACCGGAACGTGATCCAATTAGTGGGGAGTAGCGCTGTGTTACATGGCATAGGGGGAAAGTTCGTGTCGCAGAATGCGCCGGATGCAGTTGATGCGTTCCGCAGTGAAGTTTGCATTGCATGTTTAAAAATATTTGAAATTTTAAACTTATTCAGTAATAAATATTTCAATGCTTAATTACTTGTTACCCAGCAAGACATATAAAATTCAGTTTTGATTTAAAAAAAGTTGGATGTAGAATTCGGATTTTCACTTTATTGTCAAAACCCAAAACCTGATAATACATTTTTGCTTGTACTCTTTAATGGCAGGTTCTCAGTTCCCTTGAACATACCAAAAATGGTGAAACAACTAAAATTTTAGATTTTGGAACTAAACTTCATAAAACATTATGCAACAGCTTTAATCTCGAAACACACATCCAAGCTTCATGACGTTCTGCCTGGTTGACTTAATTTATGCAGGTGTCATCATTCTCACACACGATGAACAATCTCCAGCTGTGTCTTTCGTTCGCCCACGTTCTTTTTTGTGACAACATTTTATGAACGCATGTCATGTCAGAGTGACATAAAAATCACATTTTCTCCCACCAGAATGAGTGATGAAAAAATCAATCTCTGGCTCCCCTCGATTCCGAGCGAGCACAAGATCGGAATCGGTAGTAGCTTGGTTTCAAAATTCAATCAGCACCTCGACTCGTTGAGAGATTCCCACAGGATAGCGTGCCGATGTAACCAGGTCCTGAAGAAGATCCCAAGACAGTGTGCTGCAGACTTTCATCACCATATTCATAACCTCTCAACGTTACTTGCACGTCACTGTGTTCAAGGAGTAAAAGTTTGACGAACTCCTTCGAAAGTTTGAGCCAAGTGAGCAAAAGCTTGCGTTGTTTGTTGGGGGAGAAAATGTCAATCCTGGGTTGTCTTTGTTCTTAAAGATTTCAAAAATATTCCTTGTGACACTGCTAAGTGACCAAAGTTTCCCAACTATCTCGAGAGCAAACTTCAGAAGTCATCCAGGTGTTATTAAATCTGGTCCCAGGTAACAAACGCCACCACCCAAGCAGAGAAACCACAAATATACGGGAAAGATGAACGAGAGCTTTTTCGTGTCGTCGCGTGACCCCCCCGGTTGACAACCGTGATCGTCGGAACCCTCGTCTAAGCGTTCCTCCGAGGGGTCACACCGCTGCCGTTGTCAAGGGTGGTAATGAGATTGGATGCTTTCTTCTTCCTCTTTTAAGCGTGTTTTTTTGTGTTGTTGTTGGTTGACACTGATTCCCGGCTGAGCTTTTGGGTCCAGTCCAGTGTGGGTGAGGGTTATTTTTACCTTTAGGTGCTGTCCTCCCTCGTCACGATGATTGAAGAAAAGTAGGTGCCTAGGGAGGCGATTGGGATTGCTAGGGTGGTCCGTTGGAAAACATTGTGATAAAAATATTCTTTTGTAAAGCAACAATTTGAAAATCATTTTTGATCTACTCATGAAAAAAATGTGACCACAGAAAGAAGGGGAAAACAAAAATGATGTTTACAAAGTACATTTGTGGAGTTTTTTTTTCTAAAAGGTCCAATAAAATAAATTTTCAGTTTTTGCTTTTTGGGTGTTTTTGAAACCGCCTTGAGTCAGGGGTATTAAAAAACACCCAAAAAGCAAAAACTGAAAATTTGGTTTATTGAACCTTTTCAAAAAAAACTCCAGATTTATTAATATAGAGTACGGGTAATTCTATACCAACTCAAACGAAATCGGGAAAAGTTGCCCGACCCCTCTTCGATTTTCGTGAAACTTTGTCTTAAGTGGTAACTTTATTTTCACGAATTAGAGGTCCGTTTTTTATATCTCGTGACGGAGGGGCGATACGACCCCTTCAATTTTTGAAAATGCGAAAAAGAGGTGTTTTTCAATAATTTGCAGTCTGAAACGGTGATGAGATAGAAATTTGGTGTCAAAGGGACTTTTATGTAAAATTAGACGCCCGATTTAATAGCGTACTAAGAATTCCGAAAAAAGAGTATTTTTCGTCGAAAAAAAAAGAAATTCAAGGTTCTTTTCGAATCTTTATCACCCAAAAGGGTAATTTTTTCATTTAGAACAAAATATTACATTTCAAAATTTCGTATTTTTTTCTAAATTTGAAGGGTTTTTTTAAGAGTGTAACAATGTTTTACAAAATTATAAAGCAGACAATTAGAAAAAAAATATACAAACATAAGGGTTTTGCTTTTAAACATCACTAGTTATCGCGTTTTTACAGAAAAAAAAACAAACTTTGAAAAAGTTCGTCGTCTTTGGTCATGGCCGTTCATGGTCAGTCGCGACTAGAGGGTGACGATTCTCGAGATTTTCTTATTTCCGACAATCGAGAGTTGAATTTGACAATTTCCCGGGACCCGGGATTTTTTTACTGTGCTAATAGTGCTAATAATCTGAATGGAAAGGAATAAATGTGTTCCTTTTCAATGAATTTAGTTCCAATTAATTCATACTTATTCAATGAAACGTTAATTTAAGTAGCCTGATTATTTTAAATAACTTTTTCTACTTTCTATTCTACTTTTTCTAGATTTTTTTCTAAGGCTGGTACAAATATTTTTTAAAAAAAATTTGTCACCCCCCCTTCAAAATTGGCCCGAAAAATCAGTGGGCAAAACAAATATTTTTACAATAAACTTCAAAATTTCAATGAAAATTCAAGTGCAACCAGCTGAAATCCAATTAAAATACATTCTCCTGCGTTTAAAATCATTTTTAGCATGTTTGGGTTTATTAAAAAATCTTAAGATTTTTTTGAAAATTTTCGATGCAAAATCTTTTTTTCGATACAATTTTTGTTTTTGTCAGATCTTAGATTTTTTGAAAACTAATGATTGCAAAACAACTGAACTAGTGTAAAATGCATTTTAAAACACTTTTTTCATTTAAATGTGAAGACTATGGCTTGTTATTTAAATTTTATATTTTTTTATTTTTTTGCCCCCCCCCCCCCCTCCCCCCTTGACCTTGGCCAGGGCCGAAGGACAAAAACTTTTTTAAATATTTGCATCGGCCTAAATCTGCAAAGAAAATATGGTTTCTTAAGCTTTTTGGGACTTTTAATTGAAGTTTAAAATGTTTACGAATCTGTATTCATAATGAGTGATTTTTTGAAAGTGGCACAAATTTGTTATTAGATTTTTTTGAAGTAAAAAAAAATAGCTAATATATAATTTCCTAGTCTCGGATTTTTTGTAATAAGATAAAAACTAATCAGAATTATTTAAAATTGTTTTTTACTCCTTCAAGCGAACTGTACATATTTAATGAAGAAATATTTACAGTTATCAGGAAAATCCGAATGTTCACAATTGGCGAACCATAACTTTACAAAGATTGTCAGAGTTTTTTTTCCAAAATTTAATTTAATATTTAGGTTGAGGAAAAATTACTTACTGTCATCAATATATTATTTTTTTTGATACAGCGAAATTAACTTACTTAAAATTAAAAAAAAAAACTAGATTATTGAGGTTTTGCAGCGCGACTGTGTTTCAAATGTAGGTGGCGCAAAAATGAGGTTACGCTAAAATCGTATTCCTTTCTGCTGAATTGAAGAACAAAATTGCTTGTTTCTCATGATTCCCTGTATCAATCTTAATGAAACTGGTTGTAAAAGACGAGCATTTTTTTTTTGCTTTAAAATAATGAACATCATTTTTTGGGCGCGCAAACATTTGTGAACTTTTTCTTTAAAAAACATGTTTTGGAACACGAAAAAATTAGTTCCCCATATATCAATGATATCAACAGTTATATACAGTCAAACCTCTTTTTACGCGACCTCCTTTTGCGCGAAATTTTTTTTACGCGGTTTTTTTTACGCGAAGAATTCAAAATAACGCGGTCCGATTTTAAACTGTCGGAAGTCTTAACCATTATGGTCATATATTCCTGTTCAACGGTGACCACAATCAGGGTTTTTTACCATCAGTAGGTTCGGTATACTCTCTGCGATCTGTTAGAATGTACGAGGTCATCCAGGAACTCCCGGAAGTCATGGCCAGGATATCTACCTGATCAACGGGGGTCTATATGGGTGAATTAACCATCGGTATAGCTTCAGGTAGCTTCAGTGAGCCACGATGGACTCTCTGCGGCATGTTGGATTGTTTTGGGTCATCCAGGAACACCCCAAGTCATGGCCTGGATATCTACCTGATCAACGGGAGTCTATATGGGTGAATTAACCATCGGTATAGCTTCAGGTAGCTTCAGTGAGCCACGATGGACTCTCTGCGATCTGTTAGAATGTACGAGGTCATCCAGGAACTCCCGGATGTCATGGCCTGGATATCTACAGGATCAACGGGGGTCTGTATGGATATATTAACCAACGGTATAGCTTTAGGTAGCTTCAGTGGACCACGATGGACACTCTGCGGCATGTTGGATTGTTTTGGGTCATCCAGGAACTCCCGGAAGTCATGGCCTGGATATCTACCTGATCAACGAGGGTCTGTATGGTTATATCAACCATCGGTGTAGCTTCAGATAGCTTCAGTGGACCACGATGGACACTCTGCGACATGCTGGATTGTTTTAGATCATCCAGGAACTCCCGGTCATCTAGGAACTCCCGGAAGTCATGGCCTGGATATCTATCTGATCAACGGGGGTCTGTATGGATATATTGACCAACGGTATAGCTTTAGGTAGCTTCAGTGGACCACGATGGACAATTTGTGACATGTTAGATTATGTTGAGACATCTAGGAACTCGTCCTCAAATGCGAATGCTAATTCTAATGGGACATTTATGCGTTGATCAGGAAAATATCCAGGCCAGGACTTCCGGGAGTTCCTGAATGGCCCAAAACAATCCAACATGCCACAGAATGCCCATCGTGTTCCACTGAAGCCATCTGAAGCTATACCGATGGTTAATTCACCCATATAGACCCCCGTTGATCCGGTAGATATCCTGGTCATGACTTCCGGGAGTTCCTGGATGACCCAAAACAATCCAACATGCCACAGAATGTCCATTGTGGTCCACTGAAGCTACCTGAAGCTATACCGATGGATAATATAGTCATATAGACCCCCGTTGATCAGGCAGATATCCTGGCCATGACTTCCGGAAGTTCCTGGATGACCCAAAACAATCCAACATGCCACAGGATGTCCATCGTGTTCCACTGAATCTATCTGAAGCTATACCGATGGTTAATTCACCCATATAGACCCCCGTTGATCCGGTAGATATCCAGGCCATAACTTCCGGGAGTTCTTGGATGACCTAGTACATTCTAACAGATCACAAGGTAACCATCGTAGGTCACGGAAGCTACCTGCAATTATTACGATGGTGGATACACTGGTACAGACCCTTGTTGAACAGATAGATAATCAGTTCATTACTTCCGGAAGTTCTTGGATAACCCAGAACATCCCAACCTGCTGTAGAATATACAGCGCAGGTCACTGAAGCTATTTTGAATAACCTGGAATTACATTATTATTATTAAAAATATATAATACTTTATAAAACTAAAAATCTGAAAACTCTTTTACGCGAGCAATTCAAAATAGCGCGAACTCTTTTTACGCGAAAAATTCAAAATAGCGCGAACTTTTTTTACGCGATTTTTTTTTACGCGAGAACCAAAATTCGCGTAAAAAGAGGTTTGACTGTAGTTGATAACAGATGTGTTAACGTATATTCAACAACTTTTATTGATTTTTTATAGACTTTCTTGCCAAATAGTCCAAATTACTATCTTTTTCTAAATTAACAGTTTTCTCATTGAGGTTTTGCAGCGCGCCTGCGTTTCAAATGTAGGTGGCGCCAAAATGAGGTTACTTGCCAAAAATTGTATTCCTTTCTGCTGGATTGAAGAACAAAATCGCTTATTTGTCATTATTCCCTGCATCAATCTTAATGAAACTGGTTGCAAAAGACGAGAATTTTTTTTTGCTTTAAAATAATGAACATCATTTTTGGGGCGCGCAAAAATTTGTGACCTTTTTCTTGAAAAAACATGTTTTAGAACACGAAAAAAATAGTTTCCACGTATATATCAATGAAATAAACAGTTATATAATTGATAACAGATGTGTTAACGTATATTCAACAATTTTTATTGATTTTTGACAGACTTTCTTGCCAAACAGTCCAAGTTACTATCTTTTTCTAAATTTACAGTTTTCTCATAGAAAAATCAAAAAAATATTGGAAAGTTGTACACCAAATTGTTGGAAATATTTTTTCTCATCCGAATCCGGCATAAGTTTTATAAAAATGTTGATTATGAAGGATAAAAACACATTTTTTCAAAAAAATCATAGGTCTACGCTATTTGTTCATAGGTGGCGACATGTGTCTTTTAGCTTTGCTGCAAATTCTCTATGAGGATTGCTTTGCTTGAGAGAGGATACAAAAATTGAACTTATCTTGAAAAGGCTTTCCCTCTTAGAAATAATGAATGAGAATAATAATCTTATCTAATCTAATCGAACACAAGCGCAGCCAGTCCGAAGAAAGCATCCTGGAAGAACTTGCGGTTAGATTAGGCCCCAAGTCCTTTCTTGTCAATATTAATAATTGCAGTACATCCGAGTTACCCCCGAAAATGCATAGCAAAAATTAAAGCGGCCAGGCCTACTGTGTTGCATTAACCGTAGAGACAGATTCTGTGAACGGATCACATTTCACAGAATAATCAGGGGAGGAAGGATGCGTGGACATACCGTACCAAACGCTCCGAATCAGTTAGGTGTGGTGTGTAAGTGTAAATTGGTTAATTATCATATTTTTATGGGGGAAAGGGAAATGGAAAAATTCGGGTTGAAAAATCGGGATTGGGGAATGGAAAAGTGGGAAATGGAGAGGAAGGTTTATTTAATTTATAATATTATAATATAGGGGAATATAATCAAATAATGATGGAAAGCTCTCACCAAGAAAAAGCAAATCTTCAAAAACATAGCAAGTTGGTTTCCCGATAGTCTGACCCTAGGATCTTGACAGGACACAGGCCGGCCGGATGAAGTGGAAAATATTTCAAATAATATATTTCTGGATGTTTCGCTGGTTCAAATTGCACATCCAGGATGATTGAATAGACCCTACCACAGTCTCTTAAAAAGGCTTGGTTAAGCCCTTCCACTTGCTTTTCGTGTTCCTGACCCTTGGCAGTTCCGAACGATTTTTAGAAATAATGAATGATAATAATATTTACAAAACTTAAGATTTCATTTCTAGGGTGCAACTGCTAAGTACGCTTTAACGTAATATGGACCTCCAATTATTTTTGGCTTCTCTCAATTATAGTTATTGGAATCTTTTACAAGTTAAAATTTACGCTTTTTGAATATGAAGATTCGAGGAGCATTGGTTTATTCGAACTTTATTATTGAACATTGAACAACCAATGTTTTAAACAATTTCGCATTTTTCAAATGTTTTTCTGATTAGTTGTAAAATTTTGCTTAGATATTTATAAGCATAAAATTTCCCGGGAATCTCGATCAAATCTCCCGGGAATCAAGAGTTCCAAAAATGGTCGATTTCCCGAAAAAAATTTCCCGGGAATTCCCGCTCGTCAGAGGTCGCGACAGACACGGACAACGAAACGAAGAGAGACGAAAAAGTAACAATTCTATAACTTTGTTTTCTTAAAATCGTGATAACTCGTGATGTTTTAAAGCAAACCCTTATGTTTATTTATCAAAATTTTTGTAATAGTCTGCTCTTACAATTTTGTAGATTATTGTTACACTCACAGCTATAAAGTAAACTTCGTTTACAACCACTCCATTCCGTCCTGTAACAGTCAGCAAAAGTTCAAATTCGATCCACTCTACAAATTGTTTATGTTGGGCACCCTGTCTTTTTCCCCCTCTTCCAGATTACCACGGCAGAATCCAAAAAATAGGTCAAGTCGGGATCCACTGTTTTTTTTCTGTTGTTTTTCCTTAGGTGGTAACAGTTGGCTCGGTTGTTTTTCCAACTTTTTTATTCAGCATCTTCCCTCTCCCTCCCCCGGGGGGAAAATCCCGGTGGCTTTAAATGCTGACTTTAATAAGCAGAGAGAGGATCAAACACAAAACGTAGCGATTTTTCCTTTTGTTTCCTCACTTTTTGTCGCTCGTATTTCTTCCTGACACAAAACCCGCAGTATCATTACCATCACAGCGAGTTGTGAGTGTCTTATGTGTGCAACGAAAGAAGGTTAAATTTGTCGAAATTTGTTCACATTTCATTCCCCTTTCCTTCTTTTTTTTTTGTAAGCGAAAATTTCGCCGTCCAAAAATGTACGGTGGGAAAATGAGAATTTTCCAGCAAAAAGCACATATTTGCATGGGCTGTCTTCGTCACACACTGAAAAAAAAGTCAAATTTTGGAGGAGGGTCGCCATCTTACGGACGGGGTTGCGATTACACGAACGACTGAACAATCAAAAGCTCGCAAAAAAAGTGGTGGGGGCTTGACAGAAGTTTCGTCGAAAGCGCCTCTTTTTTGACCCTTGTGATGGCTTCAAGGCAGGCAAACATCGTCGTCGTCGTCGTCGTGATACGTGAAATGATAATGACACAAACATATAACGAGGGTCTGTCAGCCATGGCTCGGCACACGTGGCCAAATAAGGCACTTTAGAGGAGTTTTCCGAGTTTTCCACGTTTGCAGCTCTCTCAAGTGGAAGGATCAACAGCTCAAGGTTACACATCTGAGTGGATCAGACAGTGGGAGAGAGAGAGAGAGGAAGATTTGCTGCGAAATTGAGCTGTTAGGAACACTACTTCAATGGGTTTCTTAAGGGGAGAGGGAAATGTACTTGAAGAAGTTTAGCGAAAGTATGTCTTGAAGCAAATCGTAAAGCAGTTCTTAAGCTGAGCACTGGATAAGGAGAACAGTCTCATTATTTTTAAGGAGTTAGGAGAATGGTTTTAAGCTGAGGAAGTTTATAAAATGATATTGCGTTTCCATGTGAGTATTTTCAATACAGTTTTTTAATAGAGCCCTTAAAAATTGTTTTGTTGAAAATTGTTATTTAAAAAACCGGATGATTTTTAAAAACACTGTGTTTCTTACAGCTCAAACACTGCGTAACAACAGCCAATTTATATAAATTACAAAATTCAAAAAGCACTTTAAAGGCATCAAATAAAATGTGTCCATCTGGATATCAACACGATTTGACCTGAAGCTTGAAGTGGACATCTTAAACATTGGGTCTGGGGGGTGAAATTGGATCATTCAAAAATGCTGAAATTTGTATGACCCTTTCTCAACCCCCAGACCCAATGTCACCCCTGATGACGGTAACAAAAGTTTGGGTAAGGCAGTTTAAAATATAAAATAGTAAATTTTTCTTTTGGTTAATAATCTATGTGGGTCATTCCATAGATTGTATTTTTATAGAAAATTGTCCAAGGAACTCGATAAAAATAAAATTTTAACCCTTGAATGCTCAATAATATTATATTTAAACGTTTTAAGTTTAAAAATCACTTATGATCAATTCCTTGTATTTTTTTATCACCATCGTGTTCCCCGGAAAAATTCCACCCTTTTTGTTGAAAAGTACACCATGTACTTCCGAGTGCTGCGCAAATTCAAACTTTTTTCAGTAAAATCGCTGTTTCTCGCCAATAGTTCATTTTAGTATGAGATTGACATTAATTATTATGAAAAATTGACCGAGAACGCGATGGTGCTAAAAAAAAAAATAAAGGTCAAAAGTGAATTTTAAGACGTAAAAATATAATATTAGGCGGCATTTAAGGGTTAAAATTTTATTTACAATCGAATTCTTTGGACCATTATCTGTAAAATGCAACCGGTCTTTTTTGCATGACGATGACCGATTTTCAAAAAAACTCATTAAAAAAATGATAAAAATATTTTTGTGTTTTTCATTTAAAAAAACGTAAGTTTTTGATTTTTGTATTCTTTAAAAAGCAAAATTTCAAAATCGGGCTTTGTCATGCACACGGGATATGTCTTGAGAGTCTTCACTCAGCCAATTTGGTCCATCCTATCTCGAGATATCGTGGCACCCGCAAATCAACTCGGTGTTTCGAGAAAAACTTTCAGAAAGTTTGACAGTCCGTTTTGCTCACGGCAAAATTCTGAGCTTAAAATCGTCTCTATTTCAGTTTAATCATGTAATTTCTTCATGAAACTTTCAGGACTGATTGAAAATCATGTTTTTAGTGGATTCAATAAATTTGCTGTAATAAGAAAATTTGTGATTTTTTACATGCATGTAACCCCTTATGGTGGATAACTAATTTAAATGTTCATTATATTTTTTACTTTTATTTGGACGCATTAAGGACTCTGCAAATATTTTTTTTTTTTTCAAAATTCATAACGGTACCCTTAAAAATCTGCCAGAAATATACTGAAGCAAAAAAAAATCCCAAAATAATTCAAAATTTTATGAAAAAGAAGTCTAAAAAACTAAAAAAAAAATTAAAAGAAGCGTTTTGAAAGATTTTTTATATGCATTTATCTCGATTTTATTCATGTTTAAATTTAGCTAGTTTAACAACCACTCCACAGTGGTCCAGATCGCAAAATTAAGTGGAAAATTGATTTTCAAAAAAAATGTGACGTTTTGAAGCTTTGGTGTCTTCAGAAGAGCTGTTGCAAATGGAAAGGGTTTGGTTGAAAATTAGGGTGGTTCACAATTAGGGTGATTTTGAAAATCTAACTTTACAGGATTTATTTTTTATTTTTTTGGTCTTCTAGATAGTTGTGGGGCTTGCGAATTCAAGCAACTTTGTCGAAGACACCAAAATTTTATCTCGTAATCTACGCCTTCTATGATCAAATTTATACACCCAAAGGAAAAATATATCTCAAAATCTGCAACATTGGATTTGCTGCAGAAAATGTCATATTTTATAACATTTTTTGCAGCAAGCCCGTAGATCATTTTTGCCCGCGTGTAAAAATTTCAGCGATCTGCAGTTCTCACCAACACATATAAAGCTGGCCCGTCCCCGAGCAACACTCCAAAGAGAAGCATATGTTGGTGCTCTTTCACTCACTTTTCATCAAGCGTCCATGGCGCGGTGGTAGCGTGTCGGATCAATAACCAAGAAGTTGGTGGTTCAATCCTCGTTCTGCTAAGTGTTTTTTTTTGGTGAAATACAACCAAAAAGCCGTCGGTAATGTCGATAATTGTCGATAACGGCCAAAAATGTCATACTCCTATATCGCAAAAAATGCATGAGGACAGATTTCATGCAGATTCTGATATACTTTCATGCCACCATGCATCACAATCATGCGACTGCCAGTTGGGTGTAGAAAGCATCTGAGTAAACCTTCAAAAATCAGTTTTTTGAACTTGGTCATTTTTTTAACAATGGCAATCGAAAAATCGATTTTTTGTCATAATTTGAGTTTAAATGATAATTTTACATGGATACCCAAAATATGACAAAAAAACGATTTTCTATACTTTGGTTCAATTCTGAGGGCAGATTCAGATTCAGCGGGCAAAATTACACAAAAAAAAAATTGGCAAATTTTCGAATTTCATTAGGGTGGTCCCATATGGTTTTCCCTTGAAAATTAGACTTTTTTTTTGAAGATATCTCAAGTTAAAAAAAACACTCCTGAGATTTTTCAGCCTTTAAAATTAAAAAAAAGCCTGCTTAAAATTTAGCTTGCGCCTTATCGAGATATTTAAGTTTTAAATTTGCATCTTTTTGACATTAAAATGGCTGTAACTTTTGGCCCCAAAGTCCACATTGACATAAATTTGGTCATAGAAGGCGTAGGTTACGAGATAAAATTTTGGTATCTTGGACAAAGTTGCTTGAATTGGCAAGCACAACGACTTTCTAGAAGACCAAAAAAAATCCCAACAATATTCCAATAAATTTAGATTTTCAAAATCACCCTAATCGTGAACCACCCTAACTTTCAACCAAACCAAAAGTTGCCCCTTTCTATTTGCAACAACTCTTCTGAAGACACCAAAACTTCAAAGCGTCACCATTTTTCGGAAGATCCATTTTCCACTTAATTTTGCGATCTGGACCACTGTGCACATCTTTGCCTATTTTGCGATTTTTATAATTTTTCATTGATTTTTTGTGCTTGTTTTAAATGTTTTTGCTTTGAGAATTCAGGAATTTGATTTGGTCATATTGAGTAAACTATTATCGATATAATTATCTATAATTATAATCGATAACTTTTTACTAAAGCATTCCGTTTATGATTCATACCTAGTTCCAAACTAAACCAGATAAATGTAAACTATTTTTTTTCGTCACGGAACAACTGTTGCCAATAAATGACCCATAAACACGAGAATATTAAAATGTTTTAAAATTAGCTGTAGAGGTAGGGGGTTGTTGCTTGGAATGTAAAAGATTTTGGAAAAATAAAAAAAAAATCGACAAGAGAACTAAACATTTGTGATTTTTACATCCTAATATATTATTTAATTCAATTTGCTTTGGTTAAAACAGGGCTGCGGAGTCTAGTCATATTTCAAGCGACTCCGACTCCGACTCCGACTCCGGCTCCGGCTTTCAGATCCAGCCGACTCCGACTCCGACTCCAACTCCGGCCCACCAACTCTAGCCGACTCCGACTCCGACTTCGACTCCAGCTTTCAAAAAATGGTTGGCTCCGACTCCGACTCCGACTCCGACTCCACATATTTTTAAATATTTCAAAAGTTAGTTTACTTTTATTTCGAAAACATTGATAAATATGATTATTTATATTTTTTTCAGTGGGTCTCGTGGCGCAGGGGTAGCGGCTTCGGCTGCCGATCCCGATGATGCTATGAGACGCGGGTTCGATTCCCGCCTTATCCACTGAGCTTCTATCGGATGGTGAAGTAAAACGTCGGTCCCGGTTTCTCCTGTCTCGTCAGAGGCGCTGGAGCAGAAATCCCACGTTAGAGGAAGGCCATGCCCCGGGGGGCGTAGTGCCAATAGTTTCGTTTAGTTTCGTTTTCGATTATTTAAAAACTCTTTAAGTGGAAAAAAACCGGAAAAAAGTTTCTAGTTTTACAAGTTTTAGACGTTATTGAAACAGAAATAAAAAACGCCAGTTTTGAAGGCATTTTCAGAAGAACAGTTTGGTAAGTGAATTTTTATTTATTTACTTAACTTCAAATTTTCTTTAAATTGATTTAAAAATATTAAATTGTTATTTTTTAATGATCATTAAAAGAAAGCTGGCCTTAATGATTGATTTAGCATAAAAATTAAATTTGCTCACTTTTCAGTTGACTTTTATAAGAAGCACAGTGACTATCATAGTCACTTTGTATTTTTAAATAACAATTTTAAACGAAACTATTTTTTAAAGCTCCATAGAATTTTTTAAGACGTACAAGGACATCACGCCAAGGCTGATGAAGTTTATTATTACAAATCAATTTGTCTAAAAAATTTCGTGGTAAGAACGCTTAAGGGGTCCTTTTCAAATATCCGTGACCTAGAAAATAATTTACCTCGAAATTTTGGATTTATTTGAATTTTTATTTTTTTATATATTTAAAAGAAGGCGCGCGATACTTCTTGCATATTCAACTAAAACAAAGCTTTATGAATGGTCGTGCGCCTCCATGAAAATATATGAAAAAAATTAGAATTGGATAAAAAACAAAAATCCACAGAATAAATATTTTCTAAGCCACGGATATTTTTTTAATCTTGAAATCCTGTCCTATCCTGAAATCTTGAGATTTGTTCAACGATAATCTGCAACAATATCAAAATAGTTTGCTTAAGGATCAACATTCTCAGACACTTTTAATTTTTTGTACAAAATTATAAACAAAATGCGCATGTTGAGTTCCATGTAATAGATTGTTATAATCGTTGAATATTTGTTGGAAGAGTTATCCTGTCAGTGATTTTTTTGTTTTCGATTTCCATAAATAATGATTATTATTCATATTTTAAGATGTACCTCGTAACTTTTTTCCTGAACATTAATTTACTTAAAACCACCAAGACATTCGCTATCGGGGTATGAGATGACTGTGTGTGTACTTTTTCAGAAAGAACTAGATTAAATTTGGTCAAATTTGACTTTAAAGAATAAAAATGGCAACACAGCGCATGCAAATTGAAAAAAATATATATATAAGAAGTTTTGTAAATTAATCTGTTTTATACACAGAAAAACAAAATCATGGTAATATTACATCTGGGAAGGGGTACATCTTTTATGTTAGAAAAAAGGTGTAATTTTACCGCTGGAAATGTGCAATTTTACCACTATTCTGGTGTAATGTCACTTTTTCAGTCTAAATTGAGGTAAAATTACAACATAAAAGAGGTAATATTCAACCTTCCAAAATTACAACTTCCAAATTAACATTATTTTTTTTCTGTGTAGCAAATACTAAAAAATAAAAAATAAACATAATTTCTGTTGAATTTAAGATAACTCCGACTCCGACTCTAACTCCGGGTAATCAGAAATTATCGGCTCCGACTCCGACTCCGACTCCAGCTAATAAAATTTAGCCGACTCCGGCTCCGACTCCGACACCAGCTGTTCGAGTTTTTACGACTCCGACTCCAGGCTTCCCAAAAAGACCCGACTCCACCGACTCCGGCTCCGACTCCGACTCCACAGCCCTGGTTAAAATTTTCGCTTTCGTATTTCGTTAGTGATCGAAAGATGATCTATGTTTCAAATTTTCATTTTTTTTCTTTCCGTAACAACTTGAGGAAATCACTTATCCTTGGTGGGACTGGTGGTTACTTCAAAAACCTTTTTTTTTCTCCCCACAACTCCTCTCGTCGCAGAGATGCCGCTGTCTTTGTTTAAGGAAACGATGCCTGGAAGCCTCGCTGCTGCTGCTGCTGCTGCTCCAGGGTTGTGATACCATCAGCCGTAGTACACAACTCAACCGACGAAAGCAGCTTTGCAAGCGCAAGTTTAGATAAGATCAGATCAAACGAATCTCCCACGAGAGGGGGGTTGGAGCTTCCGGCTATTCCACACTGGTGGAAGGAAGTACCTTGTATATGGTGCTTCTTCGTGGACGACAACAACAGCATCGTTGACAAAGTCGACGACGAGATCTACAATCTACGAGAGAAAAAAAGAGGTTGCCGTTGTTGTTGTTCAGGCACAAGTGAGCTCTTGAGTTGGAGGAAAATCTTCCAGAGTGGGAGTTTTTGTGTTTGTGCAATCTTGAGGAGAGAACACATGTTTAGAAAACTGGAAGTGGATCCAATGCTGCAGTGCGCTGGAACTTTGTGAAGCTCCATGAAGTACAGACACTGTAGCACATGTGAGTAAACCGGAAATGAGTGAAATTGGACTACGCTGGAAGCTATGGTTTTGACTGTTTGATGAACAATCAAGAAGGGTGGAAAGTGTGGCGAAGTTTTGAAAACGTGAACATGAGATTTTCGAATTTTGATTAGAGTGATTCATCATTCAGAAATTACTGATTTTTCTAAGTAGGCCTAATTATAACTTAGGACTTTGCGGATGAAAATGACCAGAGAACCCAATTTGAATTGAATTTTCGCTACGTAAACGGTTTATCCAAATGGCTGCAGCACAACACGAAACAAAGTTTTTCATGGTTTATCGTTGTATTCTAAGCTCAACCCAATTAGCGAAGCCAGAAAGTTTTGCAGTTTTGTGCACCGTGGGTGTTGATAAAATATATAAATTCCAAAGAAATGCAAACCAGACTAACTTTAAAAAGAAAAGTGTTTCCTCCATGAACTTTTACGACATATTAATTATTTTTTAATTGAAACAGCTCTGAAATCAGTAAACTTAAACTTTTCAATAAGCTTCACTTTGTTCGCATCGCAAATGATCCGGTCTCCGCGGGTCTCTGTTTCATAACTTTATTGAAACGGCGCCCGACAGCGCAAATCCCTCATCGATTTCATCGGGCTCAAAAGTTAAGCCCCTCGCCTTCCCAGGCGGGAAAGCCAGCTTTCCATCAAGTTCAATAACAGTTTATTCTCCCGTGACAACCGGGCCCGTTCTCTGGTGCCTTTGTTCGTGAAAAACGCCTCCTCCTACCTCCACCCGCTCCCCACAAAAGCTCACACGTGTAAACAAAGGAAGTCTGCGGGGAGAAAAAAAAGATGACAGGCAAAAAAAGGTCAAAGCTGGCTTGGAAAAATTGGACCACCAACTCCCTCCATCCCCCTTCTGCGGTAACAAGGCTTTACAAAAGTCAAAAAAAAAATGGTCAGGCTTAACTGGTGGCGGCCACGGTGGAACAAAAAAGCTTCCAAAAATGAACGATCGTCTCGCTGTTTGATGGAACCTCCGGGAACCTTCCGTTGATTTCCAATGGTTTTATTTTCAGCGGGAATTGGCGAGAAATGGCTTTTCGTGAAACAAAGTGGACGCAACAGTGAGCGAATCACATAAAGTGTTGTGGCTTTCATCACTGGAGCAATTCTCTGAGATGATTTGATTTTTTTTTATATTTTTTAATCCGGTTGAAACTTTTTTGGTATGCCCAAAGAAGCCATTTTGCATCATTAGTTTGTTCATATAATTTTCTGTGCAAATTTGGCAGCTGTACATACAAAAATGAAATATGAAAATTCAAATACCAGTATCTTTTGAAGGATTTTTTTTTAAGGAAAAGGATTACACTGAAAAAAAATGATTCACGGTCAAAAAAGGTGATTTTTAGTTTCCCTTTTTGACAATAAAACTTTTTTAGCAAAAAACATTATTTCATTTTTTTTTATGTGTTAGGGGACATCAAATCAACTTTTCAGAAATTTTATTTATGTGCAAAAAATGTTTGACCAAGTTATGATTTTTTGAAAAAATACTGATTTTTCATAAAATCGAAATATTGGTCTCAACATTCTACTTCGAGCAATTCCAGCTCAAATCGGGATTTTTGGTACTTTTGTACCCGCCCTCTCCGATTTCAATGAATCTTTGTAGACAGGTCTAGGATACCTGTATAAGCAATTTTTGTGTATATGGAGCAAATTGTACTCGAAAATAACATTTGAGAAGGGTATAAGTTATTTTTTTTTTGTACTTTGAAATTAAAAAGTTTCTGTATTTTGAAGCCGTTGCATCGTATCAAAAAGTAGTCAATGACAAACTTGTAGAAAATTGAATAGGCTTTCTGAAAAAAAAACACTCAAGTAAAAATACACAAAACTTTTACGAGATTTTTCCAGTTTTTTTAAGTTTAAAAGTTAAATTTTAAGGTGATGTCACGATTTTTTTTCGTTCATAATTTTTGAGGAAACAGCCTAAGATGTTACAAAAAGAATCATGAAAAATGCAGGATGGTATGCCTCTCCTACAAAAATGGACGAGCTTTCCGTTAAAAATACCTACGAGACTTAAAAAATCAAGCCTGTCATTTAGAAATTGCCGAAAACCATCAAAAAACCTATTTTTTCAACATTTTCATTTTTAAAACCGCTGTATCTTCCAAGGATTGGACATAGGGCAAAGGTCAATAAGTTGACATTTAGACCACTTTAAAAAAATAAACCAGTTTTAGTATATGATTTTTGTATTTTTTCAGGAGAGACAAACCATTCTGCATTTTTCGTAAATCTTTTTGTAACATCTTAGGCTATTTCCTCAAAAATTTTGAACGAAAATAAAATCGTAACATCACCGTTAAATTTAATTTTTAAACATAAAAATGAAAAAATCTCGCAGAAAAGGCATGTATTTTTATTTCAGTGTATTTTTTTTTTCAGAAAGCCCGTCCAATTTTCTACAAGTTTGTCTTTGACTACTTTTTGATACGATGCAACGGCTTCGAGGTACAGAAATTTTTAAATTACAAAAAAAAAATGTTTAAATAACTTAAACCCTTCTCAAATGTTATTTCCTAGTACAATTAGCTCCATGTACACAAAAATGGCTTATAAAGGCCTAGGATAACTTGTCTACAAAGTTTAATTGAAATCCCGATTTGAGCTGGATTTGCTTCTTCATTTTTCGATGTAAAATTGAATTTGAAACCAAAAAGTAATCTATTGAAATATTGATAAAGTGCACCGTTTTCAAGTTATAGTCATGTTTAGGTAACTTTTTTGAAAATAGTCATAGTTATTTTTTTTTTTTTTTAAATTAGTGCCCATGTTTGCCCACAGGAGCGGCCGTGGCTGACTGGTTACGGTGTTCGCTTTGTAAGCGAATGGTTCTGGGTTCGATGCCCATCTGCTCCCAACGAGAAAGTTAAGAACACATAAATTTGAAATGATGAATATGAACGAAAAATCAAAGTCGCTCGAGGCGGGGGTTTGATCCCCCGTCTTTTGGATTGGTAAGCAAAAATGCTAACCACTAGGCCATGACGACTGGTGAGCGTGGACTGGAATTAGGAATACTGTTACAGAGAGCGAGTTGTGGCGCTATAACTACGGCAAATAGTGTCCAGGGCATTCGTGGAAATACAATGTCCCATCCCAGAGGGTCCCGGAGTACCAAACCTTCTTAGCATGGTGCTCCCAACGAATACAACCAAAATCTCGGAGCGTATGGTGGTGTGTCCCCACGCTTCTTCCTCCCCTGTCGATTCAGAATTGTGTTGTTGTTCGAACACTCAGTGCTCAAACTCAACCCAATTACGAGTCATCTTTGCGATACGGCTTTACGCAGTAGGCCTGGCCGCTTTAACGCTTGTGATGTTTCAATGCATTTCAATGCAATGGCGCACTACAAATGTTAATAAATGACAAGAAGAGTGCTAGGCGTCATCTAACCTAAGGCACTCTCCAGGATCCCTTCGAAAGATTGGCTGCGCTAGGGTCTGATTAGATTAGATTAGATTAGATTAGATTAGTGCCCATGTTTGCCCACATTTGAAGAAAAAAAAAATTGAAAAGCTGAGAAAATTCTCATTTTTTAACTTTGGTGACACGACCCTCAGTTTGTGAGATTTTGCCATGCAAAGGTTTCAAAACAGAAAAATTGATATTTTCTTAGTCTCACTCAAACATTCTACAATTTTCTAATGTCGATATCTCAGCAATTAATGGTCGGATTTTCAATGTTAAAATATGGAATTTTCTAGAAACTTTTCGATCTTTCCGAAAACAATATTTTAATTTTTTATCAAGACTAACATTTCAAAAGGACATAATATTAACTGTTAAGCCATTTTGAAATGTTAGTTTTGATAATCCCATTTTCTGCAACCAACTTTGAAGAATTAAATAAATTTCACTCAAAAGACTCAACTCAACTTAAAGGACTCAAGAAAACTTATTTTATTAAATCGAGATTAACAACATCTGGTCATGAATTGATGCATGTTAATATCACGCAATGCTTGTAACTTTTAACAGGTTTATCACATTTTTGCAATCATTCAAATTATTGATTAAAATCTGTCTGATATTTTTGTATTCTTTGTGAAAACGTCGTAAATTTTTAAAATAAAATTGCCAGAAAGAAATAATAAAATGTCACAATCCTTTTCCTATGGTTATTGCAATTTTATTTCTCAAAAATGAAAAATGATTATTTATAAGGCATTGTCTCTAAAATAAACTTAAACATCTTTGGCACCTTGGGAACACCAAAAAAAGCTCATGTTTAATATCTAAAATCACTTATTTTCTATATTATCAACAATTGCATTTCTTCCAATTTGATAACTGCTCTAAAAAAATCCTGCAAAAACCAACAGTCTATTCTCGTTGCGTTTCCGTAAAAAAAAGTGGAAAAGAGGCCCCTCTTACAGTCTCTGGTAGTCTGTAAAAAATTAACATTTCATCAACTATTCATTCACTGTGTGCTTTCGGGACCCAGCAAACCGTTGGTCTTCTTTCGAAAGCTGCACCATCCGGGGCAGCATTGGATGTTGGACCCGCCAAACCGGAAAACCTAGTTAAATAGCGGACAAACGTCGAAGAAGTAAAAAAAGGGGGGAACAAATGGTGGCTCCACCAGCAAATTCCATCAGATGTCAGCGCCAGAACGCCCTAGCTGCCACGCCAATGCAATGCTCGATGAAGCATTTTCATCCCCTTGGAGAACGCTTGGTTAACCCTTAGTGGAGTTGGTTTGATTTTTCCCAGAAAGTATTTTTCAAGCATTTTAAAATTATTTCATCTTGTTTTTCTTGAATTTTAAAAGTGGTGTTTTGAAAAATCTGCAAAAACACTGTCTAGTCAAGGGATAACTGTTAAAACCAAAGGGTGTTAAGCTGTTCTGCAAGCCTTTACTCGCTTTATCCTCTCAGAAATGATGGAGTTTTTTTTCCGCCCGGCTAAGATTCACGCTGCGGGAAGCCACTCGGAAAACCCGGCCTGGTTCTTTACCCAATGACTGACTGACAGTGAATGGTGCCACATGGTCGGTGACGGTAAACTGGGCGCAAAAAAAGAAACGCAAATTCAAGGCAGATCCTTTTTTTCCTGTTTTTGACTGACACCATACGACGGTGGCCCCTGAAGGTTGGTATCGGGAATGGCATTTGCGTAAATTATGGGATTGGCATGATATTTTGTGCCTAAATTGTCTCCATTGCAGTTCTTTTGCCAATTTTGATAATCTGAAAATCTGCCAGCTTGCCATTCTGCCCATCTGCCATTCCAACAATTTTCTGATTACTGTTTGTCAAATTGTTATCAGTCCTCAATTTTTAGATTAACCAATTGTCCAATCAACGAGTCTACCTATCAACCAAACAGCCAATCCGCGTACCTGCCTACCTGTTGTTCTTCCAAACTGCCCATATGACAACCTGGCAATTTATTTATCTGTCGATCTGCCAAACTGCCAACCTGATCACATAAAAAATCTTATCTACCTATCTGCCAATCTGCCAATACCCTAAAGTGCGAATCTTAGTTTCTGCATATCCTTGTCAATCTGCTGTCTGCCATTTGAAAATTTGCTATCTGCCAATCTGCCATTCATTCATTTAATCATCTATCACAATGTCAATTCATCAATAATTTCTCAAGCACCCAATTACCTAATCTGCCATTCTGCCTATCTGCAAGTCTGCCAATCTGCCATTCTGCCAATTTCGCAATCTACCAATATGCCAATCTGCCAATATTCCAAACTGACAATCATCATCAATTTATTAAATTGCCGTTTATCAATTTTTCAATCTGCCGTCTGCGATTTGAAAATTTATCTACGAATCTGCTATTTATAAATTTATGTACCTGTCAATTTATCAACGATTTATTAAGCTGGCTACTTAACCTGCCATTTATCTATCTAAAAATATGTCATTCTGCCTATCTACAAATCAGCCATTCTGCCTATCTCGCAATCTGCCAATATGTCAATTTGTAAATATCCCAAACCGATAATCATTTGATCTGCCTATTCTCAAATCTACCAACTGGAAACTTTCTAATCTACCATCTGCCAGTTTGTCTAACTGCCGTCTGCGATCAGAAAATTTGTTATTTGCCAATCTGCTAATTATTAATTTATGTTTCTGTCAATTTATCCATGATTTATTAAGCTGAAAATTAGCCAATCTGCCATCCTATTTACAAATCTGCCATTCTGCCAATCTCGCTCTCTCTGGAAATATCCCAAACTGACAATCATCCATTCTGCCTATTCTCAAATCAACCTATCTGGCAACTTTCTTATCTACCGTGTGCCAGTTTGTCAATCTCATCATCCCGGTATGAGAATCGAACTCACGACCTCATCCCCTACCGGTCAGTATTCCCAGGCGGCAGATTTACTCTTTCAAGCAGGCATGCCAGATTTGCAGATTTTTTAGCACAAGCTCGATGCTCGAAGTAATCTGAAAGGATCTGACTTGCCTAGCCAGACAGGAATCGAACCCATCACTTTCCGCTTACAAGACGAAATCCGTAACATCTCGGCCACGATAGCTCGGCATTTGAAATTTTGTTATCTGCCAATCTGCTATTTATTAATTTATATTCCTGTCAATTTATTAATGATTTGTTTAGGGCTTGTCATTTGTCCATCATCCAATCTGCCATTCTGCCAATTTTGCAATCTGCCAATACTGCAGACTGACACTCAACCAGTCTGCCTATCTGCCAAAAAAAAACAGCAAATCTATCAACCAACCGACAAGCTGCCCATCAGATGATTTGCCTTTCCTCAAATCTGCCAATCTGCCGTATTTTAATTTGCCAATCTAACATCTGCCATTTGAAAGTTTGTTATCTGCCAATGTAAAAATGTCAATCTGTTTTCCAATTTATAAAATTGCTGAACTGCTAATCTGCCATTTATTTTATTTTATCTGCCAATCTGCCTGTTTTTAATTTGAACTTTCACCAACTTGTCAACTACCCAATCTGCCGATTTTTCAATCAATTTGCCAAACTACCAGTCCATCAATTCTCGAGTTTTTTTAAAGGTCCTATAAACAAAACGACTTAACAACGCGTACCATAGGTACTTCAAGTACCGTAGGTATAAAATAGACCCACCAAGTGGTCCTTTAGCCTCTTGTTCAGTAACTCCGATACCCTGGCCTCCCCGCGGCGCTGGCCGGGATACTAGTAACCATTGGAGAGATCGGGTAACCAACCCCGGTGGGAACTTTGGTAGTATGCTGACAGGGTAAGGGGGGCTCCACCCTCTTCGGAGGATGTAGCTGTACCGTTAGGCTTCGAGACAAAAATCCCCGTTACGGTGTCGAGAGAAAACCGCAGCTGGGTCCCGGAAGCTGCAAGGTGGCAGCCCCACCCCGAGACTAGGTATTCGCAGCCCTGGTTAGGCGGCATACCGAAGCGAAACACCAACTCAGAAAAACAAAAGAAGAAATTCAGGACGGATAAATCGGCATCAGACCAGGCGATGTAAAAAGGACAACGATTGGAAACGCGGTACTTGGAACGTTCGAACTCTCCAAGATCCTGCCTTCTTGCCCGGGAGCTGCACAAGCTGAACGTGCATGTGGCCGCCATCCAGGAAGTTCGATGGCCCGGTCATGGAGAGCGAGAATTCACGGCGGTGGACCCCATCGCCAACACCTCTTTCAAGTACCACATCTACTACAGTGGCGGCGAAAAGGCGATGCATGGAGTCGGTTTCGTAGTGATTGGGGATCAGAAGAACCGAGTCATCAAGTGGAAGGTGGTGAATGACCGGATCTGCGTGTTGAGAATAAAGGGCAAATTCTTCAACTACAGCCTGATCAACATCTACGCGCCGACAAACGACAAGCCCGATGACGATAAAGACGCTTTCTACGAGCGTCTCGACAAGACCTATGGAGAGTGCCCAAGACACGACGTGAAGATAGTTATCGGAGACGCAAACGCGCAGGTCGGAAGGGAAGCCTTCTTCCATCCGGTCATCGGCAAGGAGAGCCTTCATCCTCGCACGAATGACAACGGCCTACGTTTGGTCAATTTCGCCGGAGCCAGAGGAATGGCTATCTGTAGCACCTTCTTTGCGCGCAAGAACATTCGGAAGCACACCTGGCGCCACCCAAATGGCGAATCGTGCACTCAAATCGATCACGTTTTGGTGGATGGTCGACACTTCTCGGACGTGATGGACGTCCGATCGTACAGAGGACCGAACATCGACTCTGATCACTTCCTGGTAGCGTGCAAGATCCGAGCTAGGCTGTCGAACGTGTTGACCCCGCGGACTGCGAGGATAGCGCGGTTGAACGTCCAGCGCCTCGCGAGCAGCGACGTTGCTGCAGAGTACAGTCGGAAGCTCGACGAGCGGATCAACGAGGACGCGCCTACAGGTAACCTGGATGAGCAATGGGAGCCCTCCAGAGCATCGTCAACACAACGGCTACCGAAGTGATCGACACGACCAGAGGACGCAAACCCAAAGGGTGGTTCGATGCGGAGTGCCAGCGAGTGACGGACGAGAAGAACGAGGCCAGAAAGCGTATGCTCGTTAAGGGTACGCGCCGAAACTGTGAGCGATACAGTGAGCTGCGAAGAGCTGAGAAACGAACCCACCGCCGAAAAGAACGGGAGTACGACGAGAGAGTACTTGCCGAAGCTCAAGCACAGTACAACGCGAATGATAAGCGGAGGTTTTATGCAACTGTCAACGGTGTAAGAAAGAAAGCGACGCCTTCCCCTGTTATGTGCAACGACAGGAAGGTAACCTGTTGACAGATAAGACAGCGGTAGCGGCCAGGTGGAAGGAGCACTCCCAACAGCTGTTGAACGGTGAGACGCGAGAGGAATCGTCGAGGACAGGATGAACGTTGAGGATGATGGAATAGCTGTGGACCCGCCTACGTTGGAGGACGTGGAAAAAGCCGTAAAGGAGCTCAAGAACGCGAAATCCGCGGGAAAGGACGGACTTCCGGCCGAACTTTTCAAGCACGGGAGCGCGCGGATGATCGAGATTCTACACCAAATCGTCCAGCGAATTTGGTGCGAAGAACAGCTTCCGACCGACTGGTTAGACGGACTCATCACCCCAATCTACAAGAAAGGGCAAAGACTCGATTGTGCCAACTATCGAGGCATCACAATCCTCAACTCAGCGTACAAAGTACTATCCTGAATCCTGTGGAGCAAGCTGAGACCCTTGACCGAGACCTTTGTCGGCGAATACCAGTGCGGTTTTCGAGCGGGTCGGTCAACGACGGATCAGATGTTCACTCTGCGACAAATCCTCGACAAGTTCCGGGAGTACAACCTGCAAACACACCATTTGTTCATCGACTTCAAGGCGGCGTACGATTCAGTCAAAAGAAACGAACTTTGGAAAATTATGCTAGAACACGGCTTTCCGGCGAAGCTAATTAGACTGATTCGTGCAACGCTCGACGGAGCTTTCGTTACGTTGGATGGATTGAAGCAGGGCGATGCTCTCTCGAACTTACTGTTCATCATAGCGTTGGAGGGTGCTGCTCGAAGGGCAGGCGTGCAAAGAAACGGAACACTCATCACTAAATCGCACATGCTGCTTGGATACGCTGACGACATCGACATCATTGGTATCGACCGTCGGTCAGTGGAGGAGGCGTTCGTCCCTTTCAAGCGGGAAGCTGCGAAGATCGGACTGACCATCAACACTGCCAAGACCAAGTATCTGGTTGCTGGCAGAGCGCGTGGCAGTGCAGGTGATGGTGTTTCGGAGGTGGAAATAGATAAAGAAAGATATGAGGTGGGGGATGAATTTGTATATCTTGGTACACTTGTGACGTGCGACAACGATGTGAGCTGCGAAGTGAAACGGCGGATTAGTGCTGCAAACAGGGCCTTCTACGGTCTTCGTAGCCAGCTAAGGTCCCGCAGCCTAAGGACGCCTACGAAAATCACGCTGTACAGGACCTTGATACTCCCTGTAGCTCTTTACGGTCACGAGTCGTGGACGCTAAAGGAGGCTGACCAGAGAGCACTTGGGGTCTTCGAGCGGAGAATCCTGCGTACTATCTTCGGCGGCAAGCAAGTAGGAGACCGGTGGCGCAGGCGCATGAACTTCGAGCTGTACCAAGACTACAAACATGCTGATATCGTAAAAGTCATCAAGCACGACAGGCTGAAGTGGGCTGGACATGTAGCCAGAATGTCGGACGAGCGGGCGGCTAAAACGATATTCAGCAGCGAACCGGACGGGGTCGTCGGCTTCGTGGAAGGCCTCGTACGCGTTGGCTGTGTGCAGTCGACGAAGATGCAAGAGCGGCCAACATTGTGGGCGACTGGAGACGAGCGGCCCAAGATCGAGCATCCTGGAAATCTTCGATTAGTTCAGCGTTGGGTCGATAGACCTGTTGCTGTATTCAAAAACACCCAGAAAGCAAAACATATTTTTGTTATTGGACCTTTAAAAAAACTCTAGAATATGTTAAGCTGCCAACTAGCCAATGTGTCGTCTGCCAATTTGCCAGTCTGCTAATGCTAATCTGCCTTCTGCCAATTGACAATTTTGAATCGGCCAATTCGGAAGTCTGCCCTATTTAAAAATCTGCCTAACTGCCAGTCCGTCAGTCCGTCCGGCAGATTAACATATTAGCTGACTGCCAGATTGACATGTCAATCTGCGGTCAGCCATCTGCAATTTGTCAATTTTGAATCTGCCAATTCGGAAGTGTGCCCTATTTTAAAATCTGTCTAACTGCCAGTCCGTCTATCTGTCAATTTGACAATCTACAAATCTGCCTTCGTGACAATTGCCCAATGCCCAATCTGCCGGGTTTTCTTTTAAGCTGCCAAACTGTCAAAAACAAATACTGTGTTAGCAAAACGTCTTCAACGCGTGACCGATTTGGTACAAAAGTGACATCAGCAGAAAAAAAATGATACCAATTACCACTCACAGCAGCGAGGCTGTAAATACACGTCCCGCAACAGCAACGTACACGAAAAAAAAAAACTGCCGACAACTCAATCAATTGGCCATCAAAGCAAATCTCTCGCCAAAACAAGTTCGGCCAAACTGTCGGAGGATATGTTCGTGCTTTCTATGGACAAGGTTGCTAAAATGTAAGGTTGGTACATTTTGTTTGTCTTCTTTTTTTTATTTTTATCGTTTTTTACGTGGTGATGTCGAAGTTAAACTTCGTTTGATGACAATGCTTCAAAATACGCTCAACAATGATTTGCTCACTTCATCTTCAACTTTTCCGATACCTTTAATGAGGAATGATTAAATTCTCGGAATCTGCAAACTCGGCCAACAAACTCATTCGGATGTAATAAACTCGTCGCCAAGTCTGAATCAAAAGGACACTCACACACACACATACGCCCCCACAACACAACTTAATCTCGTTCTGTCACACGCATGTCTTCCCACCTTTTTGCGCCCGAGCCCAAGATCCTCTCAAGAACAGCTCGTCTAGAAACGAAAGTTTTCTCGCTACTTTTCTATTTATTTGCCGAGCAAAACTTTGCCACGTATCATTCGTTCTGTGCCCTCAAAACGATACGTGACAGTGTGCGCTCACACGACGGGTGATGTGTCAATGTGTTTGTGTGGCGTGTCACGCCCACGCACGGAGATTGGTGTCTTCCGTGGAAACGAATTATGGGTCAGAGATAAACAGATATGCTCGTGTAGGCTGGTCCAGTAGAAGAAAAAAATAGTTCAAATCATAAAACTATCAAACTCACTTCACTCAATCACTCATTAATTCATTCACTCATTCATTCATTTATTCATTCATTCACTCACTCACTCAATCATTCATTTACTCACTCACTCACTCACTCACTCACTCACTCACTCACTCACTCACCTTTCATTCACTCATTCATTCATTCACTCACTCACTCACCTACTCACTCACTCACTCACTCACTTTTTTCTCACTCACTCACTCACTCACTCACTCACTCACCCACTCACTCACTCATCTAGAAAATCCACAAACAAAATTCGAGCCTTCATGTTTGTCTGTGCTCGTTTTCGTCATTCCGCAAGGTCGGCTTAATGTGTCCGGGACAGTTCCAAGCCACACTGGGTGTGGCGGCATCTCCCGGGAAGGACACACACCGGGGAGTTTGGCCAGCAAACTTGTCACTCATGAAGAAAGGAAAAATAACTTCAAGAAGAAGCATCCTTCAAGGAAAATTACCGAACCAAGCAGACGGATCGCCGGATCTTGGGCAAGACATTAGTGAACATGTTTTGGACAGAACTAAATCCAACAGACCAACAGATGGCGCGCGGAGACCACAGCGCGCCCCAATGTATGCAATGCTTGGTTTCGATACAAGACGCGACTCGACAGGACGTACGTGGGCTGAAACGGCGAGAGGTCCGTTCAATTTCTGAGAGTCCGCTGTGCTTTTTGGGAAATGGGCATTAGTAGAGATAATAAAAGGTGGCACGTGTCGCAATTGAGAAAAGTATTTCGGGGTGATTTGAGGTGGAGCTTTTGGGAGTGTGTGGGAATTTACCGGATTAGCTAAAGTGTGGTCATGTAGTTGAATGCTTTTAGCGCGAAAGGGGCTTTTAAGAATAGATGGTCTTTAAGGTAATTTAGAGACGTTTTCAACTTTGTTCCAAATAAGCTATGTCAAATCAGAGACTTAAATGGTCATGGGATTGATTAGCGTCTGTGGCGTTCTAGCATACAAGTTAAATGCAATTAAATAATAAGAGAGCAAGATCGTATAACTTTAAAGTGCATTGTAATGAATCTTCATGACCACGCGGAATATGCCTACACGAATCTAGAACACCACACGAAGAATTTGAACAACTATGCAAACGGTCGTTACCCCATGCTTAAAGTTGCTCCTTGGTCCATTCACCTTCCCAAAAACTGAAACCTGAGTGAATGGCATTCGTTAAATCTCAAATAAGCTGTTAACATCAAAACAATCGATATTTTAATAAAAAAATGCCAGAATTTAAGGAAATCAAAACCATAAATTTCTGCTTTGCCTTCCCGGTGCTTCGAACGCCTATGAAATATTTCACTGAAATGTTTCACAGTTTTGTTAAACTCATGTTTTTAATTTGATTAAATTGTTTTAGCATTACCTGCAGCTTCCAAACATACTCGAAATGAAAACGCAGTTTTGACAATAATTATGCGAACTTATACCAAAATAACTGATAAAACAAGGCGTTATCCAACTCCAAGCGAAACTAACTCTTGGATGCTTTGGAGAATTTCCCTTATCCCTTTAAAAAGTGGAGCAATACAAAAGCTCCTTTTGGTTCAAAACTTATAGTTTCAAACTCAACAAACAGTTTTGGCAGCTGTCCATGCAAAAATAGTACGTAATCATTTGAAAATCTTTATCTTGTGGAGGAATCTTCTGGTCAATTTGGTATCTTTGGCAAAGTTGTAGATGCTGATAAGAATCTTGAAAAAAGTACGGAGAAAAAAATGCTTGACGGTTTTAAAATGAATTTTATTTCATAAAAAAATCAAAGTTCCCATTTTCCAATTTTTGACATTTTTCTTATGTTCAAGTTATAGAGACAAATTTTCATGAAAAACATTTTCATCAAAATAAATCAAATTTGGCTTGAAATGTGTGTAATATTTGAAAGTTAATTGAAATGTAGTTTGATTTGTTACAGGAAAATACAACACCTAAAATCATGGAACCAAGTGAACTTTCGAGCCATTTCAAAATGTTTGAAAATCGATCGAAGGTGGCCGAGCATAAATTTTCGGGCGAAATTAGTTTCCAAAGTCCAAACTAAGACCCGTTTTCCACCGATCACTACGTAGGTTGCTCACCAAATTTCTCCAGCCTGTTGTCGCAATTCAGCAACAGCCGAGAAACGACCCTGTTGTTTCTGTACAATAAAAACAACTAGGGCCTTAAAGTCCCACTAAATTTGCTTATCGATTGCGCCACAAACATGCACTGTTTACGACGCCGAAAGTTTAAGAGGGGGGCTCTCCAGCCAACGGGGACCGATGGAAAAGAAGAAGGCAGATCAAGAAGAAGAATAAGTATTTCGAACTTTTCCCCCCGTCTTCCGGTTACGAAGTGTCTCGAGAAGCTTTGGAAAAGTTCACGGATGCGTGGGTGTTGGAAAGAAAAAGGTTGGCAGCAAATTTACACGGCATCTTGAGAGAAAAGTGAGAAGCGCGAGAAAAAAGCTGGGACCAGACGAATCTTCGTTCAATTAGAAGTGAGAAGCTTATGTGAAATTTGTGATATTTTCTTTATCAAAAATTTAAAATAAAGATCTTGAAAATACAAACGTGAAAACTAATTACTTGTTTAATTACATAAAAGCTGATAAAAACAAAGAATCCCATTCATTTTAAATGTTTATTATTTAAATATTAAATGTGGTAACCTAGCCCAGTGATCAGCTCTCAGCAACTACAATAGAGGAGAAAATTGTGACGTCAGAAATGAACTCAAATCACTCAAAGTTTATTTTGTGAGTGACTTTAACATTTTGGCCTAGTTTGACAGCTACCTTGTCCCCAGTTTTCTGTGGGAGAGAAAAGGAGGCGAATACTTTATGAAAATCATACCTGTCAAAATTCCTAGCCTCAAAATTTTGTCGCGAGTTGCTTTTCTCCTCTGGGTGGCGCAGGGGTAGCGGCTTCGGCTGCCGATCCCGATGATGCTATGAGACGCGGGTTCGATTCCCGCCTTATCCACTGAGCTTCTATCGGATGGTGAAGTAAAACGTCGGTCCCGGTTTCTCCTGTCTCGTCAGAGGCGCTGGAGCAGAAATCCCACGTTAGAGGAAGGCCATGCCCCGGGGGGCGTAGTGCCAATAGTTTCGTTTTGCTTTTCTCCTCTATAGAGCTTTATGACGTTTCGCGTACACACACTAGCGCACCATTTGATTTTGCTGGCCGGACAAAATTTAACCTCAATCTTTTTCGTGTATGTACACGCAATACATGCGCACGTAGATAACTCTATTATCCCGCCTGAATATTCATGCCTCAACTACAACTGCTCTTCTCTCCTTATTGAAACTCTCAGCAATCGAACACGTGTTCATGTTTACACACTCGCGATTGACATTTTTCCTTTTCTCTCTCATTCCCGCTTCCACGATCATCCTACCGAAACAGCGTTTAACCACAAAAGCCGCCACAAAACCAATTTCGCAAACGCAATTTACCGGGACGTCTTGCGCGGTCAGCTCCTAATCGCCGTCCCGCGTTCTCTCATTGCAGTTTTCGGAGAGATTGAGAGACTCAGCGGTAAGAGCGCAGAGTTGAGGAAAAGGGAAGCAGTGAAAGAGAGAGAATGCCATCGCTGGGAATCACGAGACACAAGAAGAGATCTCACAAGCTATCGAGAAATTAAAAGTGAGAGTGTGTGCGTGCAACACGGAGTTAAACTTTTCAAAGTGCCGTGGTAATCTTCACAGCAACTTCACAGAAAGTTTAACTCCATGTTGCACACACTCTCACCTTTAATTTCTCGATAGTGTTGATCGCTATACTCTCGGATCACAACACTGCCAGTGATTATCAACCTTATTCGATTCATTCCCCCTTGGCTAGTTTTCAAGAACCTTATTCCCCCCTTTGCATTTTCAACACATTGGTATCACACATGTCAAAATTAAAACTGTACTGTTTGTAGAAGTTTTTTGTACTTTCGCATCTATTTACAAATAATCAAATTCTTTTGACCTATTTTTATGACCTGCCGTAATGGAATGGAAAATATTTTCTTTTTTGAAAAATGTGGTCAAAGATAAACTTACGGGAAATTGGACGAGCTTTACGGTAAAAATGTTTTCGAGATTGAAAAATCAAGTCTGTCATATAGAAATTCCCAAAAACCATCAAAAACGCTTTTTTCTCAACATTTTTATTTTTAAAACCGCTTTACCGCTGTTACTTCACAAGGATTGGACTTAGGACAATGGTCAATATGGAGACTTTTATGTAAAATTGTCTGGAAAATCGACTCTCGTGTTCGGTTTTTGAAAATTTTGATGTTTAGAGCACTTTTGAAAAAAAAACAGTTTCAGTGAATGATTTTTGTACTTTTTTGGGTGAGCTGCTCCATTCTGCATTTTTCATGAGTCTTTTTGTAACATCTTAGGCCATTTTCTCATAAATTTTGAACGAAAAAAATCGTGGGCTCACCTTCAAATTTGACCTTTAAACTTACAAATCAAAAAATCTCATAAAAGTGGAGTGTTTTTTTCTTTCAGTGTATTTTTTTTCGGAAAGCCCGTCAAATTTCCTACAAGTTTGTCTTTGACCACTTTTTGATACGATGCAACGGCTTCGAGATACAGCAATATTTATATCACGAAATACAAAAATATTTAAAACATTTACGCCCTCCTCAAATGTCATTATCGAGTGAAACTGGCTCCATATACACAAAAATGGCTTATATAAGCGTAGGATAACATGTCTACAAAGTTTCATTGAAATCGGAGAGTGTCGGGTACAACCGATTCCATCTTTGACATGGAATTGCTCTATTTCGGAAACAATATTTAAAACATGTTTGTTTTTATAGAACTGTTTTTGTTAATAATAAAACAAACTTGTATCCATTTCAAATTCATCTTAAATTCTTATTTTGTTTCAATATTTTATTTTTATCTATAGTTTTTGGCAGCTATATTTATAAACAAATTTAGGAGTTACATACATGTAGAAAATTACAAAATTTCATATTACGGAAAATTTATTAAAACAACTTAAAAGATGATTTTCAATCACTCCTGAAAGTTTCATGAAAATATTTCATGATTAAACTAAGTAAGAGACGATTAAAACTGAAAATTTTGCCGTGCACAAAGCGGACTGTCAAACTCTCTGAGCGTTTTTCTCGAAACACCAAGTTGATTTACGGGAGCCACGATATCTCGAGATGGGATTGACCAAATTGACTGAAATTCTGGGTGAAGACTCTCAAGACATATCCCGTGTGCATGATGATGCCCGATTATGAAATTTTGCTTTTTTAAAAATAATACAAAAATCAAAAACTGACGATTTTTTATATGAGAAACACAAAAATATTTTTAACTTAAAAAAAAAAGGTTTTTTGAAAATCAGCCTTCGTCATGCACACAGGACCAGTCTAACGAGTCTTTAGCAAAATTTTGAGCCGATTTGGTCAAGGCGGTGTTGAGATATCGAGGCACTCGTTTTTTTTTTTTGAAAATGCTTTATATCGCTGTATCTCGGCAAAGATACAACCAAATGTCTTCAAATTTATTTTGATGAAAGTAGAAAATGCATATTTTTATAAACTGAAAGCAGATTTAAAAAAAGTTTAAGTTTGTGCTCAACCTCCTACATTTTTGCCGATTTACCTGTTTTTAACCCCTTAAAATATGAAATATGAGATATCAAAGATATTCCAAAGGTTTTGTAATAAGTCATTCAAAGAATCTGGTACTTTCTTGTAACATTTAAATTTTTACGAAAACAATTTAAAACATTTGATCATTTGATTCTTATGGCATCCGCATTCCCCCCAAGCAGGGTATTGCTAATCCTTGGAAATATTGATCTATTAATGAATTGCTAAATAAAAAACTGCTTTACTTTCAAGCCTAATTTTTGAAATATTCAAGCAAATACTGTCACAAAATTCCACTCTACCTCAAAAACAAATAAAAAGCAATATTTTTTGGACAAATCAAAATTTGGACAATATTTTGTTACAATCAGAGCTATCCCAATCCCACAATACCAATTTTCATCAATCTGTGGAAAATCTCGATTTTAAAACCGCGAAATCTCAGGAAACAAAAAACGAAGAAGGTTGATATTTTAATTTAAGTCTTATTCTCACCATCGTGTTCCTGAGCCAATTTAACAAAGGTTTTTCTATTTCAGTAATTGTTTTTTTTTTCTAAACACTTTTCTAAAAAAAATGGAAAACCTATGAAATTATTTCCCAGGACTACAAGTGAACTTTTTATCATAAATTTTACTTAAATCAACAACAAGAATTTATTTGCAATCCTTTCAATCAAACTCTTACAAATTTTCCATCTCACAGCACAAACAAAAGTAAACTGACAGCTTCGCGAGAAAATATCGCTTTTCTCACGTTCACTTCGAAAGCTTTCCATTCTTTCCCGAAAGAAAAATGCGTCACCACCTTCGAGTGTCTGCGTCGTTGCTACCACCAACCCCAAGAGCCCTTGTGGAGGGTGGGTGGTGCACGGCGAGAGAACACACGAAGCCGCCCCCCAACTTTAGCCAGAATGTTTAATGAAATTAATAAAAATTCGCGTACTCGTTAAATTTTCATTACAACTTTAGCGCAAAGTTGGCCAACCTTGCTTCCGGTTTCCCCCCCCCCTCCCGGTGAAGCGGGGATGTGGAAATGTTTTTATCTTTAGACTTGGTGAATGAGCGAAAGCCAGACGACGCCTGAAAGTATACACGTGAAGTTAAGCCGTGGGAAGAAACTGCCTCACCCCCGGTCCACTCCTTAACCAATACCGGCCGCCTTCCCACAGGGTGGCCTTTAATGGGTTTAGCAAAGAAGTGTGCTCTGCGGAGGGCGTAATTTGTTGGTGTCGGATTCCGGCGGCGTTCAGTGTGTTAAGGTGAGGCGCCAACCTGGCGGAGAGTTGGGCGGCGTTGCTCGGTGCCAAGTGAAAGACAAATTAGGCAGACAGCGTTGCTTCGTGTTACGGTGAGAGGAAAGAGTTATGAGGGCGTTATTTTTTTCTGTACTTAAGGTTCGGGATTTTTGTGGATTTTAGGATGAGTTGCGGATTTGGGAGGCAATTGAAGCGGTGAAGTTGGGTGGATTTTTGGTCACAGGTAGAGGGTGACGAGCGGGAATTCCCGGGAAAAATTTCCCGAGAAATCGACCATTTTTGGACCTCTCGATTCCCGGGAAATTGGGTCGAGACTCCCGAGAAATTTTAAACATATAATTATCAAAATTATATAAACTAACAAGCCTAACCCGACAAACTTCGTTCTGCCTTTTTTTTACGTTTGTTTACGATTTTTCTGCTTATTCAGCCTCATGTGATTAATATTTAATTTTACGTAACTTTTTCCATAACATTTGCCGATGTTCCGGAATTGGTTCCAAAGTGCCCCTTCCTTGGGCTTATACGAACCCAACGCAACAAAGAGCACCTCGAACCGACACTCCGGAATGAACTGATTCGCGTTCGAACAAAACCATCGAAATTATATATACCTGGATCAGAAAATTATTTGAATAATTCTAAATTGTTTAGAACATTGGATGGTTCTTATTAAGAAAGTATAAAATTTCACTTGTCAAAAAATCTAATAACTATGATTGAGAGAAGCCAAAAAAATGTGGACCCTAAGATTTATCTTAAAGCATACATAGCAGTCATACCCCAGAAATGAAATCAGAAGTGTTTATTTATTATCTCTAAGAGGGAAAAGCTAATTCAAAATAAGTTCAATTTCCATATCTTCTCTCAAGCATATCTATCCTCAGAATCTGTTTTTTAAAATTTCCTATGTTAATTTCGCTGTATCAAGGTAATTTCCTGTTTTGATGTCAATATGTCATTTTGTAATGAAACACAACTAAAAAACAAAGTTGACATTATAGCTGTCGGCCACCATTGCTAGTACCAACCACTAGTGTCTTCCTTTTATCTACAAGGACTTCGCCGCCCTGGGCTCCTAAGTGTTTGAGTACGCCACGGAGCGACGGCGCCTGATTCCCATATTTACACTTAGAATTTGAGAGCGCCCGCCACGGAATTCGAACCAGCAGCCTCTGAATTGTGAGTCCAGTGCGCGGCATGATTGAACCACACAAACGGGAATGAAACACAACTTCAATATTAAAAAAAAACTTGGTAATCTTAGTGAAGTTAAGGTGCAAAATTGTGAACATTTTGGTTTTGCTGATAACTGTAAATATTCCTTCAATGATTTTTAACAGCTTACATTAAAATAAAAAAAAAACGGTTTAAAATGTTGTTTTGAGTCGTTATTAATCATGTTGCAAAAATCCTGATACTGGAAAATTAAATATAAGCTATTTTTTAATTCACAAAAATCTGATAAGATGTTTTTGCAAAAAGTTTTGATTTTTTTTAAAAACCACTCAGTGCGAATTAAAATTTGTAAACATTTTTAACTACAAGTTTGAGTCCCAAAAAGCTCAATAATCGATCTTGTATTTGTCAGATTAGAATTGATCTTGTATTTCCAGATTCAGAAAACTAAACCAAAAGGTAGATATAGTTCCTCAAAACAATGAGGATACTGAAACTAAAGTTGCATAGAATAATTATGAACTTATTGTAACTAAATTCATTGAAGAGCAAAACGATAATTACTTTTCCTTTTAAATAAATGCATAGTAAAAAAACTCCCGGGTCCCGGGAATTCCCGGGAAATGGCCAAATTCATCTCTCGATTCCCGGGAAATTGAAAATCTCGAGAATCGTCACCCTCTAGTCACAGGGAAGAAACCCATGTCGTCGCCGTCGTGCTAACTTGTCGTACGTGCATTTTGGGCCAAATTGAGTTAATAACGCCATTTTGTGGAGCTAACAAATTAATAAACAGTGGTCCAAATATGATCAATATATTTTGATTTATTGAAAGAAATAAAAGATAACTTTAAAAAATTGGTGTTGGTTTATTTTTTTTTTTATGTGTTTAAAATTTAATTAAATACCCTGATACCATTAATTTTTCAGAAATATTCAAATTCAATTGGTCGTTGCAAGTTTTTTAAAGTTTAATTTCCTTAACACAAAAATGTAAAAAAAAATTAATGAAAAAAATATTTAGGCGAAATTAGGATGCAAATCTTCTTAAGAAAAACACAGTTATGCGTTGTTGTGCATCTTTACTCAAATATTTTACAAAATATTTTAAAGTTACCTTAAAACACACGATGATTTAAATAAAATAAAAATAAAATTATTCATACATTGAATAGTTTTTAATTCGTTATTCCTTGAATTTAGAAATTTATGAAAAGGATACAGTGTTGCTCCCTGATTTCTTGAATCATTATGCGATTTCTTAACTGTTTGAAAATATTTTCGGCAATCTACATTTTATCTATGATCAATTTTGTTTTTTAACCTTTTTCAAACGAAACTATACTGCCCCTGATCGCATAAATGTCCCATATGCATTTTCATCGATTTTGAGTTGTTGATGCAGTTTGGTTCAAAATCGTGTGCACTTTCAAAAGAGTCTACAACATCCAGTACTTTGTTCTAGAAATAAGGAGAAAATCCAGTTTTTTCGCGAAAACTTAACACGTAGCCTTATGTATGGGACAAACTTCAAATGCATTTTTCTCAGCTTGCTGTTTTTGCATATGGGACATTTATGCGAACATGGGCAGTATAACACTTAAAAATTGTTTTAAAAGAAAACATAATTGCTTTCTAACTAAGGTGCCCAGAATATGGGACTTATTTTTTTAAACCTCGCTCCACAAGCTGAATATTGTTACTTGAGCTATTTTAGGACTCTTTGTCAAATATGAACAAAATCGGTCAACATTTACCCATTGATACTCAAAGGTGAAGTTTGTATGGGAAAAATCTCAAAAATGTATGGAAAACCCAATGTTCTTACGGTTTGGTCTGCACGATGCGCTACTTACAACCGAATACTCCCAAAAGTGAGATTCTCATTGGAAATTTAATACTCTACAATTTTGTAGAACATACCACAGCTGTAAAACTCGCAGTATAAAACCAGCTTAAGTTATTTGCAAAACATTAATATTTTGTGTTTTCATCTAATTTTTATTGAACTTTCATTATAATTTTTGGACAATATAAAAATCATTTATTGATATTGTAAGAGTTTAGGTATATAGTTTTTGCCATAATCTTCATTATTCTGTAGATAGATGGGTCAAAAAACATCAAAAAATGCATTTTTAATTCAATTATCTACAAATGTTGCGGTGCATATTGCCCCGCATGGTTGTTTGGAATGAATCAGAAATGTTTTTAAGAAATTTGATATTTTCGAACAGTTTTGAGGTTTTTAAAACTTTTTTAACGTTTATTTCCAATTGAGCGAAAAAATGCAATTTTAAACGTTATCTGTACTGACAGATTTAAAAAAAAATCGGACATTTGTCTAGACAATTTTCGTATTCGTGAAATTTATGCCTAAACAAAATAGGAATTTTTAATAATATACATATACATTAAAATTCAAATTTGCTAAATTTTCAATGTTTAACTAAACGCGTTCATTTAAATCAAAAAGATGTTCGAAATTGTCAAAAAATTAAAATTCTGTCTGAATGTCAAACACTGATAATGGTAAATATTTATTCTGCCAGACACATGAAAAATCTAGCAACCTGGCAACCCTGATCCGAAGCCTCAATTATGCAAAGTTTTGAATATCCAATGTTCGATTATTCAAAGGTTTATATGAGACTTCGGTTAATTTAATAATTAACTTTTTTTAAATTTCTTATTTAACGTGAAATTTACATTTTGCGACCCCATTGTTTAAATAGTTAATTGCCTATTTAATTAAAAAAGCCCAAATTTTCTGAACCTAACCAAAATTTTTTTTTTATAAATGTCGAAAAAACTGCAAATATTTCGCTAAAATCAAACTTTCGGTGGCTATATCTTGAAAACAGAGCCATTTATCAAAAAATCTGTAAAGTACTTTTCGATTGCAAATTAAATTTTACTTAAAAAAAATCACGTCAAATTAGTTTTTGCATAAAATTTAGATTTTTTCCAAAAATCACTATTTTTTCAAAAATTCATAGCTCGGTGGCATATTTTTCGACCATTTTTCTCTATGGCTCAAAAGTTGCGGGTTTTGTCCCCTAAAACATATCAAAAAATCTCGAAAATCAAAAAAATTGGGAAATTGAGCTCTTGTGAAAAAAAGTTGATTAAAAAATCCGCATTTTTTCCGTGTACCTATTTTTTTCTCAATAGTCCTTAACAATACCTACAACTTTGCCGAAGACTCCAAATTGATCAGAAAATTCAATATGGACAGCTGCCGAAATTGTATGGATGTATGGGTGAACCAATTACACCAAATAGCTTATTTGGTCATAGGAAAGGCCCCCACAAAGTTTGAGCCAAATAAAAAAATACAAAAAATAAAAATGGTCGAAATCGGACGATTTCGTAGAGAGTTGTTCACGTGTTTCTGAGGACCCCAAACTAGATAGAGTTATTTGCTATGTAAACCTGTTAATATGTTCTTTTTTATTAGAAGAAATACTCATTTTTGCAGAACTAAGAATTGATAGACCTGGTGAAGACTTTAATTTTTAACTGTATAAATGTATTAAAATCATCTTTGATCGATTATTACAATGAACCAAATAGTCTCAGCTCTCTGCGCTTTTCCATCTCTTTATCAAATTTTGCTTGAAAAGCAAGGACGCACTCATCTTCGGCCGATCGATGGCGCCGGCTAGTCCCCAGAAAACGCCAACCGGTTGATTGGAGCTGCCTCGATGTGTTTTCCCTCTTATGTTTTATTAAACAGGCTACCCCTCCGGCACCCATCATCCTCCGGATGTCCGGGGCTACTGGGTCATTTTTGCAATCCCATCGGCAGGTCGGCCCTCCGTGCGATGGACGGATCAAAACTTCCGCTACTACTATGTGAGCCAAACTGGGAACAATTTTGATAGTTTTATGTGAATAAACATGTGACCACATGAATAATTCCAACCTCGATTAACCCGTTTTGGTTCGGGGAGGGACACCGGACGCGGGGGTGAATTTGGCCTCAACAAGAAAAACTTTGTCTTTGACCGAGATTTGAAGCAAAGCTTTATGATTAAATATCATTTCCAAAACCTTTTGACTCGGCGTCCAGTAAAAACCAGCTGTCTATCAATGCATTAATTTGGCAGTATCACTGAACGCCACAAACCCCCTTTGTCCGAGTGAAAGGTTCAGAGATAAAAGCTACGATAATTGACGGTCGACAGCTGCCACGCCGTCGGATCGATTTTCCGACGGTGGGGTGGAGGAAAAAACCGAAACTTCTCTTCCACTAATTGGTTTTATGCCAGTGCTGACTGCCCAAATCAAGCTACCGCCGGCGCTCGCATTGAGCGAACCGAGATCGACCCGGGAAAATTGGAATCTCTGTTTTAATCAGAGAAAACATAATTAATTCACTTTTGGCTCATCGCCCCCTGCGGGCCCCGACTGCCGGCCAGCCAGCCCGCAATCTAATTGATATTCCACATATTATCAACAGCTTGGTCAGGCTTAATTGGACCTAACTGCTCTCTGATGATGCTTTTACCTTGGGCGTCACGACGCCCGGCATCCTTTCGATGAGCCAATTTGAGAGGAAGCAACCCCGACCACGTTGTGAAAAATGTCTCTCTTGAGACACCCGGCTGTTTTAATCCGGCCATGATGGTCCGAGGAAAGCTCTCCGGGTTGAGCCACACCCATAATGAAGGTGTTTATGGGGGGCGGCTTTGGATCTTGGCCAGCTCGGGCTCGGCCGGGGTCGACAAATGGTACGATTAGTAGTGTGCAGGCCGACCTAATAGTTGGGCAGAGAATTGAATTTCATGAAGTTTGATGTGTCGCACAGTACGGCTTTGACGGGGTTTGCTGTTGGCCACCCGGTCCGGGGCGCGTGGGTTGTCCCCCGGTGGACACTCCGAGCGCTGTGCGCTCAGTTTTGGCGGCTGTAACTTTCACTCCTGATGCCCGTTTTTGAAAAATGAAAATGTGTTGGAATCATTGTGCTTTGGAGAAGAGCAATTCTATGCGGAATCGGTTGTTGCATATTTTTTATCCAGCTGAAACTTTGTTGATGCCTTTGCTGTGCCCAAATAAGTCATTTTGCATCATTAGTTTGTTCATATAATTTTCCATGCAAAGTTGGCAGCTGTCCATACAAAAATGATATATATTAAATTTCAGAAATTCTGTATCTTTTGGAGGAAATTTTTGGTCGATTTGGTGTCTTCGGCAAAATTGTAGGTATGGATAAGGACTACACTGAAAAAAAATAATACGGTTTAAAAAAATTGGAGATTTTTAATTTAATTTTTTTGTCACTAAAACTTGATCAGCAAAAAAACACTTTTTTTTTACATTCAATGCCAACTTTTCAGGAATTTTTTTGACAATATTTTGAACGTGTTATGAATTTGGAAATCAATACTGATTTAATCTTTCAACTTCATTTTTCAATGTAAAATCAAATTTGCAATCAAAAAGTTCAAGATGGTATGTCAGAGACATAACCGAAAGACATAGGACCAAACAATTTGAATGAGTTTTTGGATTGCTAGTGAAATCTGGCTCAATTTTCATGTTCAGTATCAAAAACCATGAATTTTGATACCCATATTGCAACAACTCGTATGATTCTGTAAATGTCCTCCCAGGCCACGGGGGAACCGGCTTTGAGATCACCGGCCACTACATGGTGTGGACACTGCTGTCGGAATGTCAATTTTCATGTACAGTATCAAAAACCATGAATTTGATTTTGAAATTTCTGAAAAGTTGGCATTTGATGGCCTCTAAAACATAACAGAAACTAAAAAAAACAGGTTTTTTTGCAAATCTAGTTTTAGTAACAAAAAGAGAAATCAAAAATCACCAAATATTTTTTTACCGTGTATAATTTTTTTTTTAGTGTAATCCTTATCCATACCTACAACTTTGCTGAAGACACCAAATTGATCAAGAAATTCCTTCAAAGATACAGATTTTTGAAATTCCATAAATCATTTTTGTATGGACAGCTGTCAAATTTGTATGGAACATCATATGGGCAAACTAATGATGCCAAATGGCTTCTTAGGGCATACCGAAGGCACCAAAAAAGTTTCAGCCGGATTAAAAACTACAAAAAATCGAATAACCGAAATCTCAGAGAATTGATAAGTAACTTTTTCAACAAAGATTGGTGAACATTCCGTTCACTTAGTAATCGTTTCTAGGACTCTGACCATTTTCCAAAATTGTAACTGACGTGAAAAATACTTTTTGGTCAAATCAAAGTCAAATCTAATTTGCAAGTAAACATGCACAACACGTTGCTCTATGAGGTTGTAACTGACCGGGCAGTTGCTAGTGTTTGGGGAATTCGTTGGAATGAAAAACTACCCGAGCATGGGTAAATAACAAAGGAGATGCGTAATAATACCTTTTTGTGGTATCAATACCAAATTTTGGTATTCCTGGACCCTATAAAATTTGTCTTAAGGATTATGCAAGAGCAAAATGTGGTATCAAACCAATTAAAGGTATTGTTTTGATATTGCAAAATTGCGGAATTAGTCAATGGTCGAGTACCACATTTTAGTATTCTTTTGGTATTACAGTATTATATCAAATTCTTCTGAAACTATGGGAAAATGTTGACCAATTTTTACAATATAATTAATTTTGCGCTAAAATGATGTCTCAAAGCGAAAACCGGAAATTTAAAACTTGATTTTAAACATTTTTGATATACCCTCTAAAGAAATGACTTGAAATTGTGGACAATTTTCCAAGTCAGGATGCCACATTTTGGTATTATTTTGGAATTGAAGTGTTTCATCAAATTCCTCTGAAACTATGGGATTTTTTTACAAACTTTGACGAGAGAAATAATTTTGTGCTAAAATTACTTGAAACTTTAAAAATTTTCCATTTTTGTTATTTACCCACAAAGTTTTTTTTTTAAATCGTTGAAATTTCTCTAAGTAGGGATAACCAAATCCTTTGAAAAACGAGGCAATCGACAGATTATTGAATTTTGGTTAATTTCAATCCAGTTTCATTTTAATAACGCTTATTTTTCAATCTTGTTATTTTTCAGAAGCTTCAAGAATTTCAAGCACAGGCCGTGATTGTGTCACGTTCCCCAGAAAACCATTCCCCCGAAAACCATTCCCCAGAAAACCATTCTCCAGAATGTACCATTTCCCAGAAAACTATTCCCCAGAAAAGTTTCTTTCTCGAAAAATCAAAGTAGTTTCAAATATTAGTTTGTTTTAAATTTCTTAGAAAATATAAAAATTTGACAAGGTTATTTTATCCATGCCAAGAAATTTTTCTTTTTTTTTGACAACAATTCTTGAGAAAATAACAGAAAATGTTAATTCGGCTTATGACTCGTTCTATTATTCTAAGAAATTTTCCCTTCTTTTTCAGTCATGTTAAATTTGTTATACAAATGCCGAATAAATTGCAGTTTCTTTTTATTTCTTGTTTTCCGTGAATGCTATTTTTATTTTGCAAAGAAGAAAAATGTTTGTTAAAATTAAAATATGATTATGGGTGTCATTGGTATAATACCATTTGACATATTGGACCTTTGCATGATTATTTTAATTTTCTTAATTTGATTTAAGGTGACAAAATTTAATTTATCATTTTTGGAAGAAGAAAACTCTCTTGACTTACAATAACTGATTATTTTTTCCTTCTTTTAAGGTCTCCTGACACAAGTTGAATTTCACCTTCTTTAAAGAAGGGAAAACTGTCTTGACTTGTGATATCTGCTAACAGAAGTTGAATTTTCGCTTTAAAGTTTTTTTTCTTGTATTCTTTCTTGTTTCCATAAGGAAAAACTCTCTTGACTAGTGATAACAAATTTAAAAAGTTGTGTAAGTGGTCAAGTATTTTTTCTCTTACTTAAAAAGGGAAAATTAAACCCGTGTCGCAGTTAACTTTCTAGCCTTGTAATAACTGCTGACACAAGTTAACGTGGTGATTATTGCACTCGAGCGTAATATTTCAATCTTTATTTCTCGCATCACGATCGAGATTTTTCGATCTAAATATTACGATCATAATTTGTTAATGGTAAGTCAAAAAAACCAAAGCTTCAAAAATGTCATAAATTAAAAACATATTCAAAATTCTCAAAAAAAAAATCAAAAAGTTTGAAATTCAAAAATCAAAATTAAAGAGAAAAGAAATTTTAAAATTTAAAATAAATCAAAGATTATGAATTTTATTTTTTTTAGTTTTTTAAAAAATTTAAATTCTAGAAATTTTGATTTTTTTTTAAATTTTTGGAAATTTTGGAAACTTAAAAAAATTTGGAAATTTTGGAGATTTTGGAAATTTTGAAAATTTTGGAAATTTTGGAAATTTTGAAAATTTTGGGAATATTGGAAATTTGGAAAATTTTGAAAACATGCAGAAATTTTGAAAATTTTGGATTTTTTTTTGAAATTTTGGAAATAATTATAATCACCACGATAAATATTTCTGGGGAACGGTACATTCTGGGGAATGTTTTTCTGGGGAACGGTTCATTCTGGGGAACGGTTCATTCTGGGGAATTGATTTCTGGGGAATCGTATTCGGGGGAATGGTTTTCTGGGGAACGTGACACAATCCTGGCCGTTCATCAATGACAAATGCATTCGATGTGGTGATGAATATCACTAAGAACAACTTGGAATCAGCAGGTGAGTAGATTTGGCTGTTGCATATGGATCATTTCTGTTTTTTCACTAACTTCAACTGGTGCACATAAAAAATTTAAGAAAATACCAAATTTTGGTATTACTTGTGCAAAAAACAGCGACCAAAATGAGCTTTTGGTTGCCCAATAATAGATGGTAAAATACCATGAAATCATGCATGTGGAAAACCACAGGAATACCAAAACCTGATTTTCCAAGGGCGCGGGAATACCTAAAAATAAAACCATGGTAATACCAAGTTTTGGTATTCAAGCAATGTTCAAAAATCCAGAAGACCTCAACTTGGTATTAAAATGATTTTATTTTTAGGGAATTATTTTATCCTTGGAATAACATGTTTTGGTATTATTGTGCCCTTCCACATACAAGAATTGGGTATGATTTCATGGTATTTTACCATCTATTACTGGGCAACCAAGGGCACATTTTGGTCCCTGTTATTAGCCCAAGTAATACCGAAATTTGGTATTCCCGTGTTATTTATCCCTGCTCGGCATCCCGACGGTTGAGCTGGAATTTTAATTCCACGATGATTGACACGTCGCACGATAGCTTTTAAGATTAATCAGCGGTCCATCTGCGCGGATTGTCTTCCGGTGGACACTCCGTTCAAAATGATTTATTTTTTTATTTGCTTTGTCACTTTCGTTCCTGATGGCTGTTTACAAAAGTTTGACCTTTTTAAGAGATGTCAGCTTTAAAAACTGCTAATTTTATCGTTATAGTTTTTTCTTTAAAAAAATGTTTCTGCTGAAATTTATGCAAATGAGTCCACTTCCAGGACTCCAGTAACATGGTTCGTCCAAAGCTTGGTTGTTGTTTAGTTGTTGACGCTCTAAAATATTCACACTCCGGTTGGCGAATTACTCTGGCCAGTGTCATTCAGCGTAATTTAAGCACGTGGAAATTGCTAGCATAAGCACAGTCGATTAAGAGCTCGGCCCACTTCTCTCCAGTACCTCCCTCCTCACCATACTACGTTTGGACCATCCTCCAATTTAAAATGGCGCTCCCGAGAGTGTGCACCGCACACGTACACAAACACACATTCAAATACATGCATGAGAGCTCAAAACTCATTGCTCTCATTAATTTTTATCACGCTTTGACAATGGATATCGTTGGTTTCCGGCGTTCAGGACTGGTCAATTCGGGCTCTGCGGATTCGGCGGCTGAGGAATTCCATGCCAAATTTCAAAGTGTGAAAAAATAAACAAAATCAAAAATGCATTTTTTGTAGCAAAGTCCAAATTATTCCATGAAAAAAATTATTTCAGTGTTTTTCAAAAAAATCAACATTTGTCGTTGTTTCGTCGTGGAATTTCGCCCCGGTCAGCGGAGCGTTTTCTAAAATGGTTCTGAATGAAAACTAATGAGGCTCGGGGTCAAAGTTGCCAGCAGCGTTCCATTTTTTTCTATTGGTTGCCCTCAGTGCTCTGGCAACACTGCATCACGATGATAATCGCCATGGTAGAATGGAATCGGAGCTTCGTTTGGGGGGTCGCTTTTTGTTTAATAAATTTCTGCCGAACGAAGCTCTCCTGGGATGCTGGAGGGGACTGCACGGAGAAAAAAGAGTTCTCAAAATCGTGAACAAGCGTTCATGAAATTCGGAACCACGAACAAAGTGTTCAAATTTCATGGTACGTTTTTCAAAATCGTACCATGGAATTTGAACACTTTGTTCGTGGTTCCGAATTTCATGAACGCTTGTTCACGATTTTGGGAACTCTTTTTTCTCCGTGTGGGGTTTGAGGGTTTAGGAATCATTAGTGTTTAAATTTTAGAGATAATATTTAATTAAAGCTGCGCACAGGGTTGTCGGGTTTGCCCTAAACGGTGTGTAACAGACAGCTAATCGCAGTTTAATTGGCTCCGGAAGCTGAGGGGGGAAGCAGGCTTGTGAGAATTTAATGGATTTTGTGTTTTATGCATTAAATTTGTGTTTTTTTTTAAACGATACATAATCCACCTTTAGATGGTTGGTGCCTTCCTAACATTCATAAAGTCAATACATTCAGTAAAAATAGCAACATTCCCTTAACATGTACAAATCAATTTTATTACTGATTTCTTTTGATAGGGTTCGCAGACCTTCAATTTTTCTGGCTCATCGGCAAGGTCTGATAAAAAAAAACCTATCCAACGAAAGTTCACATGGAAGATTCAGACAATATTTTTATCACAATATCTCAGATCCGGCCTCCAGAAAGTATATAAATAACACTTAAGTGCCAATAACTTTTGAGAGGGTTGTCAGATCCTTGATGTTAGGCTCATTTGAAAGGTCTTTCGATTATCTAACTGACGATGGGTCGCATGATGGACCCGGACCTAATTTTTACTGAAATATCTGAGATCCGGCCTCCAAAAAGTGTATAAATAACACTTTAGTGCTAATAAATTTTGATAGGGTTGTCAGATCTTCAATGTTTTGGGCTTATTGGAAAGGTCTTTTTAATACCTTTCTGAAAATGTATAACATGATAGGGTTTCTTGCAAAAACCACCCTTTTTACAATCTTCCGGACATACGCCAGAATCGTTTTTTTAGCATAACTTTTGAAGTACTTAACTAAACTTGCTGATTTTAAATAGAGACCTATGGGACCCCAAGACGGATCGAATGAGACTAATACGGTCAAAATCCGTTCATCCAGTCCGGAGATAATCGAATGACAATGTTTTTGTCCACCCACCTACACACATCCACACAGACATTTGCTCAGAACATGATTCTGAGTCGATATGTATACGTGAAGGTGGGTCTACGAGGTCGAATTGAGAAGTTCATTTTTCGAGTGATTTTATAGCCTTTCCTCAGTAAGGTGAGGAAGGCAAAACCTTTTTTAAAGAGATAAAAACATTAAAACAAATATAATTGGTTTCTAAAACTACTTGGACTGTTCAGCAACCCATTGCGAGTGATTAATAAGGTCGTTTTAGGCAGTCTAAGTACGAAAAGTTAGCTTGAGAATATTGTTTTGTAGCTTAAAGCTAAAATTTTATATTGAAACATTTAATCAATTGTTTTATGTTCTATCAAAAACAAAACAAATGATTGGCCTAGTTTAAAAACGAGCTACAGCTTTCAAAAGATTGGGAAAACCTGTATAAAAACAAAGTGCGACAGTACCCGTAAAAGAAAACTTGACAATTCTTGGGACACGAAAGTTTTTTTTTTTACTTTTTGATAGTGCCAAAAAAATAAAATGCTAAGTAATCAATTTGTTTCTTTTCAACGAATTCAGTTACAATTAATTTCTACTTATTCAATGATATGTTAATTTGAGTAGCCTCATCATTTTGAGGAAATATTTACTTTTAAAATGTTTAAAAAAATTATTTGCATTTGGTAATTTTCTTAAGGTCAACCGTTTATTGAAGCTATCCGGAAAACCCAAATGTTCACAATTGGCACACCATAGCTTTACGAAGAATGCTAGAGTTTTTTCATACTTAATTAAAATTCAGGTTAATGCGGAACACAAAACTGCCCCTGATCGCATAAATGTCCCATATGCATTTTCATCAATTTCGAGTTATTGATCCAGTTTGGTTCAAAATCGTGTGCTCTTTCAAAAGAGCCTATAACATCGAATACTTTGTTCTAGAAATCAGGAGGAAATCCAGTTTTTTTCGCGAAAACTTAACACGTAGCCTTATGTATGGGACAAACTTTAAATGTGTTTTTTTCAGCTTGCTGTTTTTGCATATGGGACATTTATGCGAACATGGGCAGAAAACGACTTATTGACATAAAAAAGGAAAATAGGAAAAAAAAATGAATTTTATGGTTTGCTATGATTATCTTGTATGCTTAATCGGTAAGTTGCTAAACTAGCATCTTAACTTTTTTACCGTTTTTTTAATCATGTGCAATCGATTCCCCAGGAAATTGTTGTTCAGCCTCCATTTGCGATTTGTACTCTTTCTCGCCCACTTTACAGTGATCAAAAAGGTCTTAAATAGAAGCTAGAAATGGGTTGACACCCTGTAGATGTGCCACCCTGTTTTCCAACCATGTCAAAATTTCTTGAAATAAGTAGCTTAACAACTTTTCCTAAGACACCAACGCTTTTAAAGGTCACCAGTAGAAGTTAGGGCTTGGTTGACACCCTGTAGGTGTGTCACTCTGCATGTCAAAAATTTTAAATAAAAGCCACATTCATATACAACAACTTTTCTTAAGACACCATTTTGCTAGGTTGCTTCCTTATTACGTTAAAAAATAAGATTTCGAAATATCTACCGAAGTACTGGCAGTGTTGGCAAGAAATATAATTTTCAACACTTTTTTTAAATGCCTCTTTTAAAAACTCTGTATCTTTTCCAGAAGCAAGATAGGACCATACTTTCTTGGGGAAAGTTTTAGAGGACATTCAGAAGTATATTCTATGGTTTAAGTTTTTAAATTGAGTGAAAAATGAAAATGATAAAAATTAAAATGTAAAAATGAGAGTTTTCCCATACACATTTGAATCGTTTTGCGGAAAGCCGGGTCAAATCCAATCGCTCCCAAATTTTAGAGGGTTGTTCGGAGGCCCAAATGGGACCGGAAAATGCCTGTTCTGATTGATTTAGTCAATTTTGAAATTTTTTCATACAATTTCAAGCCAAGGCTTTTTCCTCTTAGAAATAAAAAATAAAAATAATACAAAAAACTCAAGTTTTTCATTTTTTCCTACTCTTAAATATAGATATTGGAATTTTTGACAAGTTAAAATTTTCATTTTCTGAATAAGAACATTATAGAAGCATTGGTTTATTCAAACTTGAACATCGAACATCCAATGCTCAGTGACAAGAAAAATTGAAATTTTTGGAAAATCTCAGTTCACACTTGGACAATTTTAGGCGAGATTTGCGCCACCTATCAGAAAAATACTGATACAATGTTTTCCCCATTTTTGCAATTTTCTCCGTATTGTTTAGAAGAGCGCCTTACACATGCTGATAGTTTTTGGTAACGATTATCCCATTCCTTGTTAAGTTATGGAAAACGTCATTAAACAATGATTGCCAACTAGGACGTCGATGATTGTACCACAAAATTATATAAATTTTGAAACGCAATTGATTTAGATCAAAAATTCCTTCAGTGGCTTCAAAAAGGCAACAACCGGCACATGCTGATTCATTTTGTTGCAGAAATTCGTTAAATTGAATTCAATTCAGAAATTTTTAGAGTGATGATCAATTTTCTTCAAAAATGATCAAAGACCTTCACTTTAAGCAATTTATGCTTAGTTAATAAAAAAACATTTTCTCTAAAATGTATGTATATACAAGACAAAAAAGCTTATGAATGATTTTGTGCATTTTTATTTTTTAATTTGGCTCAAAGTTTTTGGGGCCTTTTTGAGTTTTGACAGCTAAGAAAATGAATAAAATGTCTATTTTTGGAGTAAAATCGAGTGAAAATTTAGTTTTTGTTGAACAAGAATTTCTTCAGTGCCTTCAATAAGGGTTTAACCGGCATACACAGAAAAAAATCAATCCTCGTAATCGTGATTTAAGTTCACGAATGTGAGAACCGCGAAGGAATTTATTCATGAGTATGGTGCATTTGCACTATGAACGTGAATATATTCCCTCGTGGTTCTCGGGTTCGTGAATTTAATTGACGATTTCGAAAATTGATTTTTTCCGTGTATTTTTATTAGTTTTTGTGAAATATTTGTTAAATTCTGGAGTTTTTTTTTTGAAAAGGTCCAATAAACCAAATTTCCAGTTTTTGCTTTATGGGTGTTTTTGAAACCGCCTCGAGTCAGGGGTATTAATTATTGAACAAAATACAGAGCATTTTAAAGTGATGTTCAATTAGTTGAAAATATTGGACGGTTTCACCGTTACTGGAATAAGTTATAACAGTTAAAAAAAAAAACAACAACAACATTTCCTTAAAGCTGTAGTAAACACAGCCTAAGTTCAGCCAATTTTCGTGTTTTACTCCATCGCAAAACCACTCCGCCATACAAGTACTCAAAGACGGCTAAAGCCAGTCGGAAACAGAATCAGAACCAGAACAAAAAAAAAAAAACTCATTACTCCCCCACTTACCGAAAATCCTCGTCGCCGAGTAACCGTCGAGCAGGACGAAAATTAATCCACAGAAAATGAATCCTAGATTAGCGCCACTGCTGCCACCCACAGCCCACCTTACCCCCGACGACGCCAACAGCGACTCCCGACAAAAGCTCATTGTTGCTGCTTTTTTGCTCTTCTCTCTACTTCTTTTCACCAACTACTCTACCGCACTCCAATGCACTATTCACCAACACACACAGAGCTACAAACACGATTTCTTCGGTTGAGAAACTTTTCGCCTCTTTTATTCTTTATCTCTTCCTTTGCTGGCCTGCTTCGATTGTGAATTTCACGAACCGGCTCTTCTTCGCGTTTCAAACACAATAGAACACACCCCGCACACTTTCTCCCGCGCTCACACTAATGAATTTCGATTGTGTGTGTTTTTCGCCTGCTTCGATCGGTCGGCCAATCTCGGGCTTCTATTGTTTGCGCGCTCGTTCCTCTTCTTTTGTTCTCTGCTGCACGGTCAGTGTGTGTGTGGCGTGTAAATCGCTTTTCTGTGAAATTCTTTTGTTGGTTTTTTTTTCACGTAATTACACACAAACACACATGCCACAATTATGTAAATATTTCCCTGCTTTCGCCCAAATGTAGACTTCCGGTGCGCTGTTGCGGTGGTGGGCTCTCGGTGGAATTTAAATGACGGGAAATGCAATTACAAACCCCCACCCTTCCCCACACTCTCTCGTTGGTCGGTCAGAACAACCCACTGGACCGTCGTCGCCGTAAAACAGTGTTTTAAATCACGTCACACATCATCATCATTAATTTTTTATGCGCTCAGTGTGAGTGTGGCGTACACACACGTACAATCACTCACTCAACCCATCAGATCCTGGAACCGGTCCGGGGGTGGGTGTAATTGCTTTATTCACTGTTCCCCACCAAGGTTGGACGAGGCGAATCTGTCACAGCTTCCGGCACACAAACAAACAGTATGGATCTAGCGGGCGTCTCGCACACAATAGTAGACTGCTGCTGTCAGATTGCTCCGGTGACCTTGTTCGCTCCTGCAGTGTGACCCACTGGCACACTCACACGCCGGATCTAGCACTCCAGCACAACTCGTGACATCCTGTGATCGGATCTTTCACAATAATCTCGTTAAAGCACACAAAATCCTCACTTTTTTCCCGTGTCGAAAAAAAAACTTCTTCAAACGTCAAACGCGACTCCGCCTTGAAGGTAGGCCACCAGCAGCACAGAGTGCAAAAGTGTGTTACCTCTCCAGCGCTGGCCCGGCAGTACACACCGAACACGAACCGAGGATAACGCGGAACTGAGATGTGTCCGGTGGCTGGCCGTGATTTTTTAGGAATCCCGACCTCGTCTTCCGGCGCCACGCTCTCGGGTCCTGGCGCTCTCCCGTGAGAGAGCGAGCTCAACTGCTCGAATATGCTCGCGCTCGCGAGTGCGAGCCCTTGTGCGCAGGAGCTGCCCCACTCGCCTGAAGTGGTGTCACATGGGAACACTGCTCGAACTGTCAAACTGTGAGGTGTTCACGCGGTAACAAAGGCGGGGAACTCACCCAGGTTGAGTTCTGTTCGCAGTTTGTCAATGAGAGTATGAATGGGGGAGCTTTTTTTACCACGTGGGGTGTTTTTCCCTCTTTTGTTTTGATCCTTATCGGGTGACGGAATTACGTAATAAGCTTGGGCGGTGGTGGGTGGATGGTGGGGAAAGAAGAGCGATGGAGTTATACAGAGCTTTTGAAGAATGTTGTTCATTGAGTGTTGCAGAATGGAAAGACAATTTTTTAAACATGAGTCGTCAAGCGCTGATCTTAACTGTCTTGACGATACTTTTAATAAAAGAAGTCTTATTGTTTTACTATTGTACGGTCAGTTCCTTACTGGACTCGGTCGAAGGAAACGGCCGTCAGCCCAACAACCGTCGAAATAGGCGACGGGCCAGATGCGGAATTGCAAATGTCAAAACCTCTCACCTCTACCTTCGTCCCACCCTCCAGCTGCAGCTTTGTTGACCATAAAGGAGCACGTTGTTGCATGATGGTGGCATCGAATCAGAACTATGGATGATCTTATAACAAAAATCGAAACTATTTTTAAGAAAAATAATATCTAACAAAGCAAAAGCAAAAGCAAAAGCAAAAGCAAAAGCAAAAGCAAAAGCAAAAGCAAAAGCAAAAGCAAAAGCAAAAAGCAAAAGCAAAAGCAAAGCAAAAGCAAAAGCAAAAGCAAAGCAAAGCAAAGCAAAAGCAAAAAAGCAAAAGCAAAGCAAAGCAAAGCAAAAGCAAAGCAAAGCAAAAGCAAAAGCAAAGCAAAAGCAAAAGCAAAGCAAAAGCAAAAGCAAAAGCAAAGCAAAAGCAAAGCAAAAGCAAAAGCAAAGCAAAAGCAAAGCAAAGCAAAAGCAAAAGCAAAGCAAAAGCAAAGCAAGCAAAAGCAAAAGCAAAGCAAAAGCAAAGCAAAGCAAAGCAAAAGCAAAAGCAAAGCAAAAGCAAAGCAAAGCAAAGCAAAGCAAGCAAGCAAAAGCAAAGCAAAAAGCAAAAGCAAAAGCAAGCAAAGCAAAGCAAAAGCAAAGCAAAGCAAAGCAAAAGCAAAGCAAAGCAAAAGCAAAGCAAAGCAAAAGCAAAAGCAAAAGCAAAAGCAAAAGCAAAGCAAAGCAAAGCAAAAGCAAAAGCAAAAGCAAAAGCAAAGCAAAGCAAAAGCAAAGCAAAAGCAAAAGCAAAGCAAAAGCAAAAGCAAAAGCAAAAGCAAAAGCAAAAGCAAAAGCAAAAGCAAAAGCAAAAGCAAAAGCAAAAGCAAAAGCAAAAGCAAAAGCAAAAGCAAAAGCAAAAGCAAAAGCAAAAGCAAAAGCAAAAGCAAATGAATTAATACTGAATTCTACAGATTATTTAAACGCATAATTTCACCTTGTATTTTAATATATTTCTGTAGGGAATGACTCATTATATTTTTCCAACACCACAGCACCATTTCAATTAGGCATCAATTTTCGCATTAATTAAAGTAACAAAACACAAAGAACACTGTCCGCGCTGTAACGACCTGTCATAAAATCGCCATCGTCATGGTCCTCCGAACATAACAAGTTTCTTTCCGGGGCCACGTGGCGTCTTATCTGCTCCCCTGTCCTCATGTTGTAATCACCACTCAAGGCATAACGTCATTACGCCGAGCGCGCCAATACAATAAATGTCGTTTGCGATGCATCAGCAGATCTCGATCAAAATTAAATCGCTGCCATAATTGGTTACTGGGCAGCGGCGGCGACCACAATAACAATAACGACTGGTGGCTTACCCCTCGGAAGTCTTCTTCTTCTTTTTCGCTAGTCAATCTCCCCTCGTCGCGATTGGTATCATGATTGTGTTTGCCTCTCCCCTGCGACTCCCTCCCAAGTCGTTGCTAAGTGGATTAGAGTCACGACTCGGAAATAATTCAATTCCAAGCGGGCTCACTTACCAACATTCCACCTCATCATCCTTCGGAAGGATTCACCCTCCGTTGAGTCACCCCTCGTCGTCGTCGTCGTCAAAAGAAATCAAACAATCAAATCGGAAACAGCCGGTCCCGTCGCATCGTGGGTGACAACCGCAGACCAACCATCAACAACCCTCCTCTCTGCCTCGGAATTTCCGTCAAGTGTTACTAATCGACAAAATGCAACGTCACACACTTCCGGCCTGTTCGACCCCTCGGTTTACTGCAAGCACGAAAAAAATAAGAGACGAGGGGACAAAATCAAATGGTTTGCAATTGAAATGATGTCGCGTTAGCGATTGATATGATAAAGGGGAGGGTGTTATGGAGGGATTTATCTAAATTGCAGACTTTTAGGCGAAACAGGATTACTGCACGGCCATCCTGGAGCGGAAGATTTGAGTGTGACGAATATAAGGGTGAAGCTGGGTGGTAGCTGTTTTGACTGATGGTTTGATGCATGCATATTTATGAGTCGCTCGCGTTATGTCGCAGCTGAGTCATTCGGGAAATTGGTTTTAAAAGGTTGTGACGATATTAGATGAAAAAATATCCTCAATGGTGGTTTAACCATCGAGCAAATTTCATTATGAAAATTGATTGAAATAATGAGTAAGTTGATATAAATCAAAAAAATCTTTCCTTTTTGTGAATATTAATATCAATATGTTTGCATTATTGGGGCTCAATATGACAAGATATCTTGCTTGTTCATTTAGAGGAGTTTCAGTTTATTGTTGATTCAGAGAAAATCTAAAAATATCTATAAGAGAAAAAACAAACAAATGTTTAGAATAAGAATTCTCATTTTTTAGATTCATTTAAGTACTGTGACCAAGTCAGGTTCGGGGATTCTTTTTTCGATATCTCGTTACGACCCCTTCTTTTTTTGAAAATACGAAAAAAGACTTGTTTTTCAATAATTTGCCTACTGAAATGGTGATGGTTTGTGAATTTAACATTCATTTGAATCTGCAGTAACCCAGTTGAGTCATTTTTTTATTCAGAACATTTTATTTATTTTCATCGTTTTGCCTGATACAGGGAAGAGGCGATAATATGCAGTGAAAATTGTAATTTCTCAACCATTTCAGTATTTTTGTCAAAAATTTTGTGAGATGTTCTAAAACAATTACTTCTACGTCACCCACGTAAAAAAAGTCCTGAAAAAAAAAACATTTTTTTAATAGCGGATTTCAAAGGATTTTTAAAAAAGGAGATTCACAGTGGTGCTGATGACGCTTATTGCAGAAAAATCTATTTAAAAAAGGGGAAAGGGGGTAATATGCACCCCCAGGGCAAAAAGCACCCCCTACTTTTCTCGCTAATTGGAAGCTAAACTTTGCTAAACCATGGTGGAAAAAATTGCGCATCGTAGGGTAATAACAGCCAAAGTTATTTGCAAAACTTCAAAATGTTGTGTTTTGATTTAATATTCATTGCACTTTCAATATGATTTTTGGACCATATGAAAAGCCATAATTTTCATTATTCTATAGATAGATGCGTCCAAAACATTAAAAAAGTATTGAGGTTTTGTAGCGCGCCTGTGTTTCAAATGTAGGTGGCGCCAAAATGAGGTTACCTGTCAAAAATCGAATTCCTTTCTGCTGGATTGAAGAACAAAATCGCTTATTTCTCATGATTCCCTGCATCAATCCTAATAAAACTGGTTGCAAAAGACGAGAAAAAATTTTTGCTTTAAAATAATGTACATCAATTTTTGGGCGCTCAAAAATTTGTTAACTTTTTCTTCAAAAAACATGTTTTGGAACACGAAAAATGAGTTTCCCCGCATATATAAAAAAAAACTCATGCCGGATTCGGATGAGAAAAATTTTTTCCAACAATTTGGTGTACAACTTTCCAAAATTTGTTTGATTTTTCTATGAGAAAACTGTAAATTTATAAAAAGATAGTAATTTGGACTATTTGGCAAGAAATTTGTCAAAAATCATTAAAAATGGTTGAATATACGTTAACACATCTGTTATCAACTATATCACTGTTTATTTCATTGATATATATGGGGTAACTAATTTTTTCGTGTTCCAAAACATGTTTTTTAAAGAAAAAGGTCACAATTTTTTGCACGCCCAAAAATTGATGTCCATTATTTAAAAGCAAAAAATTTTTCTCGTCTTTTGCAACCAGTTTTATTATGATTGATGCAGGGAATCATGAGAAATAAGAGATTTTGTTCTTTAATCCAGCAGAAACGAATGCGATTTTTGGCAAGTAACCTTATTTTGGCGCCACCTACATTTGAAACACAATCGCGCTGCAAAACCTCAATGCATTGAATTTTGAGGGTGTTCAAGACTTTTTTCTTCACATGGATGACAAAGAATATTTGTTGTTTTAGAGCAGTTAGGGGAAATCTACCCATTTTAATCACACTAAGCCGTTCGACCAATTCTCATCACTTTTGCCGTTTCTGCTATTAAATCAACATTTTCAGATGTTTCAACAATGGAGAGTTGCTTGCTCACTTTTATTTGAGCTATTTATTACTTTGGCACAGTCAAAAACACTTTATATAAGCTGTAATTCATGATCAAAGTGCTGATAGGCCGATAATAGAAATAGGCTGAGAAAGGGTATAGTTCCCCTAGTTGTTTTTTTATATGACATGTGAAATTTTCTGTTTCAACATTGGGCTTGAAGGTGTTATGAGGCGGGTGGGCTTCAACATGCGGGGCACGATTATCAATCGATCCAGCCAGTTCATCTGCTATGCCGACGACATGGACATTGTCGGCAGAACGTTCGAGGAGGTGGCCAGGCGGTACACCGAATTGAAGCGGGAAGCAGAGAAGGTTGGATTGAAGGTGAATGTTGCGAAGACGAAGTATCTGCTGGCAGGAGGAACCGAGTCCCTTAGGACTCGCATAGGACCGAGCGTGACGATCGACGGTGACGAGTTCGAGGTTGTGGAGGAGTTTGTGTACCTCGGATCGTTGGTTACGTCGGACAACAACTGCAGCAGAGAAATTCGGGGTCGGATCAATCGGCAGAAAACCGAATGGCAGAATGCCGAATGGCAGAATGCCAAATGGCAGAAATTTCAATCGGCAAAAAAAATGGTCGAATGTTAAATGGCAGAAAAGGTCAAATGGCAGAATATAATATGGCAGAAAAGGTCAATCGGCAGAAAGGGTCAATGAGCAGAAAATTAAAAAGCCGAATAATCAAAAAGCAGAAAAATCAAAAGGCAGAAAAATTAAAAAGCAGAAAAGTTAAATGGCAGAATGTTAATAAGCAGAAAAATTAATTAGCAGAAAATTAATTAGCAGAAAATTAAATGGCAGAAAGTTGATCAGTAGAAAAAATTAATAGCAGAAAATTAAATGGCAGAAAATTAAACGGCAGAATAGTTAGTTGGCAGAATAGATAGTTGGCAGAATAGTCAAATGGCAGAACAGTCAAATGGCAGAATAGTCAAATGGCAGAATAATTAATTAGCAGAAGAGTTGAATGGCAGAATAGTTAAATGGCAGAATGTCAAATGGCAGAATAATTAATTAACAGGAGAGTTGAATGGCAGAATAGTCAAATGGCAGAATAATTAATTAGCAGCAGAACAGCGGAATAGTCAAACGGCAGAATAGTCAAATGGCAGAAATCAGACCGAAAAAAAAACCACCAAAGGCAATGGTGAGGGGGACCGTAAAAAAATCTCAGAAAATAACAAATAATTGTGCCTGCATTTCTTATAAGAGTGTTCAAATGGGGAGAAATACCGCAATGTAGTACCGCCCCTTTCAAATGTTGCTTCAGCCCAGTCACGAAATATTCTAGCAGAGCTGGTTCTGCTAGAACCCTGCTAAGAACGGTAGAGCATTTCTGCTAGAATGCTGTAAAAATTTCTAGCTTTGTTAGAACTGTGCTAGATCGTCGTAACTGGGAGATTTCTGCCACTTGAAGCAGTGTATGCACTTGGTAAGAAACCAGTCAAGGAAAATTTCAAATGGACAACAACAGCAGTGAAAGCAAGCCAGAGATGGTGTAGAAAATCCCCCAAAAAATCGCTCCGTTGTTCTTGCCCACTTGCTCTGGTGACAGTTATCGTTGTGTAAGAGTGGGATAGGCCAGCAAAATGAAAAGGTACCCTAGTGTGCGAACGCGTTATCTAACGAGTTATCTAAGCCCGATCTCACGCACACTAGCACGCCATTTGTTTTGTTTTTAACCACAATCTTTTTCGTGTACGTACACGCAATACATGCGCACATAGATAACTCTATTGGACGTTTTGTGAAATGTACATTCCCAACTTCTATAAACATTTATAATTATTCACGGAAAGGAGTTCCATCGAAAATTTAACAATTCAAATTAGCTGGCTTCAAATTGGTGAAACAGTGATTTTTTTTGGTTAAATTAGCTAAAATTACAGGTAAATTTACCAACTTGGGATTGGTGAAACAGATAACCCTGATTGCTGATTTGCTATCCAAAACTGACAGCCCAAATCAAAATGACAGGAGAGATTTCACCAAAAATAACGGTGTTTCAGCACAATTTTGCGTATTTTTACCGAAAAACTAGCTCGAACCGACAGCATGGATTTTTGACAGATCGAGACCAAAACAAAGCAAGGGAACGTCTCGTATCGTGTTTGATCCTGTTTGAGCCGCTCAGTTCGCGGAGTTTGAAAGTTGAAAGTGCAAGTGCAAAAGGTGGTGATAGTGCGTGAGTGAATTAATTAAAAGGCAGGAAGACTTTCTGCGGGCCGAGATCTTCAGTTGATTAGGTGAGAATTTTTTTTTGTTTAGGGAAAGAAGTTAGAAGTTGAGCCTCTAATTTTTGTTTGGACGATGCGTAGGTAAAAAGTGGGGGCATCCTTTTGTCGTGAACCCTTTGGCCGAGGAGGTGGAGGCTGGCGATTGTCCACACTCCACTTTATTGTCTACGTGGCCAATGTTTGACAGATCCGAACGAGCAGGGCCCCTTATGCCTTTGAAGCACATAAAAAAATAGAGTTAAATAATGTTTAATTAATTTAAATTAAGTGAAATTAAGTTCAATCAAGTTTTAATAAATAAAATAAAGTTAATCAAGTTTTATTAAGTAAATTGAAGTTTAATTTAAATTTAATAAGTTAATTTGAGTCAAATTGAATTTAGAAAAAAGTAGAATTCAGTAAAATTCAGTTTAATTGATTAAATTTAGTTAAATTATTAAGTTAAATTGATGTTACATTGTTAAATTAAATCAAATTATTTGATCAAATTTATAAATTATTGAGTTAAATTGATGTTAAATTGCAAAATAAAATTAAATTATGTTAAATTGATTAAATTTAGTTAAATTATGTTAAATTGATAAAATTTAGTTAAAATAAGTTGAACTTGGTTAAATTTAGTCAAACTCAGATAAATTTAGTTGAAATTAGTTCCTTTTTGTATAAGGATCATTCCATCTGAAGCGGAACAGCATTTGAAAATTACCATCTCCGATTCTGCTCAAATTTGGCAGAGCTGTTGAGACTATCAAAACATGCAAAAATCCCGAATTTCATCCAAATCAGACCACCCCCTCAATTTTTGTACCCTCCCAAAAAATCGACTTTTTGGCGATTTTTGAGCGAAACCCCTATCTTCAAACGACGATAACTCAGGAACCACAAATCTTAGAGAGTCGGTCTTAAACTCAATTTTGAAGGAAATTGGACGTAGAATCCATTTCCGTGATAACATTTTGGATTAAATTATTTTTTCTACTTGTATTGCGCAATTGAAAACTTTAAATGGCCGCATCTCAAAACAGCCCTATTTATTTTTTTAAATTTGACCTCACCATCGTATTCCCCGTCCAATTTTACATAAGAATCACTTATCGACAGAAAGGAATATGCTTCGATCCAGAGATATCGAATTTTAAAGTTTTAAGTATTTGAAATTACCTAAATTAGCTACACTCGCCGCATATGCTGAAGCACTTAGTCGTGCTGATCAATAACTCGACAAAAAGTCGATTTTTGGGAGGGTACAAAAATGGAGGGGGTGGTCCTATTTGGATGAAATCCGGGTTTTTTTTGCATGTTTTGATAGTCTCAACAGTTCTGCCAAATTTGAGCAGAATCGGAGATGGTAATTCTCAAATTTGCATTTTTTCTTGCACACTTCAGGTGGAAAACCCATAATTTAATAGAATTTGACGTAATATGGTTAAATTATGTTGTGTTAAGTTAAATTAAGTTAGATTTAGTTAAATTAAGTTAAATTAAGTTAAATTAAGTTAAATTAAATTAAATTAAGTTAAATTAAGTTAAATTAAGTTAAATTAAGTTAAATTAAGTTAAATTAAGTTAAATTAAGTTAAATTAAGTTAAATTAAGTTAAATTAAGTTAAAATAAATTAAATTAAGTTAAAATAAGTTAAATTTAAGTTAAGTTAAATTAAGTTAAATTAAGTTAAATTAAGTTAAATTAAATTAAGTTAAATTAAGTTAAGTTAAATTAAGTTAAATTGAGTTAAATTAAGTTAAATTAAGTTAAGTTAAGTTAAATTAAGAGCGAGTCCACGAACAGGGCATACCCCTTTGTATGGGACGTCGTTTGGACCTCGCCAATCTGCCTGAAATTTTCAGGGGTTGTTTGTACATATAAAACTAGCATCTGGCCAAAATATGAGCACTCTAGGTCAACGGGAAGTGGGGCAAATCGGGACACAAAGTTTGAAGGTTCAAAAACGTCAAAAATCGTAAAAAGGCTGTAACTTGGGCAAAATTCAATTTAATTTAAAAATTCAAAATGCATCTGAAAGAACTTAAAAAAATGCAACAAAATGCAGGATAGAGCACCCCAATTGGTTAAATCTAAAGGGAGTTAATGACATTTTAGTGAAAAAATAGCATAATTTTCAAACTTAAATAAAAAAGTGTTCCATCCAGATATCAACTCGGTTCGACCTGCAGCTTATAGGGGACATCTGGGACTACCATCTGAGACTGAGAACGCTTTGGGTAAGGCAGTTTAACATATTAAATAGACACTTTTACTTTTAGTGAATTTTTTGGTTGTAAATTTTTGCTCGGGGGACCCCTTAGATCCCATTTTCTGATGATAATTTTATCATATTCGTGTTCCTGAGACAATTTCACAATAGAAACATGCATAAAAATGTTTATTTTCATCCATTTTAACCCTTTAAAAAATGAAAGTTAAAAAAAATCTTCGATTCACATTTATTGAAATTCAAGTTCGTTTCCAAGGATACTAGATGACACCAGAAAAAAAGCAGCATCTCAATTTTTTTTAACTTTCATTTTTCAAAGGGTTGAAATGGATGAAAATAAACATTTTTATGCATGTTTCTATTGTGAAATTGTCTCAGGAACACGAATATGATAAAATTATCATCAGAAAATGGGATCTAAGGGGTCCCCCGAGCAAAAATTTACAACCAAAAAATTCACTAAAAGTAAAAGTGTCTATTTAATATGTTAAACTGCCTTACCCAAAGCGTTCTCAGTCTCAGATGGTAGTCCCAGATGTCCCCTATAAGCTGCAGGTCGAACCGAGTTGATATCTGGATGGAACACTTTTTTATTTGAGTTTGAAAATTATGCTATTTTTTCACTAAAATGTCAATAACTCCCTTTAGATTTAACCAATTGGGGTGCTCTATCCTGCATTTTGTTGCATTTTTTAAGCTCTTTCAGATGCATTTTGAATTTTTAAATTAAATTGAATTTTGCCCAAGTTACAGCCTTTTTACGATTTTTGACGTTTTTGAACCTTCAAACTTTGTGTCCCGATTTGCCCCACTTCCCGTTGACCTAGAGTGCTCATATTTTGGCCAGATGCTAGTTTTATATGTACAAACAACCCCTGAAAATTTCAGGCAGATTGGTGAGGTCGATGCGAGATGGGTATGCTTTGCTCGTGGACTCGCTCTTAAGTTAAATTAAGTTAACTTAAGATAAATTAAGTTTAATTCAGTTAAATTCAGTTAAATTAAGTTGAATTTAGTTAAATTGAATTAAATTAAGTAAAATTAAGATAAACTAAGTTGAATTAAGTAAAATTAAGTTAAATTAAGTTGAATTAAGTTAAAATTAGGTAAATTAAAATAAATTAAGTTAAATTAAGCTAAATTAAGTTTTTTTGTATTTTTTTATTTTGTCAATAGAATATCTCAACAGAGCCGTGCAATTAGGATGGTCAATTATAACAAAGTTCAAAAAGCCTGGAATCTATTGAAACATTCAAATAATTTTCTGGACTACCAAAACCGTACCAAGAATAGCGGAAAATCATGCTACACCAGCAAAAACTCTTGTTAAAAAAACAGCTTTGCAGGCAGCAACGGACTTTTTGTAACGTGATTTCAAAATTACTAGTTAAAACAGTCGAAAAATTAGCTGAATGTACCGAGAAACGTGGCAAGATAAAAAAAACGAACTAAATCAGCCAAAAGGCTGGGTGAATAGAGCAAGCTTTGCAGGCAGCAATGGAGGCTTATGAAATAAAAACTTGTAGAAATAGCATAAAAAGTAGCTATTCTAACCATAGCCTATACCAAGAATAGTGGCAAAGTTAGCTAAACTAGCTAAAAGATTTGTGAAAATATGTTGATTCGCAGCCATCAATGGAAAATTTTGAAAATTATTCCTAAAAAACTCGTTAAAATAGTCTAAAACTCGCTGGGCTAGTCATGAAGCTCACAAGAATACCTTAAAATCTAGCTAAAATAGCTAACAGACTTTCTGAAAGCAAACAGCTTTTGAGACTGACAGCATTTTTCCAGCTTACAAATTAGTAAAATTTATTTAGCTAGATTTACTATATTTTGGACCAGGATTTTTTTTATGATTTCTAACTCAAAAAAATTGTGGTTGAAAAAACAATTTTTAGGATTTTTAACTAAATTTTAGTAAGATTCACGATAAACCTTCTTTCCGTGTAGGGACCATCCATAAACCACGTGGACACTTTTTGGGAATCTGTTACCCCCTCGTGGACAATTGTCCATACAAAAAAACTTTTTGTATGGGTCGTGGACAATCGCCATACCCCCAAAGTGTCCACGTGGTTTATGGATGGTCCCGTAGGTAACTCGGGACTCCAGTAACCAAACTTCAGTGCACAGAACGATTAGACAAATTTAAAATGTTTGTTATTTCCAGTTTTTTTAAATGGTCCTCTAAGCTATTGTGTTTCATATGTTTATGGGAGATTTGTTTACATTGCGTGCTCTTTTTTTTGTTTTTTTATTTTTTTAAAAAAAAGGTCCTATAAGCTATTGTGTTTCATATGTTTAAAGAACCTATTCAAAAAGACACTAAATGTTAAACAGTACACCCAAAGAAAATATATAGCTTAAAATCTGCAGCAGGGGATTTGCTACAGAAAATGTTACATTTTATAACAGTTTTTGCAGCAAGCTCATAGCTCAATTTTGCCCGCTTGTAAACATGTCAACGCAGTTCTCACCAACACATAGAATGCTGGCGCGTCCCCGCGCAACACTCCAGAGAGAACAATATGTTCGCGCTCTGTCCCTCACAATTCATCAAGCGTCCATGGCGCGGTGGTAGCGTGTCGGATCAGCAACCTAGAAGTTGATGGTTCAATCCTCGTTCTGTTAAGATTTTTTTCTGCAATACAATCAATCAGCCGTCGGTAATGTCGATAATTGTCGGTAACGGGCAAAAATGTCATACCCCTATATCGCAAAAAAATGCATGAGGACAGATTTCATGCAGATTCTGATATACTTTCATGCCGCCAAGCATCACAATCATGCGACCGCCGGTTGGGTGTACAATTTATTAAAAATGATTACTTTTATTGCATGAACTGTTTGATAAACTTGATAAACTGTTTATGTTGAAAAAACACTGAAGTTACAAGATTTACTCTTAATATTAAATCAAGTCCGTGGAAAATAACATAATATATAAGTGAGAACTCTAAGTACTATAATTGTAAACGTTTTAACTCTTATAAGAAATGCAGGCACAATTATTTGTTATTTTCTGAGATTTTTTTTACGGTCCCCCTCACCATTGCCTTTGATGGTTTTTATTTGGTCTGATTTCTGTCATTTGACTATTCTGCCGTTTGACTATTCTGCTGTTCTGCTGCTAATTAATTATTCTGCCATTCAACTCTCCTGTTAATTAATTATTCTGCCATTTGACATTCTGCCATTTAACTATTCTGCCATTCAACTCTTCTGCTAATTAATTATTCTGCCATTTGACTATTCTGCCATTTGACTATTCTGCCATTTGACTATTCTGCCAACTAACTATTCTGCCAACTAACTATTCTGCCGTTTAATTTTCTGCCGTTTAATTTTCTGCTATTTATTTTTTCTGCTGATCAACTTTCTGCCATTTAATTTTCTGCTAATTAATTTTCTGCTAATTAATTTTTCTGCTTATTAACATTCTGCCATTTAACTTTTCTGCTTTTTGATTTTTCTGCCTTTTAATTTTTCTGCCTTTTGATTATTCGGCTCTTTGACTTATTCTGCCAATTAATTTTCTGCCTTTTAATTTTCTGCTGATTGACCTTTTCTGCCATTTAATATTCTGCCATTTGACCTATTCTGCTATTTGACCTTTCTGCCATGTGATTTTCTGCCATTTGGCATTCTGCCATTCGGCATTCTGCCGATCGGTTTTCTGCCGATTGACCCGACCCCGAGAAATTCGGAGGCGCATCATCACCGGTAGTCGTGCCTACTACGGACTCCACAAGACCTTACGGTCTGGTCACCTTTCCCGGCGTACAAAGTGTACCATGTACGAAACGCTGATAAGACCCGTCGTCCTCTACGGGCACGAGACGTGGACGATGCTCGAGGAGGACCTGCAAGCGCTTGAAGTTTTTGAGCGAAGAGTGCTTAGGACGATCTTTGGCGGCGTGCGTGAGAACACTGTATGGAGGAGAAGGATGAACCACGAGCTGGCGCCACTCTACGGCAAGCCAAGTATTCGGAAGGTCGCCAAGGCTGGCCGAATCCGGTGGGCCGGACACGTCGCAAGAATGCCGGACGCGCTGGATGCGCGCCAACCGAACCAGACTATCAATCCGGTGAAGTTGGTGTTTAATTCGGAGCCGGCTGGAACGCGGCGGAGGGGGGCGCAACGTGCACGGTGGTTGAACCAAGTGGAGGAAGATCTGGAAAGTGTAGGAGTTCCGCAGCGGAATTGGAGAGTAGCAGCCCAGGACCGAGTCCAGTGGCAGCGCATCTGGAGACAGCTCATGACCCGGAGGTTGTACGAGCAGTAAAAGTAAAGTAAGTAAGTGAAATTTTCCGGTCTCGTGGCGCAGGGGTAGCGGCTTCGGCTGCCGATCCCGATGATGCTATGAGACGCGGGTTCGATTCCCGCTTTATCCACTGAGCTTCTATCGGATGGTGAAGTAAAACGTCGGTCCCGGTTTCTCCTGTCTCGTCAGAGGCGCTGGAGCAGAAATCCCACGTTAGAGGAAGGCCATGCCCCGGGGGGCGTAGTGCCAATAGTTTCGTTTTTTTCGTGAAATTTTCCGAGGAATCCGATAAAAATATGTTTAGACATAGGCTCTTTGGTCCAGACACGGTCAAAACGCCATTTTAAGTTTTCATGCGACTTTTTCAAATGTTGAGCTGGATTTTTGAAACTTCTTACTATTTTTTTCCAAATAGCCAAACTCGTCACCTTTCTTATGCGTCTAAGACAGCTAAAATCGGATGAAATGGCGCGGAGATATGATTTTTTTTTGAAAAAAGAGGTTTTTGCGAAAAATGACGAAAACTGCCATTTTTTGAACCACCCTAGCACGATGTAGGTCACCCTAATGGCCAAACAAACAAAAATACGGGTCTAATTATTTTGGCCAAGGAACCCCCAGAAATTTTTTTAGCCCGATCGGCAACTTTTTTTCGGTTTAGGCTCTTTTCAAATGGAATTGCTGTATAATAATAATTCGCCATAAATCAATTTTCGATCTCTAAAATGAATTGGAAAAAGGATTTTTTTTAAACACAAAAAAGAGTTGGAAGTGTGACTAGTTGTATGTGACTTTTCCTATGTTTTAAAAAATGACAATTTTTCTTGGGTCATCTTTAGCTGTGTTTTTTTAAATATTATCCCAAACTATGCTTCTAAGCATTTTTAAGAATTTAAATGATAACGGTTTCATTATTCTAGAGTAAAAAATGTAAAAAACATGCAAAAAAATGAAAAAGTGCAAATGCAAACTTAGGTACTAAAAATGAAACAAGAAAAATATAAAACATGAAAAGCAAAGTTTTTCGTAGGTTAAAAGGGGCTCAAAATGATCACCTGAACACGGGAACAATAAAAATGTTCGAAAAAAAATTGAACAGTAGAGGATTAACAAAAAAACTCAATGATCAGAAAAATCAACTGGGTCCTAAAATGAAGCTTAGATTGCTGATGTTATTGTTTACAGCAATAAAGCTTATTTTTCTGAGAACAATGACCCGATGACCACAAAATTTAAAAAAAGAAATGGATTTTTAAATCAATTTTGAAAAATTATCCTCGCGGTCTTTTTTGACAGAAATGCTCCAACTTGACAGCTCGTTCCAAGGGGACCATAGTTTATCCTTTGAAAAAATGTTGTGTTGTTATTTATTTTTTTGCATTAAAATGAAAAAAAGTGATCAGAAATGGTTGTTAATCCTATTTTTTACCGTTGTACATAAAAATTGACACAGGGCTTTAATACCCAATTTGGGCGTATCATTCGGTTCACCTTAACTTTTTTTAAAAAGATTGAAATTGTATTTTTTTTCGCTTAAAAAATAACATAAATGGTTGTTATTTTACTCATAGTTACAGTATGTAAAAAAAGTATTTACCCCCCTTGGGCACTATGCACATTTTGTGATGAAACATGTAAAAAAATTAAAGTTTGACAGGAACCTAATACTACGTTTTGTTCAGAAACTCATGCCAAACATTTTGCTACAAAAAGCTCTTGAAAAGATGATTTCTATAAAAAGTTATATAACAAATACTATTACGAAAATAAAAAAGGTGCAAAAAAAGTTTGTACACTTTTCGAAAAATTAACATAAATAATGTTATTTGTTGACAAATCACCATAAATCCAGTCTCCCAACTCCAAATAGGCATCCTTGACTGATTGAAAAAAGAATTTGGATTGAATATAAAGTTTACTAACTACTTAGTATAAAAGTTTATATAACTCTGGAAATTCTATATAAAACTTAGCTAAACTTAATTTTGCAAACTTTTAATTCAACTAATTGTCAATATATTACCATATAATTGCTAAATAAACATTTTGGAGTGAGTATAACACCGTTTTGGGGGTATTTGTATCGATAGAATAGATTTTTTGTTGGAATTTCGTACCAACCCGGAATTACGTCGTAGGAAAATCCGCCGGCATCCGAACCGGTCCACGATTCACAAGTCAACCTATGTGGAATCGGAAAGGGCATAAAATTTCCGATCTTTTGATACCCAAACATCTAGGTTTTCTTTAAAACCTACGTTTTTAAATACCTGGGCAAAAGTAAGTTTGATCCACGAGAACAAAAATTACGAAATTCCATACATTTTTGGCAGGTTGCTCAGACGAAACCATAACAACGTTTTTGCTTAGGTATTTAAAAACGTAGGTTTTAAAGAAAACCTAGATGTTTGGGTATCAAAAGATCGGAAATTTTATGCCCTTTCCGATTCCACATAGGTTGACTTATGAATCGTGGACCGGTTCGGATGCCGGCGGATTTTCCTACGACGTAATTCCGGGTTGGTACGAAATTCCAACGAAAAATCTATTCTATCGATACAAATACCCCAAAACGGTGTTATACCCACTCCAAAATGTTTATTTAGCAATTATATGGTAATATATTGACATTTAGTTGAATTAAAAGTTTGCAAAATTAAGTTTAGATAAGTTTTATATAGAATTTCCAGAGTTATATAAACTTTTATACTAAGTAGTTAGTAAACTTTATATTCAATCCAAATTCTTTTTTCAATCAGTCAAGGATGCCTATTTGGAGTTGGGAGACTGGATTTATGGTGATTTGTCAACAAATAACATTATTTATGTTAATTTTTCGAAAAGTGTACAAACTTTTTTGCACCTTTTTTTCGTAATAGTATTTGTTATATAACTTTTATAGAAATCATCTTTCAAGAGCTTTGTAGCAAAATGTTTGGCATGAGTTTTTGAACAAAACGTAGTACTAGGTTCCTGTCAAACTTTAATTTTTTTACATGTTTCATCACAAAATGTGCATAGTGCCCAAGGGGTGTAAATACTTTTTTTACATACTGTTATTGTATTTACAAATGTTTTTATTTTAAATAAATTATTTGTCTGATCAAATATTATGAAAAAGATTTACGAAAATCTCCCATCCTCAGCAAAGTTTCGCACCTTTCTGCGGTGAGAAGGGTTTTTAATTTTCAACGACGTCGACACCGTAAAAAATAAACAATGACACACACACACGCCTCCACCGCAGAAAAGTTAAAAAATCACCTTACGCTTGCTGACATAGATACCTACACTCGCAGGGTGAAGAAAAAAAAACATCAAAAACAACAAACAAACCAGCCCAGATTACCATCAGGAGTTTTAAGAAGGGACACGGAATACGGATCCCCGGTAGCAACGACCGCTGGAGATGAAAAAAAAAGAACTGTCAGAAAGCAAGATGAAAGGACCACGGGAGGAGTAGGGTTAGGGGGAAAGAAGGGGATGAATGTCATCCCTGCAGCAAATTTTGACGTACTGGAAAGTGTTATTCCATTTTTCTTCCGTTTTTTTTCATAATCTACATAGCGACGTCGTCGTGCTATCATGTCGCACCCGCCATTTTGACGTTCCGAGAAAAACGCATTTTAATGTTTGACCTTGAATATACAAAAACGAGAGCACGCAATGTAAACAATAACAAACACGTTTTGTTTGGCTGACCATTCTGTGCATTGTCCCAAAGTTTGGTTGAAGTTGGTTGCTGGAGTTCCGAGTTATAATTACAAATGTTTACGGTAGTCTAGCTTGTACGTGCGACAAACGCATCCTGACTTTCCTGGCCTGAAATCCCTTTGGCCTTTTGTCGCACTTACATCAATTTTCATAGAGTGACAAGATAGCACGACAAGATTGAAACTACTTTCATATGTAAAGTGACAAACATGCACGGAGTTTTTTCGGTTTTTGTTGAATATCTCAGGATTGAAATCGAATTTTGGGGATTCGTGAAGGTCAAAAGGTGAGGCATTGTGAGCTGCACAAAATGGCGTTCTTAACTCAATTTGGCCCAAAATGCACGTACGACAAGTTAGCACGATGGCGACGATAGGCTGTTTTCTGACAAACTCCGACCTAATGACGGTGAGGTTATGTTTGGCCTACTAAGTTTCAAACCGACCCGAACGGCGTGTCGCATCGACAGTTGTTAATGGTTTGTTTTGTTGAGACGGAAATAGGACCAAACTAGGTACACTGTCCCTAAACCGGGTCCCTGCAAGCAACCCTTATCGCTCATGACGGCTTCTCTAAAATCGCACCGTGAGGAGCCTCACCGTGGTGCGGTTTTCGGCATGAATATTCATCAAAAAAGCGGGTGGTTTGTCTCGGTTCCGGACCCCCGATCGAGGGACAGTCAAGCCACCGCGAGCAAGGAGTGTTCTAGCTACGGCTTGCGGTGCGACAAATGGTGAGTAATGGATATGATTCCGTTTCCGGCGTGGCGGAAGTCTGGCCGGGGGAGAAAAAATGCTGGCTTGGATTGATGTATCTGTGTCTATTTTTGAAATGTTTGCCGGGACGAGTAAAACGGGGAACGGAAACGTAAGGTCAATGTTTCAGCGTAAAATGTCTGTTGACGTTCTATTTAGGGAATGATACAAATGAGTGATGTAATAATATACCAATCTGTCAATTTGTGAACCTGTCAGTATGATAACAGCGACCAACAAAATTTCTCCGCGGGCTCAACTTTAGGGGAAGCATGAAGTTTAAGGTTCCCAAAAACCAGTGCACTTTAAAGTTCAAAAGTTTTGAAATGCCGGAGTCGGTGTCGGCGAATTCACAGTAGCTGAAGTCGGAGTTATTGTTGTAGTTGGAGTCAGTGGATTAATTTTTTCGGAGCTGTAGTCGGATTTGCTTCAAGAGCTACCAATTTCCGCGGCCTCATAACTTTGATAAGATTGATTTATTTTTATCTTTTGCTCAAGGCCAAAATGCCGTTAGTCGCCAAGTACGGAACTGAACTGAAACGGAAGTTTTTAATGCCCAAACACGGTTTAAAAGGGAAACCACTCTATCTCGTCATCGTTTTCCCACGAACCGTGCTGCCATCAACGCTCTACGACGAAACATATTTTCCTATCAATTAGCGAGAAATTTGAAACAATAACCAAATCGAAGCCCCAGACTAGAAGCCGCAAGCAAGAGCCACAACGTCAACGACGGCGAAGCTCAACCGCTTGCGTGTGTTTGCTTGTGTCATCGAAAATTCTGCCAAAAGCCCCGAAATCGTTCCGGGAGCTGGCCCACGTGCGGGCAAATGAATCACGCGAGCATATTTATTCCTCCCGAGGCAAAGTTATCTTCTCTGGCCGGCCCGCCACAACGAGTAGGCCACGGACAAGCGGAGTGACAGTTGGTAGTTGCGAAAACGTGCCACTAGTGGCGCGTCGCGCAGCGAGGAGTTCGCGCTCCAGTGTTCTGTGACCAATCATTATTATAATGGCGCGTTCCGGGGACATCATCTTGCCGCGGCGTCGGTCGTCAATATTGTGCAAGTGAACCGAAAGAGGTCGCCTTGCGGCGAGTGACTCCTGCGAGCTAATTGTCATTCGTTGTCGTGCTGCCATCCTGGTGCACGGAGCAGTGATTGTGAAACATCGAGAATTTTGCATTAATTAACGTTAAATAACGAACGAGCGTGGGACGTTCGACAATTTTGGCAGCCCCGGTTCTCGATGACGAAGCAACCGATGCCGTATCGGAACTGTAATGAAACATTCATCAGAGAAGGAGACAACTCAATCACGCAGTAGGCCGGTTGAGGTTAGGTCTAGTCGAAGGTGGGTACATTTTTAAACAGAGCACGCTAACGTCGGACTGACTACTGTTGCTTCGAACGACGACGAAATCTGTTTGGCAATCAGATCATGGCAGGCTGTGTGTTTCTGAGCATTGAAGTGTGTGGGTGGGCAAGCACTTGATGGAAAGACATGTGTTTTCCAGTATGTTGAGAACATTGGCAAACAGTCTCGATACACTCGTTGACAAGACAATGCTCTATCTTTTGGGAGGTGGTCAGTGTTAGCAGATTATTAGAATCGGTTTAACTTTGTGTGGTTAGGCCATCTCGATCTACGAGCTGAATAAATAAAAATACTCTGGATTTTTTTCAATCTGTCCATCTGTCCATCTATCATTCAGTCAATATGTCAATCTATCAAGCTGTATATTTAGCATTATGGCTGTCAAACCATCAATTTGTAAAACTGCTATTTTGCTGGCAACACTGCAGCTCCAGACTAATGCTCTTCACATGCTAAGTGATTAAACTCTCCTACGAGCAGCAGATTTACTGTTTGCATAGGACTCAACGGATTCCTAAGACGGCATGTACTCTTCTGGAACCACTTTCGGGGTAACAGTGGTCCTAGGAGTGAGTCAAGATTTAACAACTAAGTACACACACACACACACACACACTTCCCACACTAACTGCCAGTTGCATCCTGGCGGCTCATCTCGCTCGAAACGAGTCCTGAACGGTCGGCTGAGATGATGGTGCTCATTAATGCAAACCAGTCAGCGTCGGGTAAAACCGAACGCAAACATTCCCGGCGCGCTAAGGCAGTCCGCAAAAGGGGAACGTGACCACGATGGACCGGATCCGGCCACCTAGATGGACATCGACAAAGTCACTTGTAGCTTAAGCCGTGGCTACACAAAGTCCGCTCGGCTGACCATCGCCGTACCGCACTGCAGGACGATGGATGCTTTGGATGGGTGGAGCCTGTCCTGATGGGAATCTTGGAACGGACGTCCGAACATGGGTTTCGCTACAAGGTGAGTTTTGTGTTGAGCGAACGTTAGAGGATTACAAATTTAGGATGTTTAACCGTGCGGTGAAGTGCCTTCGAATAGTCACATTTTTGAGTCAACTGGCGGTTCGGGTGCGTTGTGATAAACCTTTATAAAGTTGTCGTGATCGTGCTATCTGTTCGATTTTAGGCCAAGTTTAGTTAAGAATGCCATTTTGTGAATCACGTCTCCTCTTGATCTTCTCAGAAAACCAAAATTCGATTTTATTCCTGGATATTTAACAAATACAAGAAAAACTCCGTGAAATGTTGTCACTGTTGATATGAACGAAGTTTTGATTTGATCGTACTATTTAGACACACTCTGCAAATTGTTGCATTTTGACAACTGGCCAAAAGGATTTTAGTCAGAACGCGTTAGGTGGTTTAAATAAATTTTTCTTTGAAGGTTTAAACCAGGGCTGTGGAGTCGGGTCATATTTCAAACGACTCCGACTACGACTCCGGCTCCGGCTTTCTGCTCCAACCAACTCCGACTCCGACTGCAATTCCGGCCTTCCAACTCTAGCCGACTCCGACTCCGACTCCGACTTAAGCTTTCAACAAATGGTTTGCTCCGACTCTCACTCCGACCCCACATATTATGAAATATTTCAAAAGTTTCAACTAGACTATTTTTTTAAAACATTTATAAATAGGATTACCGTCACCTGGAGCAAATCGGGACTACAGTTTGAATAGGCTGTGTTTTAGAGCACTTAAAAACCTGAAATTTGGGAATGAATGAACAAATTTTGTTACTCTGAATCTGGTCTAACCAGAACCACTTCAAAAAAGCAAAAAATTAGACTGCAACATTGCTTAAACTGCTGTCCCATTTCGCCCCATGTGTCCCGATTCGCCCAAAATGACGGTATTTAAATACTTTCTAAGAATCATATTTTTCTGAAGGAAAATCAGTTCGAATCACAAAACGGAAAATAAGTTTCTAGGTTAGGCGTCATCCATAAAGTATGTCACGCAAAAAACGGCCAAAATTAACCCCCCCTCCCCCTGACACTTTGTCACGCAAGGTTGAACCCTCCCCAAAAAAGTACGTCACATTTTGCCATACTCCTCCCTTGTTTTCGACGGGATTTTTTTTATAGTTTTTATTTCTTTAAACTCTCATAATTTTGGTATGTATGCCAATTTTAAGATGAAAAATAATTATAAGTTGTCTAATTAGGCGTCATCCATAAAGTATGTCACGCAAAAATCGGCCAAAATTAACCCTAACCCCCCTCCCCCCTATGTCACACTTTGTCACACAAAGTTGAACCCCCTCAAAAGTACGTCACATTATGCCAGACCCCCCCCCCCCCTCTCCTTTTATATGGGGTTTTTATAGTTTTTATTTCTTTAAAGGGTTACATACATGTAGAAAATCACAAAATTATATATTACAGAATATTTGATAAATCCACTCAGAAGATGATTATTAATCACTCCTGAAAGTTTTATGAAGATATTTCATGATTAAACTGAGTAAGAGACGATTTAAGTTCAAAATTTTGCCATGCGCAAAGCGGGCTGTCAAACTTTGTTGGCGTTTTTTCTCTAAACCCCGAGTTGATTTACGGGTGCCACAATATCTCGAGATGGGATGAACCAAATTGGCTGAAATTTGAGGGGAAGACTCTCAAGATGTATCCCGTGTGCATGACGAAGCTCAATTTTTAAAACTAGCTTTTTTAAAAATTACAAAAATCAAAAACTAACGGTTTTTTATATGAAAAACACAAAAATATTTTTATCTTTTTTTAAAATAAACTTTTTGAAAATCGGGCTTCGTCATGCATACTGAGTCGGTTTAACGAGTCTTCACCAAAATTTTGAGCCGATTTAGTTAAGACAATATTAAGATATCGTGGCACCCGTTTTTTGAAACTGCTCACTTGAAATTGTTATATCCCGGCATCGATGCAACCAAATATCTTCAAATTTGTTTTGAAAGTAGGTGAAAAGGTATATTTTAATGCCATGAAAAAAGAATTAAAAATAAGTTGATGTGTGTGCTCATATTAACCTCTGACTTTTTTGGTGATATACATGTATATAACCCCTTAAACTCTCAAAATTTTGGTATTTTTGCCAATTTTAATAGGAAAAAAAAAAATTGTCTAATTCAAATAAACAACAAACATTGCGATATAAAAACAGTTTTGTATCTTTTAAAAATTAGAAGACCTGGTATAAATTCAAGTATTAAAAAATCTTGAATAAGTTCAAACCATTTATAGCAGTTTTCTTATGAACACCCTGCTTTCAAAGCATTTATTTTTATCGAGCTAAAATTTGCAAAATATTGAAGTTCCAGCTGAATAAAAAAATAGACTATGAGCAGTTCTCTACGAAATCGGTTTTTTTTTCTTCAATTTTGATTTTTGTATTTTTTAATCCGACTGAAACTTTTTTGGTGCCTTCGGTATGCCTAAAGAAGCCATTTTGCATCATTAGTTTGTCCATAAAATTTTCCATACAAATTTGGCAGCTGTCCATACAAAAATGATGTATGAAAATTCAAAAATCTGTATCTTTTGAAGGAATTTTTTGATCGATTTGGTGTCTTTGGCAAAGTTGTAGGTATGAATACAGACTACACTAAAAAAAATGATACACTGTAAATAAATTTGGTGATTTTTTTATTTAACTTTTTATCACTAAAACTTGATTTGCAAAAAAAAAACACTATTTTTAATTTTTTTTATTTTTTGATATGTTTTAGAGGACATAAAATGCCAACTTTTCAGAAATTTCCAAGTTGTGCAAAAAATCTTTGACCAAGTTATGAATTTTTTAATCAATACTGATTTTTTCAAAAAACCGAAATATTGGTCGCAAAAAAATTTCAACTTCATTTTTCGATGTAAAATCAAATTTGCAATCAAAAAGTACTTTAGTGAAATTTTGATAAAGTGCACCGTATAATTTTCAGGTAACTTTTTTGAAAATTGTCGCAGTTTTTCATTTTTTTAAAATTGTGCACTTGTTTGCACACTTTTGGAAAAAATATTTTTGAAAAGCTGAGAAAATTCTCTATATTTTGCTTCTTCGGACTTTGTTGATACGACCTGACCTGTTGCTGAGATATTGCAATGCAAAGGTTTTTTTTTCATAAAATTATTTTTATTAGGTCCTTTTCGGTACTGGGACCTGGTTAGGACCGAGTCGGCTTTTGTAATTACAAAAAACTTAATAATTACAGAGGATCTTGTGTGTAAATGTTAGTGGGAGGGGAGCCGATTACCCGCGGCCTACTCGGGGTTAGTAGGGAAGGGATTGATGTTAAAGACAAGGCGTGGGATGGGAAGGGGGATTGTGTAGGGGTCTTGGATGGCTCTGCTGGCCTTTGCTTGTGTCCTCAGCCGCAACTCGGTGTCCAGCTGCTGGGGCGTTCTTGCTTTGCTTCCGGTGCAATCCAGAAACGACGGCTTTGTGCGAAGGCGAGTTATACTGACAAAAGGAAAACTAACTGAAGGAAAAATAACTGGAAGAAAACTAAATGGATATTTTGGAATCTACGAGGAATTGATAGATCGGATAGAGAACATCAAGGTCTAGTTGAGATAACGCGTCTCGCATCGGGATTTCTGGTGGTCTTCCTCGGGCCCTGAGGGTATCTTTCAACTTAATTCTGTGAGCCTGGTGATCTGGACACGCCCATACGAGATGGTCGATGTCCTGATAACCCTGCCCACAGTCGCATAAGTTTGTATCACTCATGTTGATACGGTACAGATGAGCCTTGGATGAGTAATGGTTCGACATAAGGCGGGACATCGTTCTGATGAATCCACGCGTCAAGTCCATTCCCTTGAACCAGGCTTTTCTTTGCACCTTAGGTCGTATGGAATACATCCAACGTCCCTTGGTGTCGTCGTCCCATTGTTTTTGCCAATCCAGAAGCGCACGCTGCCTCGGCAAACCGTAGCATTCTTGTAGGCTAATTGGCCTTTCAAAAATGTCTCCACTCTCAGCACCCTTCTTGGCGAGCAAGTCCGCTTTCTCATTACCCGGAATCGAGCAATGAGCGCGGACCCACACCACCGTGATGCTGAAGGACTGAGCCGCCAGGTTGTTTAAAGTCTTGCGTATTTCCGTGAGGAAAAACGCAGACTCCCCTGGTCGGCTTCAGAGACCGGATAGCCTCAACAGAGCTAAAGCTATCGGTGAAGATGAAGTAGTGGTCAGGTGGCATGGTCTCGATGATTCGCAGTGCGCAGTAAACCGCGGCTAACTCTGCGACGTAAACCGAACTCGGGTCCTTCAGCTTAAAGAACAGCTGATAAGATTCATGATAAACACCGAAGCCCGTACAGCCGTCGAGCTTGGAGCCATCGGTGAAGAATCTGTTGTTTGGAGGAACATGGTTGTACTTTGATGCGAAGATCGACGGTACAACCCCCCCGCAGAAGATGGTTTGGGATACCGCGAGTATCGGCTTTCATGGACGTGTCGAAACCAATCAGGGTGCTGCTGGTTAACGGAGGCGTGCGCTGTACCGTTGTGCTCGGGCTCCACTCCCACGATGACATAAAGTCATAATATAGAAGCATGCGCCGAGACTCAACGTGCAGGTTCAGCAACGTTTCAAAGTTGTCAATTACCAGTTTATTCCTGTAATCACACCGGATCAGGAACCGGTAAGACAGTTCGTAGTAACGAGTTCGCATAGGCAACACTCCCGCCAAGACCTCGAGGGTCATGTTGTGAGTTGAGTGCATGCATCCCAAGACAATGCGAAGACTTCGGTACTGTATCCGCTGGAGAACCAACAAGCGTGATTTCGCAGCTGACTGGAAGCAGAAACTGCCATATTCCAGCACCGAGAGTATCGTTGTCTTGTACAGTCGGAGCAGGTCAGAAGGATGAGCACCCCACCGGTTGCCAGAGACACTGCGCAGAAAATTAGTTCTTTGCAGGCACTTTTGCTTCAGGTAGTTAATGTGCTTCCCCCATGTTCCCTTTTGGTACCCATGTACATGAAGTGATCCGACTGCTCGATAGTCTTTCCCGAGAGAGAAAGATTGAGCTGTGCCGGTTCATGCTTCCCCGTAAAAACGACCAGTTCCGTCTTCGCCGGAGAGAATTCAATACCCTTTTCAACTGCCCAATGGGCCAAGTTGTTCAGGGTATCTTGCAAGGGTTCTAGCAGATCGACTTCCTTCTTGGCAGCGATTGAAACCACTGCGTCATCTGCGTACTGTATAAGGGAGCAGTCTCCGGTCAAGCAATCATCGATATCGCTGACGTAGAAGTTATACATGGATGGACTAAGGCGTGAGCCTTGTGCCAAACCCATGTAACTTATCCGGGTGATTGCCAGATCACCTTGCACAAAGTGCATGTGTTTTTCTGACAACAGGTTGATGAGGAAGTTGCACATCGTCGGATTGAGACCGCTCCGCCGCAGCTTTACTCCCAACACATCGATGGAGACTGAATCGAATGCACCCTTGATGTCTAGAAAGACAGAAGCCATTTGCTGTTTCTTACCACGGGCTATGTCGATCCCTGTGGCCAGCAAGGCTAGACAGTCGCTTGTTCCCTTGCCTCTCCGGAAGCCATACTGCGTGTCAGACAGCAAGTGCTCTCGTTCCATCCATGGTTCGAGGCGGTCGAGGATCATCTTCTCCAGCAACTTGCGTAGACACGACAGCAAGCTGATTGGACGATACGAGTTGTGGTCGGACGCCGGCTTACCGGGCTTTTGAATGGCAACCACCCGGACCTGTCGCCATTCGTGTGGAATTACGTTCTGCTCCACCAACGTGTTGAACAGTTTCAACAGACGCTGCTTGGCGACGTCCGGAAGATTCTTCAGCAAGCTGAACTTGATCTTGTCCGGACCAGGAGCAGTGTTGTTGCCCGTCAATAGTGCTATGGAGAGCTCTACCATCGAGAAGGGAGGATTAGAATCACTCCCATCAACAACGTCGAATGATGGTTGTGTCGGCACCGAGTCCGGGCACACCTTCTTGGCGAAATCCAATATCCACTTGTCCGATTTTTCCACACTCTCGTTCGGAACGGAACCTCTACGCATGGCCCTCGCAACGCGCCACAGAGTGCTAATGCAAAGGTTTAAAAACAGGAAAATTGATGTTTTCTAAGTCTCACCCAAACAACCCACCATTTTTTATTGTCGATATCTCAGCAAGTAATGGTCCGTTTTTCAATGTTAATATATGAAACATTTGGGTCATTCCATCTGAAGCGGAACAGCATTTGAAAATTACCCTCTCCGATCCTGCTCAAATTTGGCAGGGCTGTTGATACTATCAAAACATGCAAGAATCCCGAATTTCATCCAAATCGGACCACTCCCTCCATTTTTGTACCTCCCCAAAAATCGACTTTTTGGCAATTTTTGACCAAACCTCCTAGTTTCAAACGGCGATAGCTCTGGAACCACAAATCATAGAAGGTCGGTCTTAGGCTCAATTTTGAAGGAAATTGGACGTAGAATCCATTTCCGTGATCAAAATGTTGATTAATTTATTTTTTCTACCTGTATTGCGCAATTGAAAACTTTAAACGGCCGTATCTCGAAACACCCCAACTTATTTTTTTTATTTGACCTCACCATCGTGTTCCCCGGCCACCTATCGACAGAAATGAATATGTTTCGTTCCAGAGATATCGAATTTTAAAGTTTTGTGTTTTCGAGATTACCTACATCAGCTTCATTCGCCGCATCTGCTAGAAGCACACAGGCGGGCTGATCAATAACTGCTACCTGGCCATTTATTGAAATAATATTTCATCATAAATAATCTTTATCAAATTGGGCAAACATTAATTGTATAACACTGTAGGAAACTGGAGTTTAATCACGAATGTTTATCTGCTTTATCCGTTTATCTGAATGAAGTGAATTTCTGTGCTAACCCACAGGACAGAGCAATAACGACACACAGTAAAGGGCAGAATTGGATTCCGACGGAGCGAGCAGCGCATTATTTAGTAAAAAATATGAATTAAAATGAATAAAATTTGTTGATACGTTGTACTCTAGTAAAGCACGATCACAAAGGAAAAGGATTTCTGGAAAGTATAAAACTGAAAATGTAAGAAAATTGCAAAGTTTGATCTGCTGCAAAGCGGCTAATTCCCCAAAATATAGTTGCAATGATTTCGATACCGTCCGATCAACAATGTTTTTTTTTTCTTCTTTCATTCTTGTATTCTTGGAACACAATACGGCTGCTGTTTTTGCTGAATGGCACTATTTTGCTACCGCCCATGATAAAGGCCCTAGTCATGACCTCGGAGGTACTCTAAAACGGTTAGCAACACGTAAATAACGGTGCATTCAAAATTCGCCAAGGTCGACTGTTTAGACGACGCCAAAGCCTTACAACGTGAACTCGATAAATTCGCTGACTGGTGTGCGGTGAACCACATGGTTCTCAACCCCGGGAAATGCCAAGTGATTACGTTTAGCCGGAAACACATCCCGATTCCGTTCGACTACCATCTGGGTGACACACTGGTGCAAAGAGTTGATCACATTAAGGATCTTGGTGTCATCCTGGACTCAAAACTGACATTCAAGCAACACATCTCTCTCATCACCGCCAAAGCATCGCGTCAGCTCGGTTTGGTGATCCGCATGACACGCCACTTTACAGACATCCACTGCCTTAAAACTCTTTTTTGCTCCATAGTTCGCTCCCCGCTGGAATACTGTTCCGCGGTCTGGACTCCGCACTACAACAACGCTGTTTACCGGCTCGAGAGTATCCAGAGAAGGTTCGTCCGCTACGCCCTGAGATCACTGCCCTGGAGAAATCCCCAGCAGCTTCCGCCATACGAAGACCGCTGTCAGCTCATGCACCTCGACTCACTTCAGCTGCGTCGTGACCTGGCCCGTGCATTGACTGCCTCAGATGTACTAACTGATAGAATTGACTGCCCTCTCTTCGCGAAAAGATCAACGTAACAACACCTGCCCGCCAGCTACGCCATACGCCAATCGTGCAGATCCCTTTTCGACGTACAAACTACAGCGCCAATGGAGCTGTAGTCGGACTGAAGCGAGCCTTCAATAAAGTGTCCACTGTTTTTGATGTTAGTTTGTCCCGCGATGTGTTAAAGTCTAAGTTTTTATCAGTGTTGAGACGATTGTATTAGTTGGTAGTTTTAGTATTAGGTTCATTTGGGCAAAAAGTGCCTGTTGAGGAATAAATAAACGGTGCATTCAAATTAACCCAATAAATATTCCTTTCACAAAAATAGATTGATCAAGGTAGGGGAACAGCATCTCATTCCAGCGTTCCTCTAATGTTGCCATATCAGCGATTTGGCATTCACTTACAGCTGATTAAAAGCGTTTTCAACTGAAATCGAGTGATAAATAGCTCAATAAGAAGTGAACAATCAAGTTTCTATCAAAAGTTTTGAAAAATGTGTTTTTTTAAATAGTGAAAATTAGCAAATTAGACGAAACTAGGAGCGAGGACTTAACCTGCCAAACATACGAGAATTTCCCCTATTAGCCATTTGAACAAATATTTGCGTAAAATTGTAAAAATATAAATTAAATTATTCATCTCTCAGAACACCAGGTAGCAGTTATTGATCAGCCCGCCTGTGTGCTTCTAGCAGATGCGGCGAATGAAGCTGATGCAGGTAATCTCGAAAACACAAAAATTTAAAATTCTATATCTCTGGAACGAAACATATTCATTTCTGTCGATAGGTGATTCTTATGTAAAATTGGCCGGGGAACACGATGGTGAGGTCAAATAAAAAAAATAAGTTGGGGTGTTTTGAGATACGGCCGTTTAAAGGTTTCAATTGCGCAATACAGGTAGAAAAAATAAATAAATCAACATTTTGATCACGGAAATGGATTCTACGTCCAATTTCCTTCAAAATTGTGTCTAAGACCGACCTTCTGAGATTTGTGGTTCCTGAGCTATCGCCGTTTGAAACTAGGAGGTTTGGCCAAAAATCGCCAAAAAGTCGATTTTTGGGGAGGTACAAAAATGGAGGGGGTGGTCCGATTTGGATGAAATTCGGGATTCTTGCATGTTTTGATAGTATCAACAGCTCTGCCAAATTTGAGCAGGATCGGAGAGGGTAATTTTCAAATTTGCACTTTTTCGTGCACAGTTGAGATGGAATGACCCATTTGTGAAATTTTCCGATCTTTTTGAAAAAAAATATTTTCAAAATTTTCAAATCAAGACTAACATTTCAAAAGGGCCAAACATTCAATATTACGCCCTTTAAAAATGTTAGTCTCGGTTTAGAAAATTTGAAAAAAAATGTTTTCGAAAAGATCGGAAAATTTAACAAATGTTTCATATATTAACATTGAAAATCGGACCATTACTTGCTGAGATATCGACAGTAAAAAATGGTGGGTTGTTTGGGAGATACTTAGAAAACATCAATTTTCCTGTTTTTAAACCTTTGCATTGCAATATCTCAGCAACTAAAGGTCGTATCAACAAAGTCCGAAGAAGCAAAATATAGAGAATTTTCTCAGCTTTTCAAAAATATTTTTTCCAAAAGTGTGCAAACATGTGCACTATTTAAAAAAAATGAAAGACTGCGACTATTTTCAAAAAAGTTACCTAAAAATGGCTATAACTTGAAAACGGTGCACTTTATCAAAATTTCACTAAAGTACTTTTTGATTGCAAATTTGATTTTACATCGAAAAATGAATTTGAAATTTTTTTGCGACCAATATTTTGATTTTTTGAAAAAATCAGTATTTATTAAAAAAATCATAACTCGGTCAAAGATTTTTTGCACAACCTGGAAATTTCTGAAAAGTTGGCATTTTATGTCCTCTAAAACATATCAAAAAATAAAAAAAATAAAAATAGTGTTTTTTTGCAAATCAAGTTTTATTGATAAAAAGTTAAATAAAAAAATCACCAATTTTTTTTTACAGTGTATCATTTTTTTTCAGTGTAGTCTGTATTCACACCTACAACTTTGCCGAAGACACCAAATCGATCAAAAAATTCCTTCAAAAGATACAGATTTTTGAATTTTCATACATCATTTTTGTATGGACAGCTGCCAAATTTGTATGGAAAATTTTATGGACAAACTAATGATGCAAAATGGCTTCTTTAGGCATACCGAACGCACCAAAAAAGTTTCAGTCGGATTAAAAAATACAAAAAAATCGAATGACCGAAATCCTAGAGAACTGCTCCTATATAATAAATTATTATGTGATACTTCTGAATAAAAGTAAGCAAACAATTTTAGAAAAGAGGATTCAATTTAATTGTGTACATTTCGAATAAATATTATGCAATCATAAAAAAACCTAGTGTGACGTCACAGTCCTGCAAACCTCCCCCCCCTCGTCACATCTTGTCACACCTACGGTAACCCCCCCCCTAAGAGCGTACGTACTTTATGGATGACGCCTTATTCATTTGATAAACATTGCGATGTAAAAAAACAGTTTTGCATCTTGAGTAATTCTCTACCAAAACCGGAAATGGATTTTATTTGTATTTTTGGTTTTGGCTCAAACTTTGTGGGGGCCTTCCCTATGACCAAATAAACTATTTTGTGTGATTGGTTCATCCATACAAGTCTCCATACAATTTTGGCTGCTGTCCATACAAAAAAAAGTATGTAAATATTCAAACAGTTGTAACATTTGAGTGAATTTTCTGATCAATTTGGTGTCTTCGGCAATATTGTAGGTAGTGTTGAGGACTTTTGAGTAATAAATAGGTAAACGGAAAAAAAAATTGCAGATTTTTTAATCAACTTTTTTTTCACTAAAACTCAATTTCCCAAAATATGTATTTTTTGATTTTCGAGATTTTTTTATATGTTTTGGGGGACAAAAATCCGCAACTTTTGAGCCATACAGAAACATAGTAAAAAAAATCAACCGCCGAGTTATGAATTTCTGAAAAAAACTGTGATTTTTGGAAGAAATCGAAGTTTCATGCAAAAACAAGTTTGACATTATTTTTTAATGCAAAATTGAATTTGCAATCGAAAAGTACTTTACAGATTTTTAGATAAAGGGCTCCGTTTTCAAGATATAGCCACTGAAAGTTTGATTTTAGCGAATTATTTGCAGTTTTTCAATTTTTAAAAATAGTGGCCATTTCAAAAATAATGACCATTTCTAAAAATATTTTTTTGAAAGGTTCAGGAAATTTGCTATAAAATTGTCTAAGAGACATTGAAGATTGGACCTCGGGTTGCTGAGATAGAGCCGCTTTAAGAAAAAGAAACTCGAAAATTAAAGTTTTCTCACCAAAACAACCCACCATTTTCTAATGACCATATCTCAGCAAATAATGGTCCGATTTTCAATTTTAATACATGAAAAATTCGTGAAATTTTCCGATATTTTCGAAAAAAATATTTTGAAATTTTTTAAATCAAGTCTAGCATTTTTTTACCACAAGTTCTTCCAGGATGCTTTCTTCGGACAGGCTGCGCTTGTGTTCGATTAAATTAGATTAGATCAAGACTGACATTTTAAATGGGCGTATTATTCAATGTTTGGCCCTTTTAAAATGTCAGTCTTGATTTAAAAATTTTCAAAATGTTTTTTTCGAAATGATTGGAAAATTTCACGAATGTTGCATGTATTTGTTGCTGAGAAATCGTCATTAGAAAATTGTGGGTTATTTTGATGAGATTAAGAAAAAACTTCAATTTTCGTGTTTCTTTTTCTTGAAGCGGCTCTATCTCAGCAACCCGAGGTCCAATTTTCAATGTCTCTTAGACAATTTTATAGCAAATTTGCTGAACCTCTCAAAAAAATTATTTTTAGAAATGGTGACTTATGGTCACTATTTTTAAAAATTGAAAAACTGCAAGTATTTCGTTAAAATCAAACTTTCGGTGGCTATATCTTGAAAACGGAGCCCTTTATCAAAAAATCTGTAGAGTACTTTTCGATTGCAAATTCAATTTTGCATTAAAAAAAATGTCAAACTTGTTTTTGCATGAAACTTCGATTTTTTCCAAAAATCACTATTTTTTCAAAAAATCATAACTCGGCGGCAGATTTTTTGACCATGTTTCTCTATAGCTCAAAAGTTGCGGATTTTTGTCCCCTAAAACATATCAAAAAATCTCGAAAATCAAAAAATACATATTTTGGGAAATTGAGTTTTAGTGAAAAAAAAAGTCGATTAAAAAATCTGCAAATTTTTTTTCCGTGTACCTATTTGTTTCTCGAAGGTCCTCAACAATACCTACAACTTTGCCGAAGACACCAAATTGATCAGAAAATTCACTCAAATGTTACAGTTGTTTGAATATTTACATACCATTTTTGTATGGACTGCTGCCAAAAATGTATGGAGACTTGTATGGGTGAATCAATGACACAAAATAGCTTATTTGGTCATAGGGAAGGCCCCCACAAAGTTTAAGCCAAATCAAAAAATACAAAAATAAAAATGGTCGAAATCGGCCGATTTCGTAGAGAGTCGCTCAGTTATAAAAAAAAAACCTTTGAAGCCTTTTTGGATTGAAAAAAAAAAACAAAACGCGTTCATCCAAATTGCATCCAAATACATTCTTTTGTTACTCATCAATCCGGATCCGGAACCAGGTTCACGAAACCGCGGGAAACCCTACAAAGTGGCCAAAATTTTACAAAGCATGACTTAGTTACGAGATTTTCCTGGAACACACACAAATACGATAGAAATTGGCTTCATTCACGCCCATCACACACATACGGGTAATGCGATACAGTTTATCCTGGATCCAATAACGCAGCCTAACTTCATTTGAACAATAACTAATTTCATCGCCCATAAAAACCAAACTTATAACTAGATTACCAGCCCCAAACCACCCGCTGTACAATCCCCAAGCCGACCCTCCTCGATAACAACTTCCAGTGAAAACCCATATCCATAAATCTGTGGGATTCCAATCAGCCCATGAGCAGGCCCGGTACGTGTGTGTGTGGGTTTCATTAGTATTGTGTGTTTGTGTGTGCACGCTCCCGAAAAGTTATTAATTACTAAATCAAATATTAAAACAATAATCCGTACCGATTACACCTCGTTCGAACACGCACGGAACACTTAATTTGAACACACACACACTCACACGTGGCTAGAAACAACTGCTTGAATGCACTCGACGCATACATACAACAAACACATACACATAAAGGATCATAAGTTAGGAGCTGGTGTTGGAGAGTGAACGAGATAATCATAAATATGCAATCGGGCTGCTGTTCGGCTGTACGCAATGCCACCACTTCAGTAAAGCAGTACCATAAAGGTAGAAACAAGTTGTTCAAGCGTGTTGTGTGTCCCATAACAGCTACTTGTCACATGATGCAACACGTTCAACTTTTGTTTAATAGTTGATTCAAGAGTGCTGTGTTGATTGTCGTGTTTATCCGTTAATAAGTGATGAAGCTGTTCACATACATATTTAGATGTTTTTTTACCGAATTCGGTAAAGTTTACCGAATTTTCAACTGCTGAGCAGTTCGGTAAACTGAAAATTACCGAATTCAGCAAAAACTTACCGGAATCCGGAAATTAGGTTCATTATTTTTCATTGCACAAATGAAATTCGGTAAAATTTTGTTCATTTTGACAGTTGGTTTGCTGATTTAAACTTTTTCCGATTTTCAACTACCGAATTCGGTTAAAAAAATCAAAGTGCGTACATGATTACCTTTCATTGGTTTCCAAAATAATTTCTATGACTTGATGAAAATCCTTGTAAAAACAAACACATTATACTGACTGACTAAATGTACAAAAATTACACAGGCACAACTAGAGGGGAAGCATGAAGTTTTAGGTCCTCAAAAACACTTTTACCTTGAATTACCACCCCAACCTTCATGCTTCCCCTCGAGTTGAGCCTGCGCAGGAATTTTGTTGGTCGGTGTTATCTTTCAATTTATTATCTTTCAAATACAGTCGGCTCTCTGGCTGTCGATCTTCTCGATATCATTTTACCCCATGTACCGATGAATTCTTCAGTCCCTTCAAACTGCATAGAGGAAATCTACCCTTTCCAATCAAACACCTATCTTCGTCATATGGAGAGTTTGATGCTCGATTAAAGCTCCAAAAATACTATTTGGGCTATAAACTTACCAGCAACAGCACCGCCTCGAGTAAGCACGCAAATGTATGCCACTTACTGGCCAAAAAGATCACATTTAATGCACTTTTGATCATAATTTGTATTTTGCGAGACCACTTCTCATCATTTTGTTGGCACACACAGTGACACACACGAGAATCCCTCAAACGCTTAATGAATATCGCCAAAATTAACTTTTCACTTTCGCTTACTTTTTCACGGCGCTTAAGATATGAAATTGCTTCCAACTACCGGCAACATGTTCTTTTGATCATTAGTAAGGCACTCACTTGAAGAATAATCCCGAAAAATGTAATAAATTAGCAAGCGCCATCAAAAACAAACGCGCCAAGTCGTTTGACGTTTCAATTTTCACTTTGCATTCCAACCGAAGGCTGAAGAAAACCGAGCGAGAGACGAAGGCAAAAGAACAAAGGCTGGCCGTCAACACCACCAGCAGCACAGCCAGCGATGCCAGGAAACTTTCCCTATAAATGCCACTTTTCGTGAGTGTTCGTTTGAACTGTCAGCGCAAATGGCAACACTCGACAGAGTGTTGGAAGAAAAAAGAACTAAGCCGATATTAGAAAAATGGGCGTGGCCCAATGCATTCGCCTTGATTAGAATACCATTGGGAATTTTTTTTTGTTAAATGCTTGGTAAAGAAATAGAATAACTTTTAGTGAAAGTGAAAATAAACAGAAATGTTAACAAAAACTTGCTCTACTCGTTGGTTTACTTGGTTTTAGTAAAATTCAAGGGAGACTCTAGATTATCCAGTATCATTCAAACACGACCGCTTATTAGGATTAAAATGGGTAGATTTCCCCTACTTCGATTGTCTTTATTCCTCGATATTTTCTCTTGCTTGAAGGATCTCTTCCTCGACGGTCCCTTGGATTCTGTTTGCTTTAAACATCTATTCCGGTTGTCAATAATTTCACTTTCTCATGGCTTGCATAGACATTTTTCTTTGAGAATCGAAGCTTTGAAGGGTGTTTGACATTTCTTTGTTTTTGTTTGTTGCACGTTGCCATGATTCGCTCCCATAGCTGGTTAGCAAGAAAAAACAAGTTTCAATCGAGTCTTCATTTTGCATCGTTATGTAAACTGATGCTTCTCTTCTTCGATGGTCCCTTGGATATTGACAACCAGAGAGTCAACTGTAGAATCCTAATTCCAACAAAACAGCTCAGTTTTAATGTCCTCGTGGAACTACTTAGCAACATCTTCCGGTTGCCTTTCCCCGAGTTTTCAAGCCAAACGAGTCCGAAGAGTCAATGATTCCGGTTCTAAACGCTCTCCTCCGCTAGTTAGACATAATGAAGTCTTGGCTAGAGGGAACGGAAACGGCACGGAGAGCAAAACTAACTTTGCCAGCGAAATAAAACGAGATGACATCTGCTGACCTAACTTCTAGTACCAACTCCTGCAGGTCACAACATCCGGGTGCGAAAGATCAAAACTCCTCCGGGTCGGGGCCGGTCCGGTCTGCAAAAGTGCAGTTTTTCTTTTCCGCCTCATAAAAATGGTCCTCTTGGGGCGGGGGTTCCAGTTCATATTTTTCTTTTTGAGAATTGAAAAAATGACACATTGTGGTTGAGAATTTTATACAAAACTCTAATCATTTTGAGGAGAAATCTACACAAAACTACTTTTAAAATATTATAAATTTATTTCTTGATTCTTCGAAAAAGTTAAAGGCAATAAGCAGTACAGAAAAACAGAGCATACAGGTTGCATTCTTAATAATATTTTTTTTTACAATTAAAATTGATTTGAACAAATTTCTTGTTGTTCTGTTGATCAAAAATATACACTTGATTTTCTCGACTTTGGCTGAACGAATTTTGTCCGGATTTGGTCCACAACTTGGTATTGAAAATTGTACAGTTTGATTTAGATTTAGATTAAGAGTGATTTTCAACATAACCTCAAATGGCCCGGTCTGATCGCCACGGGAAAGCCATGTTGAGAGTTGCCATTTTCTTCAAAGGCGGTGTCTGTATATTCTTGACAAAAAATCTGTAGGTAGTTTGATTTTTGTTTAATTGATAACTTTTTTTTTATTAGGACCTTTTAGGTGAGATTCACGTTTTACAAAGAACCTTTAAATATTAAAATTTAATCTGCCATAAAAAGAACCGTGTAAAACGTTCATAAAGTAAACCATCTTTGAGTTATATTTTTTTATTTTTGTGTCAAAATGTTTGTTTTTATTAAATTGAAAAAAAAACGATACTCAATCCACCTTCAGGTGGTTGGTGCCTTCCTTACATTCATAAAGTCAATACATTCAGTAAAAATAGCAACATTCCCTTAACATGTTTTACAAATCAATTTTATTACTGATTTTTTTTGATAGGGTTCGCAGACCTTCAATTTTTCTGGCTCATCGGCAAGGTCTGGTAAAGAAACTTATTCAACGAAAGTTCACATGGAAAATTCAGACAATATTTTCATCACAATATCTCAGATCCGGCCTCCAAAAAGTGTATAAATAACACTTAAGTGCTAATAACTTTTTATAGGGTCGTTAGATCCTTGATGTTTTAGGCTCATTTGAAAGGTCTTTCAATTATCTAACTAACGATGGGTCGCATGATGGACCCGGACATAATTTTTACTGAAATATCTGAGATCCGGCCTCCAAAAAGTGTATAAATAATACTTAAGTGCTAATAACTTTTGATAGGGTTGTCAGATCCTTGATGTTTTAGGCTCATTTGAAAGGTCTTTCAATTATCCAAACAACGATGGGTCGCATGATGGACCCGGGCATAATTTTTAATGAAATATCTGAGATCCGGCCTCCAAAAAGTGTATAAATAACACTTAAGTGCTAAGAACTTTTGATAGGGTTGTCAGATCCTTGATGTTTTAGGCTCATTTGAAAGGTCTTTTGATTATCTAACTAACGATGGGTCGCATGATGGACCCGGACTTAATTTTTAATGAAATATCTGAGATCCGGCCTCCAAAAAGTGTATAAATAATACTTAAGTGCTAAGAACTTTTGATAGGGTTGTCAGATCCTTGATATTTTAGGCTCATTTGAAAGGTCTTTCAATTATCTAACTAACGATGGGTCGCATGATGGACCCGGACTTAATTTTTACTGAAATATTTGAGATCCGGCCTCCAAAAAGTGTATAAATAACACTTAAGTGCTAATAACTTTTGATAGGGTTGTCAGATCCTTGATGTTTTAGGCTCATTTGAAAGGTCTTTCAATTATCCAACTAACGATGGGTCGCATGATGGACCCGGACATAATTTTTACTGAAATATCTGAGATCCGGCCTCCAAAAAGTGTATAAATAATACTTAAGTGCTAATAACTTTTGATAGGGTTGTCAGATCCTTGATGTTTTAGGCTCATTTGAAAGGTCTTTCAATTATCCAAACAACGATGGGTCGCATGATGGACCCGGGCATAATTTTTAATGAAATATCTGAGATCCGGCCTCCAAAAAGTGTATAAATAATACTTAAGTGCTAATAACTTTTGATAGGGTTGTCAGATCCTTGATATTTTAGGCTCATTTGAAAGGTCTTTCAATTATCTTACTAACGATGGGTCGCATGATGGACCCGGACTTAATTTTTACTGAAATATCTGAGATCCGGCCTCCAAAAAGTGTATAAATAACACTTAAGTGCTAATAACTTTTGATAGGGTTGTCAGATCCTTGATGTTTTAGGCTCATTTGAAAGGTCTTTCAATTATCCAACTAACGATGGGTCGCATGATGGACCCGGACTTAATTTTTAATGAAATATCTGAGATCCGGCCTCCAAGAAGTGTATAAATAACACTTAAGTGCTAAGAACTTTTGATAGGGTTGTCAGATCCTTGATGTTTTAGGCTCATTTGAAAGGTCTTTTGATTATCTAACTAACGATGGGTCGCATGATGGACCCGGACGTAATTTTTAATGAAATTTCTGAGATCCGGCCTCCAAAAAGTGTATAAATAACACTTAAGTGCTAATAACTTTTGATAGGGTTGTCAGATCTTCAATGTTTTGGGCTCATTGGAAAGGTCTTTTGATTATCTAACTAACGATGGGTCGCATGATGGACCCGGACTTAATTTTTACTGAAATTTCTGAGATCCGGCCTCCAAAAAGTGTATAAATAACACTGCTAATAACTTTTGATAGGGTTGTCAGATCTTCAATGTTTTGGGCTCATTGGAAAGGTCTTTTTAATACCTTTCTGAAAATGTATAACATTATTGAGTTTCTTGCAAAAACCACCCTTTTTACAATCTTCCGGACATACGCCAAAATCGTTTTTTTTAGCATAACTTTTGAAGTACTTAACTAAACTTGCTGATTTTAAATAGAGACCTATGGGACCCCAAGACGGATCGAATGAGACTAATAGGGTCAAAATCCGTTCATCCAGTCCGGAAATAATCGAGTGACAATTTTTTTGTCCACCCACCTACACACATCCACACAGACATTTGCTCAGAACATGATTCTGAGTCGATATGTATACGTGAAGGAGGGTCTACGAGGTCAAATTAAGAAGTTCATTTTTCGAGTGATTTTATAGCTTTTCCTCAGTAAGGTGAGGATGGCAAAAACTTTTAAAACATTTCTTTTTCTTTGTTGATCTAACATTCGATTATTGAGACAAGGCCATTCAAAAAGTATAAATTAAAGAAATAGTAGTTTGTAAACCATGTATCGAAATGAGGTTCCTACATTCATTCAAGTAGGTTCAATAATTCCTACGAGTGCTGAAAATAAGGGTTTTGTCACGAGTTGCACACGACAACTTTTGAATATGATTTTTCAGTGTTTGGTCAACACAAAAACTTAAACAGTGTTGAAAAATATTATTAATTAAACTTTTCAGCATTCAAATGAGTGCTTCAATAAACATTTGGATTGTTTAATTCGGTGAAGAATCGGCCATTTCAATAATATATAATGACAAGAAAAGAACGTTTTCTGCAAAACGGAATTGCAAAAAGATTACAGAACCTTTTCGTATGCTAAAATAAACTTTACAGAATTTAATGAAAACCTTATATCGAGTGTATATTTCTTAAAGTAGAATGAAAGAAGATTTTTCTTATAAAATTCTATTGAGAGACCATCAACATCTATTTTGTTTCAAATTGTTACATTTTTAACTGAATTGAAAACGCAAATGATTGAAAATTGTTCGAAATTTGTATCTTAAATAATAAGACAATTTTGAACGAAACATTTTTTTAACAAAATTTATTCAATCAGCGCTGGCTTTTAAAGATTAACTGACTTCGAATACGAATCCTACTCCGACTTCCTTGACACGTGTCTTCATCGGGCATTTTGATAGGATAATAAGAAAATCAGAAACTGGAAAAACAAGAAAAAAAAGTTAAAACAATTTATTTATTTTATTTTTTGTATTTTTTTTTATTTGGCTCAAATTTTGTGGGGGCCTTCCCTATGTCTAAAGAAGCCGTTTTGTGTCATTGGTTCACCCATACAAGTCTCCATTCAATTTTGGCTGCTGTCCATACAAAAATGGTACGAAATATTCGAAAATCTACAACTTTTCACTGAACTTTCGGATCAAGTCCAAGTCTTCGGCAAAGTTGTAGGTATTGTTGAGGACTTTTATTTCCAAAATTCTTATTTATTGATTTTCGTGATTTTTTTTATATGTTTAAGAGGACAAAACTCCGCAATTTTTTTTAACCTACATTTTTTATGTAAAATTGAGTTTGCAATCGAAAAGTACTTCAACGATTTTCAAAATAAAGGGCCCCGTTATTTAGCTGAAAGTTTGATTACTGAAAAAATATTTGCAGCTTTTTAATTTTTGAAAATAAAATCATTGTTAATAAAATTTGTTATAAAATTGTCTAACAGGCATCGAAGAAAACATTTTAAGAGGGCCAAACATTTAATATAATGTCCTTTTGAAATGTCATCAATAAGGTTATGTGGAATCTCGTTCTCTTGAAAACTGCCAAAAATTGTAACTCATTTTCATGAAAATCGAGGAAGTCAGTGGACGGATCTTAGACCTTTAGTTATTAAATTTATTAAGGACAAGCTTCAAAGAGAACCACTGCCCAAAATAGTCACTCCAAGTGTGGCCTCAAGGAGAACCACTGAAGGCCCCCTGTTCAAGTTTTTCGTTCTTTTACGACCCAAAAATTGTTTGAGGTGATGAAAATTTTTACGACTTTCGCCGAGACTCTTTAGTGTGTTCAACGACGAGTGGAGTTGTGTGGGCTGGGCGGGTGCAACTTTTCATAACTTGCGTTTGATGAAAACTACCTTTGACGAAAAAAAAGAAACAGAAGTGGAAGAAGAGGGTGAACGCCGAAAAAAAAGCTTCAAGAGCTTTTTTTTTTGCTCGCCAAAAGTCGTAAAACAAAGGATCGCGCAAGCCTCAAAGCAAAGGCAGAAGCAACGAGTGGGTGGGGGTTAACGTGGAGGATGGTAAAACATTCCCTGTGTGAAAATGGTTAAGTTTTGCAGCTGTCAAAACATATTTATTCGAATGGAACGGAATGAAATTCCGTCGTCGTCGTCTTCGTGTGTAAAGTTTTCCTTTCGCCCCTTGGAGGAGTACAATAAAATTTTCCATCCCAAAACGTTGCAATTCAAGGAGCGCGCCACGCGGTGATGGTGAGCTTTCGGGGCACCATTTTAAGAAGGCGGAACTTGGAATGATGCATTTCCAAAGTTGTAAAATTACGTCGTCAGGCTAAACGGCCGGTGGGAAAGAGTCGTTTCTTTGTTTGACGCTTCTCTGGTCGCGAAGAGTTCGATTTAGAGCTTGGAGCAGGGTAATGTGGCTAAAGTTATGTTTTTTAAACAAGTTTTCATGATTTTCTAAAATATGATGTAATATTCATTTTTTTCAGGTAATGTACACCTGATCATTGGATGGTAGGAAAATTTCATCATTTATTTGCAATCATTAGTATGGGTAAACGTTGTTAAATTATTAATATATTTTTTGTCTTTTAAAATAAATTTGGTCTGTCTTTATTTAACTCAAAAGTAATATCCAAAATCCTCTTTGGAAGACTCCAGTCCTCCCAGCAGTCGTAGTAGCTCCCCGTAATTGGTTGTTGAACAAGAGAATCCACCTTCCGTTTTGCTTTAAGCACAGTATTTGCGTGTGTTCTGCTCGACGAAAGGCGTCCGTTTCCCCCTAATAACCCTTTATGCTCTACGACTACTACCTCCCCCTCCTCCCAAAGTAGGTATGCTAGTATAGTGGTTGTTATCTTCTCCTCGGTTCAGTTTGCCATTTTCTCAAGGATAACATGCCACTACTATAATGGGTGCAGAAAACATCGGTTTTTAATTGCACACTCCCCGGTCTTGGCCGTCGTCATCGCCCTCTCATGGCCACTTCCGGAACCCACACACAGCTATCCCTTAACGGTATGACGAGTCTTAACGACACTACTTGACCTGGATTCCGGCTCCTCTACCAGTGCAGCAAAAGACTCGATTCTGAGGCATAGAAAGGGGTACGAAAGTGGTCAGAACGTTCTAATAACTATCATTAGTCGTCTGGTTTTGTACGTGCTTGCTGAAGTATCTTCTTCCCGGAGGGAATCCTTGCACCTTCATCACCTCAGTCTTATCTCGTTCTAGTTGGGTTTCATCGAACACCACCAGTAACCTGATTAGCAAAATTTCCTGCGAACTGACTGGGGAAGTAAATCGATATCCTGTCATTTTGACATGCTAGATAACTTGTATTGGCCGGTGTGTTGTGGTGCACCCCTTAAGATTAGCTTACTTTGACTGGTTGAACTGATTTTTCTCGGAATTTAATTTTCATGTTTTTTTGTTAAACTAAGAGAATCTGAGGGAAGTATTGATATGGGTTTCTTAAAAAAAGTAATCAATCCATCAAGAAGTGTAAGCATTGATGAGGCAAAGCATTGTAGTACCTTTCAACATTTAACTGCTTTGTATCATTGGTTCCTCCAATCAAAATAAGGGATGGTCACAGCCAAGTGCAATGAATGTTTTCGTATATCTGTCTTAGGAAAAGATTTTTCGGATTAATTTAGTGTCATCAACAAAGTTGTAATTCAGGAATCCGAATTTTTAATTGAATTGGTGGTGAATTTTGCTATGGATTGAGGAAAATGTTTCAGGATCTGTTAAAGAAAAAGTTTTGTCAATTCAATTCAATTCAATTCGGTTTTATTTGTGACTAATCAAGTTACAATGAGTTCCTTTAGGTACACAACAGAGTTTTGGCGTTCCTTTCAGCTGTGTTTTACATCGTAATTCAATCGAAAACTTATTACCTATAACTATGGAATAGACAAGAGTTAGAAAAAGTTTTCAAAAAACTTACAGAAAGTGCAATGGGAAAAAGATAGAAAAAGAGAAAGCTTAAAACTAGATCACAGACAAAAATAATCAATTATAGATGTGCTTGATCATCAGCTCCCCGAGGGCCAGAAATTGCTCCGCCTTGTTACGGCAGCTGCGAAACCGCGTCATCATCTCCCCCGCGAGAGCAAAGAACTCCGGCAGGGTAAAGAGATCTTCCCCGGTGACTCCTTGCTGGGCCGCATCGCCGCTACCGGCAGCGACCACGTTGGCAAAGGAACGCCCCCATCCAGGAGGGTTCGCTGGGTTGTCCGCTGGAACCGTACGCTGCCCAACTGCAGGAACTGCTGCGCTCGTACTCCGTTGAGGAGAGAAGGACGCTGCTGCTTTCTTCTTTCTTTTTCCCTGCTCCTCGAGGTAGGCCTTGCGCGCAACGCATCCGCGGTAATTGCCGGTATGGTTGCCGTCACAGTTCGCGCACTTTACGCGCGGTTTGGTTTGTTCTGCCTCGTCCCCCAAGTCCGCCTTTCGTGGCAGTGCGCACGCCTCCGAGAGGTGTAACTCACCGCACTTCACGCAGCGGGGCCGGAGGTTGCAGTTCCGCGAGCCGTGGCCAAATTTCTGGCAACGGTGGCATTGCGCTAAATCCGTCGGGTTTTTGGTGTAAAACCGCCAGTTTACCCGTCCAACGTCTTGGTCCGCCGCAGGTCTTGGATCTTGATGGTGCCGCGGTCCAAGTACAACAGGTACAGTGTGTGAGTACCTGTTACCGTTGTCTTGCGCGAGAGCACTTTTATCTCCCGCGGTTTTATTCCGGCGTTCGAGAGGTGTCGCTTCAGGTCGGCGATCGGACGGTCTTGGTAACCTTGCAAGACGACGCTTCAGTTCTTCAAGCACCAGGTCGAAATCTTTTCTGTTCAGTGTGATCATTTGCACTGCCGACTTGCCGATTTTCAGACAATATCCGAGGCCTTCCAGCAACTCGTCAACATCGTCCGCCAACGTGCCCAAAACAAAAATTGGGGGTGGTCTTCGTTCCGTTGGAGAATTGTTCTTTTTTGACGACGGCACTTTTTTCCGTGCACGACCATCATCGTCGTCGTCGTCGTCAGTAGGGCTGCTACCGTCGGTGTTGTTGTTGTTGTTTTCTTCGTCGTCGCTCAGCATCTGGAACTCGTTCCTGTTGGGGATGTTGGCGGATGTTGATGTGCCACTGGTCGTGGCACCGGAAGTACCGGAACGGGTTCGCACTGGTGATGTAGATACTTTTTGTCGATTCCATCTGCGCTCACGCTCCCCTGCGCGTTGGCGGCCGACACGGCGTTGGTTTGTTTACCTTTTTGCACACGGCCGGTGGACGAACTTCGCGGGTTTTTCGAGGCCGCACTCGAACTGCCACGGCCACGGCCGACCTTTGGCATGCTGCAGGAGCAAACTCGCGGCTAATCACGGTAAACTACGGCGAAAAAAATCGAAAAAAAAACGATGGAGCACTGGAAGAAAAAGTTTTGCTAGCAAGGAAAAGTTAAATTAAAATATAAATTAAGTGATATGCGTAGAAAATCGCAAAAATACTGTTGGCTTGTGATAAATGTTTTAGTTGCCATGACAGGAAAAGCAAGCCAGTTTGTTGATAGCGGTACGCAGAGCCATAGATCGAAGACAGCGGTACGCGAGTGCTACGTTTCTTGAGGGCTAAATTGTCAAACGAGTGATCGTGATTTTCACATTTGTTTTACACATTTAAAATATTGCTGTTTCGTTGCGCCAAAGTTACAAAATCACTGCCCGTGTATATTTTTTGTTTTGTTTCAAAAATCATAAGGAATATTAAGCATTACACGGAGAAAAAAGAGTTCCCAAAATCGTGAACAAGCGTTCATGAAAAGCGGAAACACGAACAAAGTGTTCAAATCCCATGGTACGATTTTGAAAAACGTACCATGAAATTTGAACACTTTGTTCGTGGTTCCGCTTTTCATGAACGCTTGTTCACGATTTTGGGAACTCTTTTTTCTGCGTGTACGGGCACATTGGTGAATGACGAACTCTGCCAATGGTTTTGACAAGATAGAGGAAAAAGAAAATCTGAAGTCTTTGTTGCTTGTTTTTTTTGCTTAATTTAATAATAGAAATTTGAAAATGTAGTTTTATTATGTTTCAACGAGAAGAGCTGAGGGACGTTTTGGAGTGCTGATTAATGCGGCACAAAATCCCAGACCGGTGGCACGCATTCGGTGGGGCACCGGGTTGAAAATGCGCGGTGGCTAGATCAGATCTGGTGACCGTGGAATTAAACGCCCGGGAGATGTCATGAAGTTGAAGAATCAGAAGATTTATTTGGGGCTCAAGAAGAAAGTGACGAAAATGCGCCAAGAAGAGGAACAGGAGGAATGAAAAGAACTGGTTTCTGGTAAATAATTCTGCGTTGTTTTATGTTTACACGAGCTAGTTAAGAGTCAGCTGCCAGCTGAAATTTGATGAGATCCATCCAAAACATAAATTAAAAATCTGATTATTGAAGACGTGCTGGGTCTTTGTCCATTTGACAAAGATCCGGAAGTTCTAAATAACGTTTGAATCCGATTGATGCAAACGTTCTTTAGGGCGGGGCTTGTCGATTCAAGCTGAGGTACATCGCGCACGGCTAGCCTGCGTAGAAATGGGTCACCGAAGCTCGGCAGAGCTAACACCTTCCAAATGCCTATGCGAGTTATTTGCATGTATAGAATATAAATCTAAAATACATGGAAACAACTCAATTTGTAAGAAGCGGTCGCGTGGCTACGTTTGGTTGGTAGCACAAACACACACACACATATCAGCAAAGTTGTAGGGTAGAGTAGTCATCAATGAGACACGGGGAACAATGATAAAATGGCTCTCACAAGTCGTAGTTTCAACCAATCAGGCTTATATTTGGGGGAAAGGTGTGTCTACTGGATACACGTCTGCAATATTAGTGGCTTTGGTTATGGACGCTCCCTTGAAAAGTAATTCATAAATGTTTGATTCTGGGGTGTAAAAGTAAATTATGGACAAAAAATACTTTTTCGCTCGTAGGCTGCCATTTACACCAAAACTAATATTTCTTAAAATTTCTTTCGACGTTCTAAAGGGATTAAGTTGGGCTACAATGTCCTTTCATTAGATTTGGCCAAAATTTAGAATAAACTCAGAATCCAGGGCTGTCTCATTGTTCCCCACTCATTTCAGCCAATGGGTAACAATGAGACACTTTGATTTTTCATTAATAAACTTTTCAAAATCGATGGAAATCTTTCAAAACATGAATTAAAAGTGATTTTTGGCATATTTATAGAGTTTAAACTTCATTTAACCAAAAATACAAAGTTATTTGGTATTAATATATGGATTTTACAAAATTGAAATACTTTTTAGTGTAACTTTTGTTACTAAAAGATTCATGCTGGCAAAATTGCTCTAAAATGTTCAAGGCAAGTCACCTGCAATGGAACAATACAAAAACATGATGTTTTGCTAGAAAAATGTTGATTAACGTAGAGTGCATCATTGTTCCCCACCTGTCTCATTGTTCCTGCCAAGTGCGTCTACAATGAGACAGTTGAATATCTCTGGCTGTAGATGTCGGATCGATCTCATATTTTTGTCAATGTTAGAACACATTATAATAATGATAATGTGTGTGTGTGTGTGTGTGTGTGTGTGTGTGTGTGTGTGTGTGTGTGTGTGTGTGTGTGTGTGTGTGTGTGTGTGTGTGCAACCAACCAAACGGGACCACGTGGTCGCTTCTTACAAATTGAGTTGTTTCCATGTATTTTAGATTTTAAATTCTATACATGCAAATAACTCGCATAGGCATTTGGTAGGTGTTAGCTCTGCCGAGCTTCGGTGACCCATTTCTACGCAGGCTAGCCGTGCGCGAGGTACTTCAGCTTGAATCGACAAGCCCCGCCCTAAAGAACGTTTGCATCAATCGGATTCAAACGTTATTTAGCACTTCCGAGTCCTTGTCAAATGGACAAAGACCCAGCACGTATTTAGTTTGTAGTAGTAGTATTCCTAATTCTACCAATCCAAAGGACGGGGGATCGAACCCCGGTTCGAGCGACTTTAATGTTTCGTTCATGTTAAGAGTTTCAAAAATTCATATTTCCTGATCGTTCTCGTTTGGAGCAGATGGGAATCGAACCCAGGATCATTCGCTTACAAAGCGAACACTGTAACCAGTCAGTCACGGCTGCTCCATATTTCCGATTGGAAGTTTCTCACCCGAAAAGCAGCATCATCCGTCAAACCGGCAGCGATTACATTCACTATTTCGTCACGAATCCGGCGACTTCTCGAGCCGCCTGCATTTTGAGCCGCTCGGAAATCGAGCCGCCAATCTCAGCAAACGTTGCCTACTCCCGCCCCCTTCAGTCACTACTCAACTCCTTCAAAATTTTCCTCAGCAATTTTCACAACTTTACAACAATACAAACTTGGAAAATCCACCCATTTTCTTTTGAAGGCCACTTCCTGTATCGGCAGAAATTTCTGACCAAAATGTAACAAATGGATTCAAAAAACTCCGTTCGGTGACCGAGATTTCTACTCAAAGTGTCACTTCTTCACAACACCCAAATCACATGAAAACCTGCAAAAATCCGCCTGAATTCTTGTACCACTCAAAACACTACACTACCGAAAAAACTTCTCACGGAACTATCCCGCCGGAAAGTCTAAAAATCGCGAACCGTAAAACGTCACGATGAAAAATTCGAAACGAAGAGAAACCAAAAAACGCGGAGCGCAAATTCTTGTCAACCCAGAACACATTAAAATAATGATAATGCAACTAAAACCTCATTAAAACATGCTGATGAAAAAATTAGTAAAATCTTTGAAAGTTGAAAACCAAAAGTGTCTCATTGATGACTACCCTACCCTAATTCATGATCGAGTCGCCTTTAAAAAAAATTATATATATATATATACCAATCTGCCTGAAAGTTTCAGGGGTTGTTTTTTACATATAAAACTAGCATCTGGCCAAAATATGAGCCCTCTAGGTCAACGGGAAGTGGGGCAAATCGGGACACAAAGTTTGAAGGCTCAAAAACGTCAAAAATCTCAAAAGTCCTGTAACTTAGGCGAACCTTAATTAAATTGTAAAATTTAAAATGCATCTGAAAGGGCATAAAAATCTAACAAAATGCGGGGTGAAGCATCTCAATTGGTTAAATAAAAAGGGAGATATTGGCATTTTAGTGCAAAATAGCACAATTTTCAAACTTAAACAAAAAAGTGTTCCATCCAAAATAAAAAAAATACAGATAAAATTTAATTCTTAATAACAAATAAGTGTGATTGAAACAGAATTTAAACCTTTTTCTGATGAATATTGAATATAGTTGTAATTTGTAGACTTGGTAATATAACGGAAAACTGCCGAATAAAATATTTCAAGTGGTCTTTCTATTATTCCATTTGAAGGATAACTTGGTTTACGGCAATATATTACTAAAACTAAGGAGCTGTGCTGACGAAATTTCTGCCTTGTATTTGATTGGTGACAGAACAGCACGACAGCCTGAATTTGATATTCTTCTTTCGTTCGTTTTCACAGTCATTGACTTTCCTCAGGAAAATCATTGCTTAGAGAACGGTCGTTTGAAATTCTACCAAGATTCACCACGCAGCAAACAGCAGGCAGAGAGAGACGAAACACAAAAGAAAAAGAAAGAGCACTTTGTCTCGTTCGGGCGGCTGATTAAATGGTGCTCGAGTTTCGTTCGTTTCGTCTTTGTGTTTACGTTCACCAATCGTTGCCAAGCAATGACGATCATGACAGGCGTTGTGTGTCAGCGATCAAATTTCGTTTTGGAAATGATCGCTGATAGAAACTTCTATCAAATATCGAGCAGTAAATTTTGTGACAGATTCCTTTTCAAGCTTTGCTAAGGAATATCATAATCTAAACATCAACGTTAAGTAATACCTCGCCAAGAAAACATTGGAAACCGCTGTCTCAATTGATCAAGCCAATCAATAGAAAAAATATCCAAAAGACCTTCAACATAAACCATTCAGCATTGCTAACAATACCATCCCCTAGAGCGCACTATCAAAGTAACGAGCTGTCTTCCCTCAATTGTCAGCGAATTGATCCAACCACACGAACCAATCTACATCACTCTCGTGCACACATACAACCCCATGCACACAAAACACACACCAACAACCACAAAATCCTGTTGCAAAGTTTGTAATTTATTCGTCAATATTTCATCACGAATCCATCGACGGCCAAAGCCAGGGAAGAGGAGAAGCCCGAAGCTTGCAATTTGTTGCGTACCGATTCCGGTGGCCGGAGGCGCAGCGACTTCCGGGGTCGTCCCCTTCAGTGGGGCCAACCGTCAGTGGTCGGTTCACCAACCGGTGGCGGTGCGCCCGACGGTTCTACGTTTATAAACAATTCATTTGCGAGTGCGACATCCATCAAAATGTGTTCCCGGGCCTGGTCTGGCGTTCGGGGTTCAATCAACGGACTTGGAACTAGGGCCCGGGTTCGTGTAAATTTGGTTGGTTCTGGGCGAAAAGCGGATTGGCAGTTTAGACAAAGTGCACTAATAACAGGCTGAAATAATTGGGACTTTTCAGTATCAATTGGAGTGCGGAAAAGTTCAACTCTTCAGCAATTGGACTTTTATACTTATCTTGATGGAAAATAACCTTTCCGGAATTGCGCAAAACTTGTTACAAAATATGGTTTTCTCAGCGCTCGTCATATTTATCCAACTATTTAAAATGTCCGTTTTGTGCTTGAAAAATCTTTTTTATGCAACTCGTTGTAGTAACTTCTAAATAATCGTTTTCAGTTGTTTGTTATAATATTGATATTCCAATTTCGAAGCAATTGAATTTTATTAAAAAACTATTGTATTGAAATAATAGTTTTAAACCTAAAATTTCAATACTCCATTCATACGGGTACAAGTGTGGAAGTACATGACGTGCATTTCTCGGTTTCCGTGAGTCACTACTGTGTGGTTAGTCCCCAACGAATCCCGCAGGTTCCGGGGTTCAAAGCCACGTACCGCAATGGGGCGTCGTGGCAGACCGCCGCCGCACGTGGAATAATAATGATTGTTAAATAGTTTTCCTTTCGGCCCGGCGAACAAATTGTGCGTTTTACGGATTGAGGGGTTATTAGTTGTGGGACATGTGAGCTTGAAAAAATAAATAACAAAGTGGTTTGAAATTTTAATGTGCGAATAATGTGACGCTCATTAAAATGCTAATTACCTGTTATTTTAAAATGTGGTTGGTTGCGACTGCTGCAATGGAGGAATTTAGTAATGCGAAAAAAAAGTTTTTGTTTGTTGAAACGATGATGCATTTTTTATCCATTCAAAAAAAAAGTGACGATGAAGAGCTAGACATATGTTTAAAAAATAATACATTTATTGAAAAAAAAGTACAAAAAAATTTGAAAACTCCATCAAAATTAGAAAGTGTTTTGATTTCGAACAAAACATCTTCTAACGCAAAAATATCGATAACCTTTCCCAATCAAGCCCACTCGCATTAATCAACGAATTAATCTAGATGACAATTTTCGCAAAATTGCAGCGCCCACTCCCACTGATTCGAAATTTCGCAATTGTCGCGTCCCGTCACTGGCAGTGCAGCCAACGCTTGCAATCCTTCCCTAATCAGATCGTTATCACGCGCACCTACACAATCGAAGCAGGCTAGTGTTTCAAATTGGCTCTCTCTTAAATGCACAATATCGCTGTTTTCACTCACACTCACACACAGACGCACTGAAATGGGGGTAAATCAGGCGCAAATGTTCGTTCTCGATTTTCCTATCAATTAGCGCGCAGATTCCCGGGGTGTTCGCGAATATTTGATACAATAACTGCGTTCTGTGTGCAGTACTGCACTTGGGAATTGGAAATGCTCAGTGTCAGAAACGGTTGTGGCCTTGGCGACCAGAGATGTGCAAGTTTAATTTTACTTTCAATGAAATAGTGCTATGTTTTTGCAATAAAATGCTTTTTTATTCGCAAATTACGACGACAAACACTGAACGCGAAACCTTAACTTCAAACCAAAAAAAGCTCGTACGTTTAAGCAATGATGGGTTCTCTCATTAATACCTGTTCATTTTTGGCGCATCGTAGCACGAAATCGCCGTTGTTAAGAACGCAATGTTGTGCAAGTAGAGGGTGACGAGCGGGAATTCCCGGGAAAAATTTCCCGGGAAATCGACCATTTTTGGATCTCTCGATTCCCGGGAAATTCGGTCGAGACTCCCGGGAATTTTTTAACTTATAAATATTGAAGCAAACATAGATAAACTAATAAGAAAACATTTTGAAAAAATTGTTTTGAACATTTAATGTTCAATGTTCGATGTTCGATGTTCAATTTCGAAAAAAACCAATGCTTCTCTAATCTTCTTATCCAGAAAGTTTAAACTTTAACTTGTCAAAAATTCCAAACGCTAGAATTGAGAAAAATTTGGACCCCAAAATTTACCTTTAAAAATATTTACCAGTTACACCCCAGACATGAAATCAAATGTTTTATTTTCAAATATATTTTTTTTAATTATTTCTAAGAGGGAAAAGATTTTTCAAGTTAAGTTTATTTCTATAATCTTCTCTTGAGCATAGCAATCCTCATAATCTAGTTTTTTGTGAACATATGAATTTTCCTGATAACTCTAATATTTCTTCAATTAAACTTTAGAGTTGACCTAAAAAATAACAAAAAAAGTTGAATTTGTTGTTTTCAGTCGATGTTTATCATATTGCAAAATTCCCGATACTGGAAAATTATATATTAGTTATATTAGTTTTTTTTTACAAAAATCTAATAACAACTTTGTGCAACTTTTGAAAAATGACTCAGTGCGAATTAAGATTCGTAAACATTTTAAACTATAATTTTGAGTCTTAAAAAGCTCAGGAAACGATTTTGTATTTCAGAAAAAATCAAAAAGTTTCATATAGTTCCTTAAAATTATGGGGCTGCTTAAATTACCGTCTCATAGAATTAGTATGAATCAATTGTAACTGAATTTATTAAAAAACAAAAACAAATTTATTACTTTTCATTTTATTAAATTTTAGCACTATTGGCATAGTAAAAAAACTCCCGGGTCCCGGGAATTCCCGGGAAATGGCCAAATTCAACTCTCGATTCCCGGGAAATTGAAAATCTCGAGAATCGTCACCCTCTATGTGCAAGTTGATTTCAATCCTGAGATATTCAATAGAAATCGAAAAATCTCAGTGCATTGTTGACACTCTTCATATAAAAGAAGTTTCAGTCGTACTATATTGACACACCCTGAAAATAGCTGTGAGTGCGACAACTAGCCAAAGGGATTTCAGGTCAGAATGTGTTTGACACACCTACATGCCTGGCTCCAGTTAACATTTGTAATTATAACTCGAGACTCCGGATTGGAAGATTCAGAATTTTAACAATCGATGCCCTGCAAAGATTTCAAAACATAAATGTTGGCAGCTATCCCAAGTAATTTTAACCCTCTACAACCCAATCCCGCCTCTAGACGGGCTTTGAATTAAAAAATCGCCAAAATTCAATTTTTCAAACAAATTTTGATCCTTAAAGATCAAGAATCTCAAAATTAAAGAAAGTTTTAGGGCAGGGGTGCTCAAAGTTTTTGGAGGCCGGGCCAAATTTAAAGCTCAAATGAGCTTGCGGGCCAAATTTACAAAAAAGGTTGTTAAAAAAATAAATTACGTTATTTTAATGTAAAAGATTACATTTCTGTTATTAAAAAAAAAGTGTATTCAAAATAATAGAAACCACAAAATAACTGGTTTCTATCGGTATTGTTGATTTTGTTATTTCTGGTATTTGAAAAAAAAAAAAGTTTTAAGCTGAATGTACTTGTGTTTTAAAAAAAAAGTTAGTTTTGTTTTTATATTTCGAAAATGGTGGTGACATTACATGTTGAACAATTCATCTATAAGTTAAGTGTGGCTAATGAAAAATCGCTGAGATCCAGAATTTCAACATTTCAATGAAAAAAAACTTTTAGAAAATGATTGAAGCTTCCGTATAGTTAACCTGCAATCATTATTTTCAAAAAAAAAAAGCGAAACAACATTTATTTATTTCATCGAAAATTTACTAAAATTCAAATTATTTTTAATAAACCCAAACACGCTTAAATGATTTTAAATGCAAAGGAATGCATATTTAATTAATTTCAGCTAAATGCACTTAAATTTCATTTTTTTAAAGTTTTTTGAAAATATATTTTTGCTCCTGGCTTTCGAGCCAATTTTTTAATAATGGTGGAGGGGAGGGTTGATCGACGAAAGCTTTGTAAAATATTTGCTGCAAACTTGATTCTCAGATTTCCCCATTTTGTCTGCCTGAATCAGTTGATAGTCAATCAGATTCTTTATCTAACTGTAATGAGTTCGAATCCCTAAGGAAGTACAATGTAAGTTTGAGGGTCAGTTCATAAAAGGGTCAATATGACTTGCAAATTAATAAAGAAAACTTATATTTTTGCAACTATTACAGAATTCTACCTAAGACAAACTTGAACGTTTTTTTGATATTTCTAAAAATGTTTGATAAAAGTTTTGACGATATTTACTAGTTTCACTCACATTGAAACGTGTGAAATTGTTTTAATTACAAAATATTTGGAACAAATTATTTCCTAAATAATATAATTATAATCCTAAAGTGAGGATCAAAATATTGATAAATCATAAGATATTTTTTATTAACAAAAAAAATAAAAAAGATTAGCATAAAAAAGCTTAAAATAAACCTTAATTATGAAAAAGTATAAAATCACTTTACAATTGGTCAACGGGCCATTTTACATGATCATTCAAAATGGGTCCGAGGGCCACAAAATATCACCTCGCGGGCCACGTTTGGCCCACGGGCCATACTTTGGGCACCCCTGTTTTAGGGTTAAAAGTGTGTGAATACAAAGAGACGCGTTGTTCCTATTAATTCCGCTGTATATTTTTTTTTTATTTTTTTTAATATCTTGACAGATACGTATTTCGTCTACTACTAGCAGACTTCATCAGTGTTCTGTTCTCGACTCGAGTCGAGAACAGAACACTGATGAAGTCTGCAAGTAGTAGACGAAATACGTATATGTCAAGATATTAAAAAAAATTGAAAAAAAAATATAGCGGAATTAAAAGAAACAACTCGTCTCTTTGTATTCATAGTAACGCATTCTGCTAAAACGCTCAACCAAACCACAAGTTAAAAGTTTAACCTTGTTTTATGTGACTTTGCCAATGTTTGAAAAAAGTATTTTTAGGGGTCAACTTTGGCTGTGCTTTCACTAATATTTCCTATATTTAAGTAAAAAGAAGCACAGTCATGCCTCGGTTTTGCACTGTCCCGGTTTTGATTCGTTCAGCTGCCTCTATTAAGCATGGCCTAGTGCTAAACTGAAGCACAGAGCTTTTGTAATTTTGGCTATATGGGAGACATTAACTATAATCTTATGAAAAATCACACTAACATCAAAAAATTATATTGTTTTGAAATCTATCGATTTCACTTAAAATTACACTTTAAATTACATGAAAATTTGCACAAAAATACGTATTTTTCCTGTATTTTAAAAATGCTATGATTCTCGCAAAATACTCAAAATTATTGTTATTGCAATATGGGTATCAAATGTTCAGGAATACTATACAATTAAAAAAAAACCACGTATTTTTGAAAAAAAAAATACTCGAAATTTTAGTTTTTTTTTAAATATGCGTATGAAACGATCAGAATTTTTTCATACATTTCAGAAGTTATAACACAAATTTATGAAAATACTCATTTTTTCACAAAACTACGTATTTTTGAAAAAAAATACCCAAAATTTCATGTTTTTGCAATAAGGGTATCATTTTTTTGTGAAAATACTAAAAAATGTCACAAAATTACGTATTATCATAAAAAATACTCAAAGTTTTATTTTTTTCAATATGGAATCAAATGATAGGGAATTTTCCATACAATTCAAATATGTTATATTTTTTTTTGAAATACATTCAAAATTTTAGTTTCTTGCAGTATAGATCGGGTTTTTTTCATACATTTCGAAAATTGTTACATAATTTTTTGAAAATACTGAAATTTTTCAAAAAACTATGTATTTAAGAAAAAATGTCAACATTTTCGTTTTTCACAAAATGATTATTATTAAAAAAAATAGTTTCTTACAGTATGGATATCGAACGATCGGGATTTTTTCATACCTTACGAGAATTGTAAATTAATTTTTTGAAAATACTAATTTAAAAAAAAATACATATTTCCGAAAAAAAATGGTCAAAATTTATGTTCTCACAATATCAGAGTATCAAATGATCGAAATACTTAAATAAATTTCCAAAACTATAACATTTTTTTATGAAAATACTCAAAATTTTCACAAAACTACGCATGTTCTAAAAAATACTCAAAGTTTCAAAATGTATTACATTCAAAATATTTGAAAAAATTCCAATCATGTGTTACCCAAATGAAATTTCGAGTGTTTTTTATTTCTCAAAAATACGTATTTTTGTGAAAATTTTCAGTTTTTAAAAACAACTTGTTGTCGCATTCGAAATGTATGAAAAATATTCTGATCAGCCGTATAGCATAAACTGAGATTTTGAGTATTTTTGCGAAAATGCTTAGTATTTTTTACGAACTTAAGCAGTTTTTTGAAAATTTTGAGTATTTTCAAAAAATGATGTTATTACATTCCAAATTTTTGAAAAAATCCCAATCATTTGATATCAATATTGCTAACACTGAAATTTCGAGTATTTCTTCGAAAATTCGTAGTTTTGTGAAAAATTTCAGTATTTTTTTTCTATAAAAAATGCGTGACTTACGAAATGTATGACAAATACACCATGCTTTGATATCCATATTGCAATAAAAATATCTTGAGGTTTTTTAGAGTAAATAATTGCATTTTCAAAATACAGGAAAATAGGTATTTTTGTGAAAATTTTCATGTAGCTATAATTGCAATGGATAGCTGTCATCTACAATTTTTGATGTTTGCATGATTTTTCATTGGACTATAGCCAATATTTCCCATATCTTAACCGAGGCATGACTGTATGCAGTTATTTTTCTAGTTTCCCAGACAATCCCACTACGCTTTTTTACAATTTATTTGAAAATGGTGCCACCATCTAGCAGAAAATGTGAAAACAAGCAAAATATTGAAAAAGTGATTGTAAAAATATGAAAAAAAAAGTAAAGCAAAACGTTCTCAAACCACAACTTCTTTAAGAACGATCCAGGTGTTTCGTATTTTTTTTTTTTTTCAAAATTTGGTCTTACTACGTAGTTTAAGTTATTAGTTTTTGGTCAGGGATTTCTTTGAGGTTGTGGCCTTTTGAATTTAAAAGTTAATGGTTAAGTGGTTATTTAGAAATATGACAATTTTATCTACAAACAGTTAACATAATTTTTATTGGAAAATTCATTGGGTCAATCGACTCTACGTAACATTTTGGAATAACATTATCAAATATTTTCAATTTAAAATTTCTCAACGCCGGCCCAAGCCTGCTTGCAGGCTGTAACCAGCCTTGGCTGGCCGGCCAGGGCTCATCGAGGCTGGTAATGAAACCAATTTGCGCGCCCCTCGATCACACATGGGACATGTCGATAAAGCGGCCCAGGACAGAGAGGACTGCTGGTTTCGTGCTCTACGGGATGTGTGGCCTTTCCAGGGTGCCACGGTAAAAAATCCATAGATTGTTTTATCCAAGGGCAAAATGTAAACTTCAGTCACGATTAAAATGGTATCATCCTTTTTCTGAACACTTCACTTATTTTTTTTTTTCATCACTTTGCACGGTGCAGTCCAAAGAGAACGATAGTTTGGAATTGATTGGAACTTGTGGGTGGAATGGTGTATGACAATGCTGCGTAGATTGATGAAGAAGGAATTAGGAATTATTGTGATGGAATGTTTTTTTTATTGTTTAAAGCTCTGTATATCATTCTTTTCTAAAATCCCTTGAAATGGCGTGGAGTTATGATTGTTTGAAAAATGTGGTTTTTGCTAAAAAATTACGAAAATGGTCGTTTTTGGGACCACCCTAGTACGGTGTAGGCCACTCTAAAGGCCAAAAAAAATGCGTGTCTTATTATTTTGGCCAAAGAACCACCACAAAAATGTTGAGCCCGATCGGAAAACTGTTTTTCGGTTTAGGCTCTTTTCAAATGGAATTACTGTATACTTAGAATTATAACAAAAGTATATTTTTTTGCCCAAGTAAACTGTTTAGCTAGAATCCTAATTTATGTTTCGTGGAATGCTTGTAAATTGTAAGTTATTTCTATATAAATAAATCACCTCACCTATATAATATTAATTATATCGAGATGGCGAAAAGTATCACTCCAAATCTTGACCATTTTATACACGCAATTCAATTCGGAAAGGCCCTCTTGAAACGACTTCCGAGCCGCCAAATTTCAATCGGCCGATAAATTCCCCATCAAATTCAATAAATTTTACCTAATAACCCTAATGTGGCGTAAAACTCGCTGACTTTTGCCCAAGCTCGTTCCATGTCCATGGCAAATTCCATCGTTCAGTGGGCAATTCTTCCTGATAATCAAAGAGCCGTTTTTCGTTTTTCTTTTGCAAGTTGAAAAAAAAAGAAGCAGGAAAATTTTCCACAAGAGATATGCGTGCGTATTTTATTGGACACGCACGTTTAATCTTCGGATCTGCTTTTCGGGTGCTGGTCCACGTGGGGGTGGGTGGGGAGGCTACTTTTCAGCTTGAGTTATGACACAAATACAAAAAAAAATGGTGGGAAGAGTTTGGGAAAAAAAAGGTCAGCCGGATTAAACGGATGATGAAAGTCCAGCAGCAAAAGGTTTTCTGCTTTACGTTTTTTTTCTTCGAGGATGCTTGCTCAAAAGGATATTTACATGAAAGTATGTCAGCTGTGAAGGATGCGCATTTGAAATTGTTTGAGGGATACTTATCCTTGTGATTTACATACGCGGTATAAGATTTCATGGGAATTTAATGGACAGAAGATAAGTTAAAGATCGACGGAATCGACGTAACACCTTATAATGTGGCCCTCTTAAACCTTGCGGTTTCGTCAACGGATCCACAGGCGTGTATCGTTCTTTTTGCGACTAGACTCCGCCTCCCGGGTCTCCTAAGTGTGAAGGTATGGGCATGGGGAGAGGGCACCGAATACCTATATTTACACTTAGAATTTTTTGCGTCCGCCCCGGGATTCGAACCGGCGACCTCTGGATTGTGATTGTGTTCAACAGAAAAAAAAGTTTTCTCATTTTGATTTCAGTACCTTCACCAGAAAACGCAACAGACTCAACTCCATTCAAAAATATAATCCCACAGCTTTGGAAACTGTTTCTTCTGCACTGCCATTCGGAGATGTCCTCCTCTGGACATTAGAAATCGGACCACTTTCCAGTGCAACCGCCTGGGGGCCAATCATGAACTTTATCCTATTTGCTCAAAATATTTCAATAAAATATTCCAAGAGATATTTATCCTAAATGGAATAAATCTTTCCACTGTCGGCTGTGTCTCCAAATGTTGAGCCTTCCGGAAGAGCCCGGAGTTCTGCGGGGGACGACATCTACGGGGTGTCCGCATGCTTCGGATTTTCCCTGCCAAAACTGGACAAACAAAAGACTCTTCTGGCATCACATCGAAATGGCAAACTACGCTTCCAACCACACACCACAACCCCGTTGGCTCGGATTCATTTATATTCATAGGAAAAATTCTAATCCGATTATGGCCATATCCATCTGGTTGAGGCTGGCCGGGACCGAGCCGCGTGCGACGACGGGAGGTCCAAAGAGGTCCTCCGAGCCGAGTTTGAGGGGAGTTGAGCCTAAATTTTTATCGGAACGATCAGTTTCATGGGGACTCTCCGGGGTCTCCAAAGAAGACCGGTTTTGAGAGTTTTGGACAAATTAGAAAATTGCTTGCAATTCACCGAAGGTGTACCTTTTTTCCCTCTCCCACTCCATCGATCAATCTGGCAAAGCAATCGGATCCGCAGGGAACGGGGAGCATTACGTCTTTCCGGAGGGGGATTGGATTGCAATTTTCCGATGTCAGGTCGAGTTATGACCGATTATGGTCGTTGTACGAAATTGGCGTTTGCTATTTATGTGAGTCAATTTACCTTCGGCAGTTTCCGGAAATGGTTTCCTATCAGAATAAAATTACTTAGGATTGACTTGAATAATTTTGGACCTCTCTTGCAAATTGAAATGCAATTAAAGTGTCAACCGAGTTATGATTCCTATCTCGACTATGCTTTAGTACAACAAACGATTTTCAGAATAAATTTTGATCTTTCAATCAGTTTAATAAAATGGTTTCTATATATTTTACATTGTTCATTCTCAAAAGTTTCTGGCAGCGATGGAATAATCATCATCAAAAGAAAATCTTTGGAAGTTCATCAAGAGAAAAAAAATCGAAGGGAGCATGGCTCTCCTCTGTCGCGTACGAAAGAACGGTAATCTTGATTATTCTGCGGAACATCTTTTTCACTACTTGCAAGTGTAACGCCACACGTCGAAAAACGACCTGTCACATTTTGTAGATGGGCAATGTGTGTAAACAAAGTGAAAAAATATTTTTGAGTGGTGCTGACAAGGAAATTCATAGAAATCATTAGCAGATTGATTTTCTTGGTGCAATTCTGGAGCGATTTTCTTTTGCGTGATTTGTCTCCTCTGAGCAGTTCTCTAGGATTTCGGTCCAACTGAAACTTTTTTCATACAAAAATGATGCATGAAAATTCAAAAATCTGTATCTTTTGAAGGAATTTTTGATCGATTTGGTGTCTTCGGCAAAGTTGTAGGTATGGATACGGACTACACTGAAAAAAAATGATACACGTTAAAAAAAAATTTGTGATTTTTTTATTTAACTTTTCATCACTAAAACTTGATTTGCATAAAAAATACTTTTTTTTTTATTTTTTGATATGTTTTAGAGGACATAAAATGCCAACTTTTCAGAAATTTCCAAGTTGTGCAAAAAATCATTGACCGAGTTATGAATTTTTTAATCAATACTGATTTTTTTCAAAAAATCGAAATTTCGGTCGCAAAATTTTTTTAACTTAATTATTCGATGTAAAATCGAATTTGCAATCAAAAAGTAGTTAAGTGAAATTTTGATAAAGTGCACCGTTTTCAAGTTATAGCCATTTTTATGTAACTTTTTTTCGAAATAGTCGCAGTTTTTCATTTTTTAAAATAAGTGCACATGTTTGCCCACCTTTGAAAAAAATATTTTTGAAAAGCTGAGAAAATTCTCTATATTTTGCTTCTTCGGACTTTGTTGATACGACCTTTAGTTGCTGAGATATTGCAATGCAAAAATTTAAAAACATTCAATATTACGCCTTTTTAAAATGTTAGTCTTGATTTGAGAATTTTTAAAATATAGTTTTCGAAAAGATCGGAAAATTTCACAAATGTTTCATATTTTGACATTGAAAATCGGACGATTAGTTGCTGAGATATCGACATTGAAAAATGGTGGGCTGTTTGGGTGAGAAATTTTCTCAGCTATTCAAAAATATTTTTTCAAAAGTGGGCAAACATGTGCACTAATTTTAAAAAAATGAAAAACTGCGACTATTTCAAAAAAAAGTTACATAAAAATGGCTATAACTTGAAAACGGTGCACTTTATCAAAATTTCACTGTAGTACTTTTTGATTGCAAATTTAATTTTACATCGAAAAATAAAGTTGAAAAATTTTTGCGGCCAAAATTTTGATTTTTTGAAAAAAATCATTATTGATTCAAAAATTCATAACTCGGTTAATAATTTTTTGCACAACCTGAAAATTTCTGAAAAGTTGGCATTTTATGTCCTCTAAAACATATCAAAAAATAAAAATAGTGTTTTTTTGCAAATCAAGTTTTAGTGATAAAAATTAATTAAAAAAATCACAAATATTTTTTTACCTTGTATCATTTTTTTCCAGTGTAGTCCGTATCCATACCTACAACTTTGCCGAAGACATCAAATCGATAAAAAAATTCTTTCAAAAGATACAGATTTTTGAATTTTCATGCATCATTTTTGTATGGACAGCTGCCAAATTTGTATGGAAAATTATATGGACAAACTAATGATGCAAAATGGCTTCTTTGGGCATACCGAAGGCACCAAAAAAGTTTCATTCGGATTTAAAAAAAAAATAATTAAAATTGAAGAAAAAAGACCGATTTCGTAGAGAATTGCTCCTCTCTCTTTCGCGGGTCAAGAAAGATTGCAAGCGAAATGGTTTTTTTTTCGCGATTATTCCATCCCTGGTTACTGGTAATTTTTCAAACAGTCAAATGAATAATATTCATTGAATATCTCTTGAAAATTCTGATCAAGATTTAAAATAATATTCTTTTGCCTTCCACACTGAGGAGAGGCATAAAATCATTTGGAAAATGAACTTTTTATTTCGACTTACTAGACCCACCTTTATTTAAACTTGAACAATTCTCTACGAAATCGGTCTTTTTTTAGTTTAATTTTTGTATTTTTTTTTAATCCGGCTGAAACTTTATTGGTTCCTTCGGTATGCCAAAATAAGCCATTTTCTATGGATCAGAACTGCACTGAAAATAAAATAATACACCGTTAAAATTTTTTGGTCGTTGTTAATTTCACTTTTTGTCACTAAAACTTGATTTGCAAAAATATATATATATATATATTTTTTTAATATGTTTTGTCCCATACATTCAATACCAAGTTACCGAGCTACTTGCTTTAATCGCGGCGAGGTAAACGAAGCTTAGCTTTGTTCGCAGTTTGGGTTACTGTTGTCGGCTGTGCTGACGATGTTGGTGGCGTCGATCAATTATGCGAAAAGCAATTTCCGTAACTTGTATATTCGAAAAGGGGTAATTCTCCACCAACTCACACGAAATCGGAAAAAGTTGCCCCGACCCCTCTTCGATATGCGTGAAACTTTGCTCTAGCAGGTTATTTTGGTTCCTGATCACGATTCCGAGGTCCATTTTTCGATATTTCATGACGGTGGGGTGGTACGACCCCTTTTATTTTTCTGGTTTTCGGCTTGTGCACTGCTTGTATGTGGGGATTTTTTGAAAATAAAAAAAAACAAACCGGATACACTCACTCATCACAAAAATATTTTTTTGACAAAAAATTCTGATTCTCGCAATGCACGAATCACAACAATCGTCCAAGGGGTCATTCTTATGCAAAATAAGCTGAACTTTCCGAAAAAATACTTTCAATAGCACACAATTGAGTTTTTGGGGTTAAAAATTCGAAAAACTGGTCAAAAATTGTCAAAATCATAACCTTTTCAATTTTTTTTTGTAAAATTCTGATAACTCGTGAAGAATTCATGCAAATCCCTTATGTTTGTATATCAAAATTTTTATTTTTGTCTGCTCTACAACTTTGTAGTACATTGTTACACTATAAAATGTAACCCTGCAAAGTTAAAAAAAAACACGAAATTTTAAAATGAAAAATTTTGTTCTAAATTAAGAAATGACCCTCCTGGGTTATTTTAGATTCGAAAAGTACATTAAATTTTCCATAAAATGACATATCTTACAATTTTTTACAGTTGAGTAACGGGAAAGGGCAGCGATTTTAAAACTATTTTTTTACTTTTTTTTGATGAAAAATACGTTTCTTATGGAAATTTTAATACGCCATCAAAACGGGCGTCTAATTTTACACAAAAGTTCCTTTGACACCAAATTTTTATCTCTTCACGGTTGCGAGCTACAAATCACTGAAAAACGTGTCTTAGTAAAAAACCAGAAAAATGAAAGGGGTCGTACCGCCCCACCGTCATGAAATATCGAAAAATGGACCTCGGATTCGTGATCAGGAATTAAAATAACCTCCTAGAGCACAGTGTCACGCAAATCGAAGAGGGGTCGGGGCAACTGCTGTGTGAGAATGACCCAAAGAACATTAAATTTCCGTAAATGACACGTTCCATTTTTTTTACAGTTGAGTAACGGAAAATGGCAGAGTTTTTATATTTTAAGTGTTTTTTTTTTCGATGCAAAATAGGGTTTTTTTCAGAATTCTGAGTACGCCATCAAATCGGGCGTCCAATTTTACATAAAACTCTCTTTGCCATCAAATTTCAATCTCATCACCGTTTTAGGCTGTAAATTATTGAAAAACAAGTCTTTTTTCACATGTTCAAAAATGAAAGAGGTCGTACTGACCTAACATTTGAAAACGGCCAAAAATGCTTTATAGCGAAATTAGTGATTATTTTTACTGGGTTTCTAAGACATTTTCACATAAGTTAAGTGCATTTTGGATGGTCGTATAAAGCTTCCGCTCTAAATACAGACCGATTTTCAAGAAATAATGTAAAATAATGGAGAATTGGGGCAAAATGGACCCTTTGCCGTTTCGTGCGGTGGATGTAACCATCACCAATCGATTTCCCGGATTTGTTTTCATAAGAAACACTATTTTTCATACCAGGGAACCAGCCGCGTTCAACTATGTCCGATTTTGGGTTCCATTTCGCTCACTGTGCGTTCCAGTGTTAAGAAGCCTTTTTGGCATTATATTCTTCAATGGAGATTAAACAACTCAATTTATTTTCAAAATATTCACAATTACAAAAGTATACGAGTCAGAAATCATTCCGTCATTCCTTCGCATAACTCCATCGACCTTATCCGATTGCCCTGGGTCAGGCGCCACTGGCGGTCCGGCCGTGCCTCGTCCTTCATGAGCACCGTCAGGTTCTGCTTGATCTTCAGCTTGGCAAAGTCCTTGATCAGTTCGTACTTGTGCTCGGAGATACGCTGCTCGATCACCAGTTCCAGCAGGTTGGGACAGTTTGTGCGGGCAAAAGTAAGCAGTTTGGGCACCAGCGACCACGCGTTGTCCCCTTGGATGGTCAGCTGGCGGAGGTGGTTGAGCCGTAGAGACGCGAAGAAGCGAATCGGAGCGGTCAGGACTCGGGCCACGCTGGTGTCGTAGGTGAGGGTAAGGTTTTCCAGACGGGATGCTTCCAGGACGATGGCAAAGTGGCGGGCAAGGTCGGTGGCTACGAGGGTCTCCAGGGATGGCGTTAGGAAAAGGAGACGCAGGTTGGACGGTGGTCGGATGAGATCGAGCATGTGGGAGTGATCGGTGATCTGAAGCGTCAGGTGCTTCAGCTTGGGCAGGAATACCTCTCCGTAGCCCCACTGGTAGGACTGCAGCTTGGCCGGAACGTCCATCTCGTCAATGATGAGTTCTTCAAGCTTTGGGAAGGATAGCACATTCGCTAGGTGGCTTGTGAAGGCGTACTTGACCAGCTTGAGACTTACCAGCTTGCGGCAGTAGGTCTGGGCCGAAGCCAGGGCTCTCCCGTGTCCGTGGTACAGCGTCAGGCTGACCAGGTTCGAAAACGTTTGGAACACGGTCAACCAAGTCGTGTCACTGACCGACGACAGGTCGATCTTCAGCTCCAAGTGCTGAATATCCGGCAGGTGCGCCCCAAACAGATGGATCGCCCTCGGAACGTTCAAGTTGGTCTTCTGCGAACCCTCAACCCTAGCCGACCTGAAGTGACATCTGTCGTTCAGCTTCTTCACCGCAGCCGTCACGTCCTTCCAGTCGAACCTTCTCCAGTTCATGTCCGGAATAAACACAATGTTGGACAACACCCGCGTGCTGCCCTCAACCACCTCTCTGTCGATCAGCTGGACCTTACCGTCGTCGTCGTACCGTACGACCTTCATCGCGAGATCGTGCCGGAGCTGCTCCGAACCGAAGATGACCTCCTCCCACTGTTTGCAGACGTATGAAGCGGCGATCTTGTCCCTTGCGCTCAACCGGCAGAAGATTCGCTCGTAGATGTGCAACGGCAGGTTGGCGTAACCCTCGATCCACTGAGGCTGGCTCTGCATGATGACGTTGATAGGTGGATTCTCGATTATTTGCTTAGTCGCTCAACAAACGCCGTTTTGGTATTGTTGAACGCATCCGGAATAATGTGCTATTTAAGTCATGTTTAGTAGTTTGAATAAAGGTATAAGAAATGCTTGGACGTTTTAACCTTGAGCGAATTGCTATACCTATTTTGGATAGCCTTGAACAAACAATATTAAGATTTAACGACAAACATCGGCAGGTAAAAATGTTTTCTCCACCCATAAAAAAATACTTGACCGATTCTTAGCGATAGAAACTCTTCTTTATTTTTAAATTATAGATGAGTTTCAATCTAGAAACTCGCCCAAAATCAATTTGAAACCCAAATTTGAATCTTCAAAAAGTATTGGAATGAAGAATTCTTCTATTTTTTGAAAATGTTGGGTCTGATGATACTTATTTTTGCCTTCCTCACTTTACTTGAAAATTGAACTTATTAATTTGACGTGGACCCGTGGTGTAGGGGTAAGCGTGGTTGCCTCTCACCCAGTCGGCCTGGGTTTGATCCCGGTGGCATTTTTCGAGACGAGATTTGCCTGATCACGCCTTCCGTCGGACTGGAAGTAAATGGTGGCCCCGGACTAACCTAAAAAGGTTAGGTCTTTAGCTCAGTTCAGGTGCAGGAGTCGCTGGTAGGCAGTTGGATTAACAATCCAAAGGTCGTCAGTTCGAATCCCGGGGTGGATGGAAGCATGGAAGCTAAGGTGTAAAAAAAGGTTTGCAATTGCCTCAACAATCAAGCCTTTGGACACTTAGTTTCGAGTAGGAATCTCGCAATCGAGAATGCCAAGGCAATGCTGTAGAGCGAATAATTTGATTTTTTGAATTTGACCTCACTTTCACGTATACATATCGACTCAGAATCAAATGTCTGTGCGTGTGTAGCGATGTTGATCGAAAAATTGTCATTCGATTATCTCCGGACTGGCTGTTCAAAACAATGTTGGCTAAAATTCGCAAGATTTTAAAAAGGGTGTTTTTTTTTTGTAAGAAACCCCTGCAAGGTATATATTTTTAGAAAGGTATTTGAAAGACCTTTCCAACGAGTCTAAAACATTGAAGATCTGACAACCTTATCAATAGCTATTAGCACTTATGTGTTGTTTATACACTATTTAGAGGCTGAATCTCAGATATATTGATGAAAACGTTGTCCGGGTCTATTATGCGACCCATTGTTGGATGGGTAATCAAAAGACATTTCCAACATGATTGATGATCTGACAACCCTATTTAAAGAAATGTGTGATAATTTAACGTGTTAAACTTGTTAACACTCAAACGCTTGGGTAGTCGTTAGGCCCTTATTTTTTTCTCATCAAAATCTCATAACATTTGGTAGAATTGATTAATTTGGATGCTTCCGGTTGCAAAAGATCCAGATTTGTCTATATTTTGAACTGTCAGATGGTTGACAAATATGGTCCACTTTCACCGGAGATGTTCCGGATTCCGTTGGGGTGCCTCGACCCTCATATTTGGGTTTAACAATATCTTTTTCACAGAACAATACCCAATCATCCAAAATGGTCAATTCTACCAAAAGTTAAGAGATTTTCAAGAAAAAATAGGGGTCAAAAGACTACCCGAGCGTTTGAGTGTTAAAGGGGAATGATGAATGATGTTTACTAAAGGTTTTCAATTTATGAATGTGAGGAAGACTTTCGGCGGTTAAGGTAATTGTGTGTAATTGGTGAAGGTCAAAATTATTATCAAAATTATTTATTTCAAATATGAGAAAAACACTCGAATATCTAAAAAGTGACTAGACAGTTATGAAATATCAGAGACATTCATGATAATATCGTTTACTCATAGATGTTTTCATTCGAAAGCTATGATGAAATTTTCTTCAACTCGTTTCACTACTTCATAAATGAAATTTGGGAGAATCCCATCAAAATATTTGTTTATTGATTGCAGATTAGCTCCGGGGGAGATTCCCACGCTCTGCCCCCCAATCAAACCATTTCAGTGCAAATTGTGGCATTTCAGCTCAATTTCCATTATTCTAAAAACTCTAATTAGAATTTCGCCTACTCACCCCCGAAAACCGACGCTCTCCATGCCAAAATTTCTCAAAAGCACACCCACGCACATCTCGGCACTAATTTGAATAACTAATTTGACGTCGATAATTCGATTCCAATCGTGGCGCACTATACCCTTTGATCGAGCCATAATTGAGCATCTTTGAAAGCTCAGCTTTGAAAGGTGGAAATTTGACCACCCCCCCCCCCCCTCCCGCAGCCCTTGCCTTTTCTTATGCAAAACTTTATCGTTTCGCTTAGATGCTTCCCGAAAAGCACCTTCGGAGATTCGGCGCCGCACCACAATGCACAAGTGCTGAAATTTATTCATCTTTGAATTTCGACCCAACTCATTAGAAGTGCTTGATTTGCTTGGAGGCGGTGAAAAGTCACGTAGGATTTGCAATTTCCGAAAGGTAAGTCAAGGGTTGCGGTTTAATTAGGTTGGAAATTAATTAGATTTGAAGATTGTTTTCAGAAAATGTGTGGTAGGTTTTCATAAAAGAAATTGAATTATGAAAATGTTCAATTCAAATTGCGCAGATCTTAACTTCACATCGAAACAAACACCTTGAATGCGGATGAATTTAAAATCATGAGAAAGCAAGAAAATCTAAACCTGGCCGAGGAAGGCCGTTTCTAAACTTTCCACTAACAAGTGGTTTCGTTTTGTGGTTTTTGGGAAGCTTCCGAGAAGAGGCAACTTTTCCATCAAACCGCGTGACGTGATGGTTTTATGGTTGAAAGTTTTCTGAATCGACCTCATCTTTTAAAACACTTCATTGTTCAAATTAAAAGAATGAGAAGCCATGGGGCTAAATTGAAGACACTTAATTTAAATAAAATGATATTTGATTTCTAAATTACCTTATGTCAAAAATTCTGTGACCATTCTGCAATAAATTAATATTGAAAGTTTCACAAAGTACCATCATTTAAACTCAACTATCTCCTTGAACTTTGTTATTTTAAGTCCTTTAAAAATAAACTCGATTATTTCCATTCTTCCCATATCATCGCTACTCCGAAGGTTTGAAACTCAAACATTGCTTGATTTTTTCCACATACCTATTTCATCGCTCAGATTTCAACCAATTTGATTTGTATTTATAGAGTGCCGGGATCAAACAGAGAATTGAACGGGAAGCTCCCCATTGTAAGATATTCTCCCTCCAGCAAAATCCCAAAAAACCAATAATGTGGAAAGTGAGTTTGCACAATTTTCAACCCCTCCCTCCACCCACACACGCAACAATGGCCCCCATTTTTTTTTTTTTGGCTAGATTCATTCGGTCCGCAAAACCGCAGCAGGGGTGACGCGTTCCAATATGTATCCTACATCAATTTAAAATTCGAATCAACCACTCACGAACACACACACATAACACCGCACGCACACATGGTTCCGCCATAACTGCCAACCGCAGCGATACAGTTTTTGGGCAGAGGGTGCACGAGTTGAATGAAAAATGTATTTTATATAATTTGAAACAGAAAAGTTAGATGTTGATATGTTGATTTGTTCTTTTGTTTGTTTTTTGTTTATTTATAGAGTTGTTAACTTCCTTTATTTTAAATTTGAGATTTTTTAATTTTTTGGTTGGTCAAGTTGTTATTTTGTTGATTTGCTGAGTTTTTTTTAATATGATTTGGGCATTTTGGGATTCCAGTTGAGCATTTCTCTGCGAAATCAATCTTTATTTTTTGTATTTTTTAATCCAGCTGAAACATTTATGGTGCTTTCGGTATGCCCAAAGAAGCCATTTTGCATCATTAGTTTTCCATATTATTTTCCATACAAATTTGGCAGCCGTTCATAGAAAAATGATAAATGAAAATGCAAAAATCTGGATCTTTTGAAGAAACTTTTTGATCGATTTGGTGTCTTCGGCAAAGTTGTAGGTAAAGATAAGGAAAACACTAAAAAAAATAACACGCGGTAAAAAATTGTGATTTTTATTTTCCCTTTTAATCACTAAAACATGATTTGGAAAAAACACTATTTGGAACATTCCAGGTCAACTAAGTACACTTTTGGACTCATCCTTCACCGATTTGAACCAAACTTGGAGGGAACGTTCATCTATTGATAGTAAACAGAAATCCCATGTTTGGTGCCGATTGGACCATCCCTCTATTTTTGGCACCACGCTCTATTTTGACGATTTTCTAAAAAACTTTTTATTCTTTTGATCATAACTTTGCAAATACTTGTGCAAAAGACTTTCTACAGGTTTCATTTGATAGAAAATTGGCCAAGGAATTCGATAAAAATAAAGTTTCAACCCTTAAATGCCCACAAATATTATATTTTAACGTTTTAAGTATTAAAATTCAGTTTTGACCAATTCCTTATATTTTTGCCTTCCTCTCTGAGGTAAGGCTATAATCCTGCTCTAAAATTGAACTTTTTATTAAAAGCTCGAAAACCCACCTTGATGTATACATATCGACTCAGAATCGAAAACTGAACAAATGTCTGTGTGTATGTGTGTGTGTATGTGTGTGTGTATGTGTGTGTGTATGTGTGTGTGTATGTGTGTGTGTATGTGTGTGTGTATGTGTGTGTGTATGTGACCAATAATGTCACTCAGTTTTCTCAGCACTGGCTGAACCGATTTTGACCAAACCAGTCGCATTTGACTTGGTTTAGGGTCCCATACGGTGCTATTGAATTGTTTGTAGTTTTGATAAGTAGTTCAAAAGTTATGTATAAAAATGTGTTTTCGCATATTTTCGGAAGATGAATAAATGGCAGTAAACTGAACCAAACATCATCATGTTATACATCGTTATTTAGGTAATTGAAAGACCTTTCCAACAAGTCCACAATATTGAAGATCTGGCAACCCTGTCTCGAGTTATAACCACTTAAGTGATATTTATGTACTTTTTTGAAGCCGGATCTCACTTAAATGTATGTAAACGATGTCCGGATCCATCATCCGACCCATCGTTGGTTAGGTAATCGAAAGACCTTTCCAACGAGTCCAAAACATTAAAGATCTGGCAACCCTGTCTCGAGTTCTGACCACTTAAGTGATATTTATGTACTTTTTTGTAGCCGGATCTCACTTAAATGTATGTAAACAATGTCCGGATCCATCATCCGACCCATCGTTGGTTAAGTAATCAAAAGATCTTTCCAACGAGTATTAAACATTGAAGATCTGACAACCATGTCTCGAGTTCTGACCACTTAAGCGATATTTATGTACTTGTTTGTAGCCGGATCTCACTTAAATGTATGTAAACAATGTCCGGAGCCATCATCCGACCCATCGTTGGTTAGGTAATTGAAAGACCTTTCCAATGAGTCCACAACATTGAAGATCTGGCAACCCTGTCTCGAGTTCTGACCACTTAAGTGATATTTATGTACTTTTTTGAAGCCGGATCTCACTTAAATGTATGTAAACGATGTCCGGATCCATCATGCGACCAATTGTTGGTTAGGTAATCGAAAGTCCTTTCCAACGAGTCCAAAACATTAAAGATCTGGCAACCCTGTCTCGAGTTCTGACCACTTAAGTGATATTTATGTACTTTTTTTGTAGCCGGATCTCACTTAAATGTATGTAAACAATGTCCGGATCCATCATCCGACCCATCGTTGATTAGGTAATCGAGAGATCTTTCCAACGAGTCCACAACATTGAAGATCTGGCCACCCTGTCTCGAGTTATAACCACTTAAGTGATATTTATGTACTTTTTTTGTAGCTGGATCTCATTTAAATGTATGTAAACAATGTCCGGATCCATCATCCGATCCATCGTTGATTAGGTAATCGAGAGACCTTTTCAACGAGTCCACAACATTGAAGATCTGGCAACCCTGTCTCGAGTTCTGACCACTTAAGTGATATTTATGTAATTTTTTGAAGCCGGATCTCACTTAAATGTATGTAAACGATGTCCGGACCCATCATCCGACCCATCGTTGGTTAGGTAATCGAAAGACCTTTCCAACGAGTCCAAAACATTAAAGATCTGGCAACCCTGTCTCGAGTTCTGACCACTTATAATGCCACTTATGAGCCCTTGAGTGATATGTGTGTTTTTTTGGATCAAATTTGTGTCCAAACCCATCATATTACATATCACCCATTGTTGGAAAAGAGTGAGGAAGGCACCAACCACATAGGTGGATTAAGTTAGTTTTATTTGTTTTATTTTATCACCATCGTGTTCCCCGGACAATTTTACATAACAATCAATGTAGACCTCAAACTAAAATGAACTATGGGCAAATTACAGCGGTTTTACTGAAAAAAGTTTGATTTTACGCAGCACTCGGAAGTTCATAATGTACTTTCAACAAAAAGGGATAGTTCGGTTTATATGTGAGAAACTTATTTCAGACTTGAATTCATAGGACAGAGTGCAGCGTATAATCAATTTTTTTTCAGTAAAATAGTTGTATCTCGCCAATAGTTCATTTAAGTTTGAGGTCTCAATTGATTATTATGTAAAATTGTTCGGGGAACACGATTGCGATAAAATAAAATAAATTAAAAATATGAAGAATTGGTCAAAACTGAATTTTAATAGTTAAAACGTTAATATAATATTAGTGGGCATTTAAGGATTGACATTTTATTTTTATCTGATTCCTTGGACAATTTTCTATAAAATGCAACCTGGAGAAAGTCTTTTGCTCAAATACACTCAACCCCCGGTGGTTGGTCACTTTTTCGTTTGACACTTTTTTAGTTTGTACCCCGTTGGTTGGTCAAAGTCAAACTAAAAAGTGACGAACTGTCACTATTTACACGACGCTCATACACACTATCAAAACAAACGTTTGGTAGTATGTGTGAACTCCGTGTAAAAGGGGTGTCAAGTTAAAAAGTGACCCCGTTCGTTTGACAACAGTTGGTGTCAAACCATCGGGGTTTGAGTGTAGTTGCAAAGTTATGATTAAAAGAATAAAAAGAAAATCGTCTATAAAGAGGGCGTTGCCAGAAATAGAGGGATGGTCCAATCAGCACCAAACTTAAGATTTCTGTCTACTATCAATAGATGAACGTTCCCTGTAAGTTTGGTCTAAATCGGTGAAGGTCGAGTCCAAAAGAGTACTCAGTTGACCTGGAATGACCCATTTTTATAATTATGATATGTTTTAGGGACCAGCAAATAACAACTTTTCAGAAATTTTCAAAATGTGCAAAAAATCTTTGACAGAGTTATACATTTTTGAATCAATACTGATTTTTTTTTTAAATCGAAATGTTGGTCGCAAAAATTTTTCAACTTCATTTTTTATGTAAAATCAAATTTGCAATTAAAAAGTACTTAAGTGAATTTTTAATAAAGTGCACCGTTTTCAAGTTAAGGCCATTTTAAGGCAACTTTTTTGAAAATGGTCGCAGTTTTTCATTTTTTTTTAAATATGTGCACATGTTTGTCCACTTTTGACAAAAAAACTGCGAAAATTCTCTATATTTTGCTTTTTTGAACTTTGCAAAGGGTTAAAAACAAAAGAAAATGTTTTCTAAATCTCATCCAAACATCCCTAACGTCGATATCTCAGTAAATAATGGTCCGATTTACAATGTTAAAATATGAAAAAGTCCTCTAATTTTACGATCTTTTTGAAAACAATATTTTCAAAAATTTAAATCAAGACTTACATTTCAAAAGGGTCAATCATTCAATAGTACACCCTTTTGAGGTGTTAGACTTGATTAAATTTTATGAAAAGAATGAGATTGAAAAAATGTTGCGATCAATATTTTGTTTTTTTGAAAAAAATCAGTAAAAATTTTTTTTTTGCACAGGCTGTAAATTTTTGAAAAGTTGGCATTTGATTACCCCTAAAACACATAAGCAAAAAATATTTATTTTTGCAAATCTATTTTTAATGTCAAAAAGTTAAATTTAAAATCACATTTTTTTTACCGTGTATCATTTTTTTCAGTGTAGTCCTTATCGATGCCTCACGGTGTATTTTTCTGAGAACATTAGGGTTAAAAATTCGGCCAGTGAAAGAAGGGCTCTTTCCCGACATTGTTGCTCTAGACCCCCCGTCGAAATATTTTGCCGGACCCCGCAAAATGTCGGGAAAGAGCCCTTCTTTCACTGGCCGAATTTTTAACCCTAATGTTCTCAGAAAAATACACCGTGAGGCATCGATAAGGACTACACTGAAAAAAATGATACACGGTAAAAAAATGGTGATTTTAAATTTAACTTTTTGACATTAAAACTAGATTTGCAAAAATAAATATTTTTTGCTTATGTGTTTTAGGGGTAATCAAATGCCAACTTTTCAAAAATTTAAAATATAAACATGTTCATATCCATCAAATTTCTTATGAATGTGCCTCAAGCGACTCTAAGTTACATATTTGACCTCAAATCAAAAGTTTCCAACCCAAATTTACCTGATTTCTAGCTTTCTTTGAAATAATCCCAACATCCAAGCTGTAAACCTCAAAACGACAAAATAAAAATCTTTTCTTTTTACAATTTGTCATAAAAATACAGCAACAGATTGCCCGGATGCAAATTCAAGCTTAAACCATTGCTAAACTTAGAGTATTTCAATTCAAAGCTATTTATTACCCAAAAGGTTCCCAAAATTATCTTTTTTCAATCCTTTGCCATACAACACTAAAATATTTTAAAACATTTTCGAATCAATCACATTGTAGAATACAATTTTCTGAACAATTTCCATAAAAAAGTATCAATTATGGTTTAATAAAGCAGAGATATATATACCCAATTCCGAAAAATAAAAAGTGACTGTCTACAAAATTTCTGGACTTAATTCCCATTCAAACGATGAAAACTGCCTACTACGACATTTCTAAGGATGAAAACATTTTGCTTAAACTACTATTAATACTAATATAAATTTTGATGAAATTATTTTGTTAAAATCGTTAAATACTCAGTAGGCGGTGTTCATCGTTTGAGTGGGAATGAAATCCAGAAATTTTGGAGAAAATCACTTTTGATTTTACGATATTGGGTATATCTCTGATTATATTAAACCAAAATTTAAACTTTTTTATGGAAATTGTTCTCTACAATGTGGTTGATTCGAAAATGTTTTAAATGTTTTAGTGTTGTATGGCAGAGGATTGAAAAAAAAATATTTTGGGAACCTTTTGGGGAAAAAATAGATTTTAAATAAAATACTCTAAGTTTAGCAATAGTTTAAGCTTGAATTTGTGTCCGGGCAATCTGTTGCTGTACAAAGAAAAGATTTTTATTTGGTCATTTTGAGGTTTACAGCTTGGAAGTTGGGGTTATCTCAAAGAAAGCTAGAAATCTGGTAAATTTGGGTTGGAAACTTTTGATTTGAGGACAAAGATGTAATTTAGAGTCGCTTGAGGCACATTCATAAGAAATTTGACAGATATGAATATTAACCCATCGATTTCCATCGATTTTTCTAAAGAAAAATCCTTTAAAATCGAAAAAAAATCTTCAAAAAAAAAAGTTTCTCTGCGACGAAATATTTCGCCAGACCCCGAAAAATGTCGGGAAAGAGCCATTATTTCATGGTGCCAAATATCAGACTTGCCGAATTTTTTTTATCTTAAGTTTGTTCTAGGAAACACACCGTGGCCTACTACTTGGCCGAAGACACAAAATCGATCAAAAAATTCCTTCAAAAGATACAAATTTTTGAATTTTCATTTGGGTTCTTTGGGTATAACGAAAGCACCAGTTCCAGCCGGATTAAAAAATGACCGAAATCCGAGAGAATTGCTCAGTTGATTTATTCTGTTCATTTTAGCAGAACTTTTTGGGTGTGTAGTAGTGTCTATCTGTCAGTCAACTTCAGTCCAGCATCCCAACAAATATATTGCCTCCATATCACGCACGCACTATATCGCATTGACGAGATGTACGTGACGGGAAATATAGCAATTTCTTCTTTTTCCAAGTTTGCTTTATTTTGGTTCAGTTTTTCATAATGTTTGTGTACTCGGTTGCTTTTCAGTGCGCTTTTTGGGGAAGGGTTCTGGATTTTATATTGGAATATGTTTTTGATTCGTCTTGATTGACTTTAAACTTCAATGTTGCATTTAGTCAATGTGTAAATCAGCTCTTCTAAATCGAAACCATTCGCATTCCTGTAGTCAGTTAAATAAATGTTCTTTTCTTTTACTTATTAAGACACCGTAAAACTTGGCTCCAACTTTCTGACATAATACCTCTACCGCACATATACTTCATGCCGAAAGACTCCCGCCACCAGAACAAGCCCAGATTCACTGCCCTAAACGAAACTCATAATTCAGTTTTATTCCAAGGTGTTTGGATAGAAGCTTCTCGTGCACCAAGTGTTGTTAAACTTTACTTTTGCGGTTGTGCTTGACCCATATTGGGAAACTTCCGAGCTCCAAAAGCTCGTAAAATCTCCAAACCCCCTGACGAGTGGCCCTAGCAACTGACCAAAAGTGCTGATTTATGGCCTTTCGCACCTCACATGGGCTAGTATTAGTAAGGGAGGCAGCCCGGATTTAAGGATGAGCTTTCTCCACCCACGTGGGTGAGAACAGTACACTGCAGCAATCATAAACTTTGAGCCCTGGACCGTTCTTCCCTGGTGTAAGTTTATTACTGCAAGCAACCCTGCAGCATGGAAGGGATTTGTTTGAAGAGTTGTTAAATCTCAAGCTGGAGAGAGGACCATTCTGACAAGGAATATTTGGCCATTTTTTTTGTTGGTAAAGGCTCTATTAGAAATTCTAAGAAGCTTTTATAGCTTGGACCAAGTTAAATTGCGTACCTAATGCAATTTCAGAAAGACTGAACATCATTACAACAAAACTGTTCAAAAATCCCACAAAAGTTGTCAGGCAAGTAGAATTAAAGCATTATCTACCATGCCAACAGATAAGCCTCTAAACTCAAACCCACTTCCTCAAAAGTAGCAAACTTCTGGTACTTGTTGTTACTGCTGCCGTCACTGGGTTTTCTTTTTTATTTTTATTTTGCAAAGTCACAAATCCTCATAAAATTGAATTTCAATACTCAGCACTTTTCGTTATCACCCTCTGCAGCGCAGCAAACATAACCATCACCAACTGCTGCCCTTTCCTCCCACACCAACACTCCAAAGTGGCCAAAACAGATAGACGCCGAAACAATTCCGTTCGGTTCCATTGGCGCAACAATGGACGGCCTCCTCCCACCGTGAGTCAATGTCTCACCAAATGAAGTGCTCAAGTTCTTACCGAAAGCCTCCTCGTTTTCGATATCTTCAACGTTTCCTGCCAACATATGTGCACGCTAACAAAATTACTAGCATAATTGAAAAATGTTAACAACTCAACAACTTACTTGACCTTATTGTATTGTATTTTACTGTATTACCAACAAACAACAAAACTTCATTTAGGGGTCGGCACATTTATTAAATAAACTCAACAACTCAGCAACTCAGCAATTCAGCAATTCAGCAACTCAGCAACTCAGCATCTAAGCAACTCAGCAACTCAACAACTCAACAACTCAACAACTCAACAACTCAACAACTCAACAACTCAACAACTCAACAACTCAACAACTCAACAACTCAACAACTCAACAACTCAACAACTCAACAACTCAACAACTCAACAACTCAACAACTCAACAACTCAACAACTCAACAACTCAACAACTCAACAACTCAACAACTCAACAACTCAACAACTCAACAACTCAACAACTCAACAACTCAGCATCTCAACAACTCAACAACTCAGCAACTCAGCAACCCAACAACTCAGCATCTCAACAACTCAACAACTCAACAACTCAACAACTCAACAACTCAACAACTCAACAACTCAACAACTCAACAACTCAACAACTCAACAACTCAACAACTCAACAACTCAACAACTCAACAACTCAACAACTCAACAACTCAACAACTCAACAACTCAACAACTCAACAACTCAACAACTCAACAACTCAACAACTCAACAACTCAGCAACTCAGCAACTCAGCAACTCAGCAACTCAGCATCTCAACAACCCAACAACTCAACAGCTCAACTTTTTTTCAACCTTTTTTTAACAGTGCCAAACCCCGCCACTCAAAAGGTACCAAAAGACTCGCTGTGCAGGAAAAGTTTCGACATGAGCAGTCGTCACCGACTGGCAACTGGTTTCTCCAAAAATTGTATCGTCACGTGTTGTTTGGTTTGGTCGTACGGTTGCAGTACTTTTCATGACGGAACACCATAAAGAGTTTGCAGAGACAACGTTGAGTTATTTTCCCCGGAAATTGAACGGCCTTTGGCTCGATTTGAATGCGTGGCTTTTATGGCGGGGGTGGGGAATGTTTTATTGGCTTTTTTTTTTGGTTGGGATCGCTACGCGTCAGAGGTGAGCTCTCTGTTTGCTGGGAGGGGAGCAGAAAAAAGATGTTTTAGTGAAATTGAAATTGTTTGAATTGTTTTTTTTGTTTTAAGTTTAAATCAGAATTTTGCCGGAATGCCTTCACAGTTTTCCCTGCTGAAATTTGAACGCTCGTGCTTCCGGAATTGATCCATAAAATAGGAACGCATTTGGCATTTTTTGTGTTTCCCGGTTCGGGTCTCAGTTACACCGTAAACGATACTAAGTACGCTAAATCCACCGCAGTCAATCAAATTTCAGATTGTTTTTAAAACTTTGCGGTGGTGCTTCCCTCGTCCGTTTTATATTTGCACTCTTTTTTTGCGTTGAGGAAAAGCAGTGGAAAGTTTAATAGGAATCGGAATATTTTTTCACCAAAGTCACAAAAAAGTTTGTCTACACTGTGAATTTAAAGACAGAATTAAAATATCTGAATCTAATAGATGATGCGTAAAAAAACTCAATGAACATTGTATAATTTTTATAGTGTTGAATTAAGTAGAATCACAATTCAAAAAGGCATAAATCATATTATAAAATTGATGGTCAAATGGATGAAACTTAGAACAGTTTAATAAATTTTCCAACTTTTCCAGTTTTTCCAGTTTTCTAAATTTCCAATTTTTTCAGTTTTCCAATTTTTCCAATGTTTCCAATTTTTACATTTTTTTAATTTTTTCAATTGTTCAATTTTTTTCAATTTTTAAATTTTTCCAATTTTTCCAATTATTCCAATTTTTCAATTTTTCCAGTTTTACCAATTTTTTCCAATCTTTCCAATTTTGTCAATTTTTCCAATTTTTCCTATTTTTTCCTATTTTTCCAATTCATTCAATTTTTCTATTTTTTCCAATTATTCCAATTTTTCGAATTGTTCTAATTTTTTATTTTTTTCCAAATTTTCCAACTTTCTGATTTTTCCAATTTTCCCATTTTAATCATTTCGTCCCATTTTTTTCTAATTTTTCCATTTTTCCATTTTTTCCATTTTTCATTTTTTCCATTTTTTCCATGTTTTCCATTTTTTCCATTTTTTCCAATTTTTCCATTTTTTCCATTTTTTTCATCTTTTGCATTTTTTCCATTTTTTCCAATTTTTTTCCATTTTTTCCATTGATTCCATTTTTTTTTTCATATTTTCCATTTTTTCCATTTTTTACATTTTTTCAATTTTTTCAATTTTTTCCATTTTTTCCATTTTTTCCTTTTTTTCCATTTTCTCCATTTTTTCCAATTTTCCAAATTTTTCAAGTATTTCGATTTTTTTCAAATATTTCAATTTTTTCCAATTTTTTCATTTTTTCCAAGTTTTTCAATTTTTTCAATTTTTCCAATTTTTCAAATTTTTCCAATTTTTCCAATTTTTCCAATTTTTCAATTTTTTTCAATTTTTACAACTTTTCCAATTTTTCCAATTTTTCCAATTTTTCCAATTTTTCCAATTTTTCCAATTTTTTCAATTTTTCCAATTTTTCCAATTTTTCCAATTTTTCCAATTTTTTCAATTTTTCCAACTTTTCCAATTTATCCAATTTTCCCAATTTTTCCAATTTTTCCAATTTTTCCAATTTTTCCAATTTTTCCAATTTTTCCAATTTTTCCAATTTTTCCAATTTTCCAATTTTCCATTTTTCCAATTTTTCCAATTTTTCCAATTTTTCAAATTTTTCAATTTTTTCCACTTTTTTCCAATTTTTCCAATTTTTCCAATTTTTTCAATTTTTCCAATTTTTCCAATTTTTCCCATTTTTACAATTTTTCAAATTTTTCCAATTTTTCAAATTTTTCTAATTTTTAAAATTTTTCTTATTTTTCCAATTTTTCTAATTTTTCCAATTTTTCCAATTTTTCCAATTTTTCCAATTTTTCCAATTTTTCCAATTTTTCCTATTTTTCCAATTTTTCCTATTTTTCCAATTTTTCCAATTTTTCCATTTTCCAATTTTTCAAATTTTTCCAATTTTTCCAATTTTTCCAATTTTTCCAATTTTTCCATTTTTTCCATTTTTTCCATTTTTTCCATTTTTTCCAATTTTTCCAATTTTTCAATTTTTTTCAATTTTTCCATTTTTTTAAATTTTTCCGATTTTTCCAATTTTTCCAATTTTTCCAATTTTTCCAATTTTTCCAATTTTTCAAATTTTTCTTATTTTTCTTATTTTTCTTATTTTTCTTATTTTTCAAATTTTTCTTATTTTCCAATTTTCCAATTTTTCCAATTTTTCCAATTTTTCCAATTTGTCCAATTTTCCAATTTTTCCAATTTTCCAATTTTTCCAATTTTCCAATTCTTCTAATTTTTCCAATTTTTCCAATTTTTCAATTTTTCCAATTTTTCCAATTTTTCCAATTTTTCCAATTTTTCCAATTTTCCAATTTTTCCAATTTTTCCAATTTTTCCAATTTTTCCAATTTTTCCAATTTTCCAATTTTTCCAAATTTTTCCAATTTTTCCAATTTTCCAATTAGACAATTTAATAAAATTATTAGAAAATTTTAAAAATCGGAAGTATTGAAATTTTTTTAATTTTTTCCAATTTTTTAATTTTTTTCAATTTTTCAATTTTTTCAATTTTTTAAATTGTTCCAATTGTTCCAATTTTTCCAATTTTCCAATTTTCCAATGTTCCAATTTTTCCAATTTTCCAATTATTTCAATTTTTCCAATTTTTCCAATTTTTCCAATTTTTCCAATTTTTCCAATTTTTCCAATTTTTCCAATTTTTCCAATTTTCCAATTTTTCCAATTTTTCCAATTTTCCAATTTTTCCAATTTTTCCAATTTTTCAAGTTTCCCAATTTTTCCATTTATTCCAATTTTTATTTTTTTCAATTTTTTAATTTTTCCGATTTTCCAATTTTTCCAATTTTCCAATTTTCAATTTTTCCAATTTTTCCAATTTTTCCAATTTTCCAATTTTTCCAATTTTTCCAATTTTTCCAATTTTCCAATTTTTCCAATTTTTCCAATTTTCCAATTTTCCAATTTTTCCAATTTTCCAATTTTCCAATTTTTCCAATTTTCCAATTTTTCCAATTTTTCCAATTTTTCCAATTTTTCCATTTTTCCAATTTTTCCAATTTTCCAATTTTTCCAATTTTTCCAATTTTTCCAATTTTCCAATTTTTCCAATTTTTCCAATTTTTCCAATTTTTACCAATTTTCCAATTTTTCCAATTTTTACAATTTTTCTAATTTTTCCAATTTTTCCAATTTTTCCAATTTTCCAATTTTTCCAATTTTCCAATTTTCCAATTTTTCCAATTTTTCCAATTTTTCCAATTTTTCCAATTTTTCCAATTTTTCAACTTTTCCAATTTTTCCAATTTTTCCAATTTTTCCAATTTTTCCAACTTTTCCAATTTTCCCAAATTTTCCAATTTTTCCATTTTTCAAAATTTCATTTTCTTCAATTTTCAATTTTTCCAACTTATTCAATTTTCCAATTTGCCAATTTTTCCAAATTTTTCAATTTTTTTCCAATTTTTCTATTTGTTTTCATTTTTTCCGATTTTTCCAATTTTCCCAATGTTTACCAATTTTTCCAATTTTTCCAATTTATCATTTTTTTTCATTTTTTTTCAAATTTTTCAATTTTCCCAATTTTTTCAATTGTTCTTATTTTTCATTTTTTTCCAATTATTCCAATTTTTCCATTTTTTTCAACTTTTCGATTTTTTCAGTTTTTCCATTTTTATTTTTTTCCAATTTTTCCAATTTTCCGAATGTTTATCCAATTTTCCCAATATTTACAATGTTTACAATTTTTCCAATTTTTCCAAGTTTTCCAATTTTTTCAATTTTTCCAATTTTTCTAGTTTTTCCATTTTTTCCAATTTTTCCAATTTTTCCAATTTTTCCAATTTTTCCAATTTTTCCAATTTTTCCAATTTTTCCAATTTTTCCAATTTTTTCAAGTTTCCCAATTTTTCCATTTATTCCAATTTTTATTTTTTTTTTTTCAATTTTTTTAATTTTTCCGATTTTTCCAATTTTTCCAATTTTTCCAATTTTCCAAATTTTCCAATTTTTCCAATTTTTCCAATTTTTCCAATTTTTCCAATTTTTCCAATTTTTCCAATTTTTCCAATTTTTCCAATTTTCCAATTTTTCCAATTTTCCAATTTTTCCAATTTTTCCAATTTTCCAATTTTTCCAATTTTCCAATTTTTCCAATTTTCCAATTTTCCAATTTTTCCAATTTTTCCAATTTTCCAATTTTTCCAATTTTTCAATTTTCCATTTTTCCAATTTTTCCAATTTTTCCAATTTTCCAATTTTTCCAATTTTCCAATTTTCCAATTTTCCAATTTTTCAAATTTTCAATTTTCCACTTTTTCCAATTTTCCAATTTTTCCAATTTTTCAATTTTTCCAATTTTTCCAATTTTCCAATTTTCCAATTTTTCAAATTTTTCAATTTTTCCACTTTTTCCAATTTTTCCAATTTTTCCAATTTTTCAATTTTTCCAATTTTTCCAATTTTCCCATTTTCCAATTTTCCAATTTTTCAATTTTTTCAATTTTTACAACTTTTCAATTTTTCCAATTTTTCCAATTTTCCAATTTTTCCAATTTTTCCAATTTTTCAATTTTCCAATTTTCCAATTTTCCAATTTTTCCAATTTTTCAATTTTTCCAACTTTTCAATTTATCCAATTTTCCCAATTTTCCAATTTTCCATTTTTTCCAATTTTTCCAATTTTCCAATTTTTCCAATTTTTCCAATTTTTCCAATTTTCCAATTTTTCCAATTTTTCCAATTTTTCCAATTTTCCAATTTTTCCAATTTTTCAAATTTTTCAATTTTCCACTTTTTCCAATTTTCCAATTTTTCCAATTTTTCAATTTTTCCAATTTTCCAATTTTCCCATTTTTACAATTTTTCAAATTTTCCAATTTTTCAAATTTTTCTAATTTTTAAAATTTTCTTATTTTTCAATTTTTCTAATTTTCCAATTTTTCCAATTTTTCCAATTTTTCCAATTTTTCCAATTTTTCCAATTTTTCCTATTTTCCAATTTTCCTATTTTCCAATTTTTCCAATTTTTCCATTTTCCAATTTTTCAAATTTTTCCAATTTTCCAATTTTTCCAATTTTCCATTTTTCCATTTTTCCATTTTTTCCATTTTTCCAATTTTCCAATTTTTCAATTTTTTCAATTTTTCCATTTTTAAATTTTCCGATTTTCCAATTTTCCAATTTTCCAATTTTTCCAATTTTCCAATTTTTCAAATTTTTCTTATTTTTCTTATTTTTCTTATTTTTCTTATTTTTCAAATTTTTCTTATTTTCCAATTTTTCCAATTTTTCCAATTTTTCCAATTTTTCCAATTTGTCCAATTTTCCAATTTTCCAATTTTTCCAATTTTCCAATTCTTCTAATTTTTCCAATTTTTCCAATTTTTCCAATTTTTCCAATTTTTCCAATTTTTCCAATTTTCCAATTTTCCAATTTTCCAATTTTTCCAATTTTTCCAATTTTTCCAATTTTCCAATTTTTCCAATTTTTCCAATTTTCCAATTTTTCCAAATTTTCCAATTTTTCCAAATTTTCCAATTAGACAATTTAATAAAATTATTAGAAAATTTTAAAAAATCGGAAGTATTAAATTTTTTTAATTTTTCCAATTTTTCCAATTTTTCCAATTTTTCCAATTTTTCCAATTTTTCCAATTTTTCCAATTTTTCAAATTTTTCAATTTTTTCCACTTTTTTCCAATTTTTCCAATTTTTCCAATTTTTTCAATTTTTCCAATTTTTCCAATTTTTCCAATTTTTCAAATTTTTCAATTTTTCCAATTTTTCCAATTTTTCCAATTTTTCCAATTTTTCAAATTTTTCCAATTTTTCCAATTTTTCCAATTTTTCAATTTTTTTCAATTTTTACAACTTTTCCAATTTTTCCAATTTTTCCAATTTTTCCAATTTTTCCAATTTTTCCAATTTTTCCAATTTTTCCAATTTTTCAATTTTCCAATTTTCCAATTTTTCAATTTTTTCAATTTTTCCATTTTTAAATTTTCCGATTTTCCAATTTTTCCAATTTTTCCAATTTTTCCAATTTTTCCAATTTTTCCAATTTTTCAAATTTTTCTTATTTTTCTTATTTTTCTTATTTTTCTTATTTTTCAAATTTTTCTTATTTTTCCAATTTTTCCAATTTTCCAATTTTCCAATTTTTCCAATTTTTCCAATTTTCCAATTTTCCAATTTTCCAATTTTCCAATTTTTCCAATTTTCCATTTTTCCAATTTTCCAATTTTCCAATTTTCCAATTTTCCAATTTTCCAATTTTCCAATTTTTCCAATTTTTCAAATTTTCAATTTTTCCACTTTTTCCAATTTTCCAATTTTTCCAATTTTTCAATTTTTCCAATTTTTCCAATTTTTCCAATTTTTCCAATTTTCAAATTTTTCAATTTTTTCCACTTTTTTCCAATTTTTCCAATTTTTCCAATTTTTTCAATTTTTCCAATTTTTCCAATTTTTCCCATTTTTCCAATTTTTCAATTTTTTTCAATTTTTACAACTTTTCCAATTTTTCCAATTTTTCCAATTTTTCCAATTTTTCCAATTTTTCCAATTTTTCAATTTTTCCAATTTTCCAATTTTTCCAATTTTTCCAATTTTTCAATTTTCCAACTTTTCAATTTATCCAATTTTCCCAATTTTCCAATTTTCCAATTTTTCCAATTTTCTAATTTTTCCATTTTCCAATTTTCCAATTTTTCCAATTTTCCAATTTTTCCAATTTTCCTATTTTTCCAATTTTCCTATTTTCCAATTTTTCCAATTTTCCATTTTCCAATTTTTCAAATTTTCAATTTTTCAATTTTTCCATTTTTCCATTTTTCCATTTTTTCCATTTTTCCAATTTTTCCAATTTTTCAATTTTTCAATTTTTCCATTTTTAAATTTTTCCGATTTTCAATTTTCCAATTTTTCCAATTTTCCAATTTTCCAATTTTTCAAATTTTCCAATTTTCAATTTTCCAATTTTTCCAATTTTTCAATTTTTCCAATTTTCCATTTTCCAATTTTCCAATTTTCCAATTTTCCAATTTTCCAATTTTCCAATTTTTCCAATTTTTCCATTTTTTCCAATTTTCCAATTTTCCAATTTTTCCAATTTTTCCAATTTTCCAATTTTCCAATTTTTCCAATTTTCCAATTTTCCAATTTTCCAATTTTTCCAATTTTTCAATTTTCCAATTTTCCAATTTTCCATTTTTCCAATTTTTCCAATTTTTCCAATTTTTCAATTTTCCAATTTTTCCAATTTTTCCAATTTTTCAAATTTTTCAATTTTTTCCACTTTTTTCCAATTTTTCCAATTTTTCCAATTTTTTCAATTTTTCCAATTTTTCCAATTTTTCCAATTTTTCCAATTTTTCAAATTTTTCAATTTTTTCCACTTTTTTCCAATTTTTCCAATTTTTCCAATTTTTTCAATTTTTTAAATTTTCCAATTTTTCCCATTTTTCCAATTTTTCCAATTTTTCAATTTTTTTCAATTTTTACAACTTTTCCAATTTTTCCAATTTTTCCAATTTTTCCAATTTTTCCAATTTTTCCAATTTTTTCAATTTTTCCAATTTTTCCAATTTTTCCAATTTTTCCAATTTTTCAATTTTTCCAACTTTTCCAATTTATCCAATTTTCCCAATTTTCCAATTTTTCCAATTTTCCAATTTTCCAATTTTTCCAATTTTCCAATTTTTCCAATTTTTCCAATTTTTCCAATTTTTCCAATTTTTCCAATTTTTCCAATTTTTCAAATTTTTCAATTTTTTCCACTTTTTTCCAATTTTTCCAATTTTTCCAATTTTTTCAATTTTTCCAATTTTTCCAATTTTTCCCATTTTTACAATTTTTCAAATTTTCCAATTTTTCAAATTTTTCTAATTTTAAAATTTTTCTTATTTTCAATTTTTCTAATTTTTCCAATTTTTCCAATTTTTCCAATTTTTCCAATTTTTCCAATTTTCCTATTTTTCCAATTTTTCCTATTTTCCAATTTTCCAATTTTCCATTTTCCAATTTTTCAAATTTTCCAATTTTTCCAATTTTCCAATTTTCCAATTTTCCATTTTCCATTTTTCCATTTTTCCATTTTCCAATTTTTCCAATTTTTCAATTTTTCAATTTTCCATTTTTAAATTTTCCGATTTTCCAATTTTTCCAATTTTCCAATTTTTCCAATTTTTCCAATTTTTCAAATTTTTCTTATTTTTCTTATTTTTCTTATTTTTCTTATTTTTCAAATTTTTCTTATTTTTCCAATTTTTCCAATTTTTCCAATTTTTCCAATTTTTCCAATTTTTCCAATTTTTCCAATTTTTCCAATTTTTCCAATTTTTCCAATTCTTCTAATTTTTCCAATTTTTCCAATTTTTCCAATTTTTCCAATTTTTCCAATTTTTCCAATTTTTCCAATTTTTCCAATTTTTCCAATTTTTCCAATTTTTCCAATTTTTCCAATTTTTCCAATTTTTCCAATTTTTCCAATTTTTCCAAATTTTTCCAATTTTTCCAATTTTCCAATTAGACAATTTAATAAGAATTATTAGAAAATTTTAAAAAATCGGAAGTATTGGAAATTTTTTTTTAATTTTTTCCAATTTTTCCAATTTTTCCAAATTTTCCAATTTTTCCAATTTTTCCAATTTTTCCAATTTTTCAAATTTTTCAATTTTTTCCACTTTTTTCCAATTTTTCCAATTTTTCCAATTTTTTCAATTTTTCCAATTTTTCCAATTTTTCCAATTTTTCCAATTTTTCAAATTTTTCAATTTTTTCCACTTTTTCCAATTTTCCAATTTTTCCAATTTTTTCAATTTTTCAATTTTCCAATTTTCCCATTTTCCAATTTTCCAATTTTTCAATTTTTTCAATTTTACAACTTTTCCAATTTTTCAATTTTTCAATTTTCCAATTTTTCCAATTTTCCAATTTTCCAATTTTTCCAATTTTTCCAATTTTCCAATTTTTCCAATTTTTCAATTTTCCATTTTTCCAATTTTTCAATTTTCCAATTTTTCCAATTTTTCCAATTTTTCCAATTTTCCAATTTTCCAATTTTTCAAATTTTCAATTTTCCACTTTTTCCAATTTTTCCAATTTTTCCAAATTTTTCAATTTTTCCAATTTTCCAATTTTTCAATTTTCAAATTTTCAATTTTTCCACTTTTTCCAATTTTTCCAATTTTTCCAATTTTTTCAATTTTTAAATTTTCCAATTTTCCCATTTTCCAATTTTCCAATTTTTCAATTTTTTCAATTTTACAACTTTTCCAATTTTTCCAATTTTTCCAATTTTTCCAATTTTTCCAATTTTCCAATTTTTCAATTTTTCCAATTTTTCCAATTTTTCCAATTTTCCAATTTTTCAATTTTTCCAACTTTTCAATTTATCCAATTTTCCCAATTTTTCCAATTTTTCCAATTTTTCCAATTTTTCAATTTTCCAATTTTCCAATTTTTCCAATTTTCCAATTTTTCCAATTTTCCAATTTTCCAATTTTCCAATTTTCCAATTTTTCCAATTTTTCAAATTTTCAATTTTTCCACTTTTTCCAATTTTCCAATTTTTCCAATTTTTCAATTTTCCAATTTTTCCAATTTTTCCCATTTTACAATTTTTCAAATTTTTCCAATTTTTCAAATTTTCTAATTTTAAAATTTTTCTTATTTTTCAATTTTCTAATTTTTCCAATTTTCCAATTTTCCAATTTTTCCAATTTTCCAATTTTCCTATTTTTCCAATTTTCCTATTTTCCAATTTTCCAATTTTCCATTTTCCAATTTTCAAATTTTCCAATTTTCAATTTTCCAATTTTTCCATTTTCCATTTTTCCATTTTTTCCATTTTTTCCAATTTTTCCAATTTTTCAATTTTTTCAATTTTCCATTTTTAAATTTTCCGATTTTCCAATTTTTCCAATTTTTCCAATTTTCCAATTTTTCCAATTTTCCAATTTTTCAAATTTTCTTATTTTCTTATTTTTCTTATTTTTCTTATTTTTCAAATTTTTCTTATTTTTCCAATTTTTCCAATTTTCCAATTTTTCCAATTTTTCCAATTTGTCCAATTTTCCAATTTTTCCAATTTTTCCAATTTTCCAATTCTTCTAATTTTTCCAATTTTCCAATTTTTCCAATTTTTCCAATTTTCCAATTTTTCCAATTTTTCCAATTTTCCAATTTTTCCAATTTTCCAATTTTCCAATTTTTCCAATTTTCCAATTTTCCAATTTTTCCAATTTTTCCAAATTTTCCAATTTTCCAATTTTCCAATTAGACAATTTAATAAAATTATTAGAAAATTTTAAAAATCGGAAGTATTGAAATTTTTTTTTAATTTTTTCCAATTTTTCCAATTTTTCCAATTTTTCCAATTTTTCCAATTTTTCCAATTTTTCCAATTTTTCAAATTTTTCAATTTTTTCCACTTTTTTCCAATTTTTCCAATTTTTCCAATTTTTTCAATTTTTCCAATTTTTCCAATTTTTCCAATTTTTCCAATTTTTCAAATTTTTCAATTTTTTCCACTTTTTTCCAATTTTTCCAATTTTTCCAATTTTTTCAATTTTTCCAATTTTTCCAATTTTTCCCATTTTTCCAATTTTTCCAATTTTTCAATTTTTTTCAATTTTTACAACTTTTCCAATTTTTCCAATTTTTCCAATTTTTCCAATTTTTCCAATTTTTCCAATTTTTCCAATTTTTCCAATTTTTCCAATTTTTCCAATTTTTCCAATTTTTCAATTTTTCCAACTTTTCAATTTATCCAATTTTCCCAATTTTCCAATTTTCCAATTTTTCCAATTTTCCAATTTTCCAATTTTCCAATTTTTCCAATTTTCCAATTTTCCAATTTTCCAATTTTTCCAATTTTTCCAATTTTTCCAATTTTTCAAATTTTTCAATTTTTTCCACTTTTTTCCAATTTTTCCAATTTTTCCAATTTTTTCAATTTTTCCAATTTTTCCAATTTTTCCCATTTTTACAATTTTTCAAATTTTTCCAATTTTTCAAATTTTTCTAATTTTTAAAATTTTTCTTATTTTTCCAATTTTTCTAATTTTTCCAATTTTTCCAATTTTTCCAATTTTTCCAATTTTTCCAATTTTTCCAATTTTTCCTATTTTTCCAATTTTTCCTATTTTTCCAATTTTTCCAATTTTCCATTTTCCAATTTTCAAATTTTCCAATTTTCCAATTTTCCAATTTTCCATTTTTCCATTTTTCCATTTTTTCCATTTTTCCAATTTTCCAATTTTCAATTTTTTCAATTTTCCATTTTTAAATTTTTCCGATTTTTCCAATTTTTCCAATTTTTCCAATTTTTCCAATTTTTCCAATTTTTCCAATTTTTCAAATTTTTCTTATTTTTCTTATTTTTCTTATTTTTCTTATTTTTCAAATTTTTCTTATTTTTCCAATTTTTCCAATTTTTCCAATTTTTCCAATTTTTCCAATTTTTCCAATTTGTCCAATTTTTCCAATTTTTCCAATTTTTCCAATTTTTCCAATTCTTCTAATTTTTCCAATTTTTCCAATTTTTCCAATTTTTCCAATTTTTCCAATTTTTCCAATTTTCCAATTTTTCCAATTTTTCCAATTTTTCCAATTTTTCCAATTTTTCCAATTTTTCCAATTTTTCCAATTTTTCCAAATTTTTCCAATTTTTCCAATTTTCCAATTAGACAATTTAATAAGAATTATTAGAAAATTTTAAAAAATCGGAAGTATTGGAAATTTTTTTTTAATTTTTTCCAATTTTTCCAATTTTTCCAATTTTTCCAATTTTTCCAATTTTTCCAATTTTTCCAATTTTTCAAATTTTTCAATTTTTTCCACTTTTTTCCAATTTTTCCAATTTTTCCAATTTTTTCAATTTTTCCAATTTTTCCAATTTTTCCAATTTTTCAAATTTTTCAATTTTTCCAATTTTTCCAATTTTTCCAATTTTTCCAATTTTTCAAATTTTTCCAATTTTTCCAATTTTTCCAATTTTTCAATTTTTTTCAATTTTTACAACTTTTCCAATTTTTCCAATTTTTCCAATTTTTCCAATTTTTCCAATTTTTCCAATTTTTCCAATTTTTTCAATTTTTCCAATTTTTCCAATTTTTCAATTTTTTTCAATTTTTCCATTTTTTTAAATTTTTCCGATTTTTCCAATTTTTCCAATTTTTCCAATTTTTCCAATTTTTCCAATTTTTCCAATTTTTCAAATTTTTCTTATTTTTCTTATTTTTCTTATTTTTCAAATTTTTCTTATTTTTCCAATTTTTCCAATTTTTCCAATTTTTCCAATTTTTCCAATTTGTCCAATTTTTCCAATTTTTCCAATTTTTCCAATTTTTCCAATTCTTCTAATTTTTCCAATTTTTCCAATTTTTCCAATTTTTCCAATTTTTCCAATTTTTCCAATTTTTCCAATTTTTCCAATTTTTCCAATTTTTCCAATTTTTCCAATTTTCCAATTTTCCAAATTTTCCAATTTTCCAATTTTCCAATTAGACAATTTAATAAAATTATTAGAAAATTTTAAAAATCGAAGTATTTTTTTTTAATTTTTTCCAATTTTCCAATTTTTCCAATTTTCCAATTTTCCAATTTTCCAATTTTTCCAATTTTTCAAATTTTTCAATTTTTCCACTTTTTCCAATTTTTCCAATTTTTCCAATTTTTCAATTTTCCAATTTTTCCAATTTTTCCAATTTTTCAAATTTTTCAATTTTTCAATTTTCCAATTTTTCCAATTTTTCCAATTTTTCCAATTTTCCATTTTCCAATTTTCAAATTTTTCCAATTTTCCAATTTTCCAATTTTTCCATTTTTTCCATTTTTCCATTTTCCATTTTTTCCAATTTTTCCAATTTTTCAATTTTTTTCAATTTTTCCATTTTTTTAAATTTTTCCGATTTTTCCAATTTTTCCAATTTTTCCAATTTTTCCAATTTTTCCAATTTTTCCAATTTTTCCAATTTTTCAAATTTTTCTTATTTTTCTTATTTTTCTTATTTTTCTTATTTTTCTTATTTTTCAAATTTTTCTTATTTTTCCAATTTTTCCAATTTTTCCAATTTTTCCAATTTTTCCAATTTGTCCAATTTTTCCAATTTTTCCAATTTTTCCAATTTTTCCAATTCTTCTAATTTTTCCAATTTTTCCAATTTTTCCAATTTTTCCAATTTTTCCAATTTTTCCAATTTTTCCAATTTTTCCAATTTTTCCAATTTTTCCAATTTTTCCAATTTTTCCAATTTTTCCAATTTTTCCAAATTTTTCCAATTTTTCCAATTTTCCAATTAGACAATTTAATAAGAATTATTAGAAAATTTTAAAAAATCGGAAGTATTGGAAATTTTTTTTTAATTTTTTCCAATTTTTCCAATTTTTCCAATTTTTCCAATTTTTCCAATTTTTCCAATTTTTCAAATTTTTCAATTTTTTCCACTTTTTTCCAATTTTTCCAATTTTTCCAATTTTTTCAATTTTTCCAATTTTTCCAATTTTTCCAATTTTTCAAATTTTCAATTTTTCAATTTTCCAATTTTCCAATTTTCCAATTTTTCCAATTTTTCCAATTTTTCAATTTTTCCAATTTTTCCAATTTTTCCAATTTTTCAAATTTTCAATTTTTCCACTTTTTCCAATTTTTCCAATTTTTCCAATTTTTCAATTTTTCCAATTTTTCAAATTTTCCAATTTTCCAATTTTCCAATTTTTCAATTTTTTTCAATTTTTACAACTTTTCCAATTTTTCCAATTTTTCCAATTTTTCCAATTTTTCCAATTTTTCCAATTTTTTCAATTTTTCCAATTTTTCCAATTTTTCCAATTTTTCCAATTTTTTCAATTTTTCCAACTTTTCCAATTTATCCAATTTTCCCAATTTTTCCAATTTTTCCAATTTTTCCAATTTTTCCAATTTTTCCAATTTTTCCAATTTTTCCAATTTTTCCAATTTTTCCAATTTTTCCAATTTTTCCAATTTTTCCAATTTTTCCAATTTTTCCAATTTTTCCAATTTTTCAAATTTTTCAATTTTTTCCACTTTTTTCCAATTTTTCCAATTTTTCCAATTTTTTCAATTTTTCCAATTTTTCCAATTTTTCCCATTTTTACAATTTTTCAAATTTTTCCAATTTTTCAAATTTTTCTAATTTTTAAAATTTTTCTTATTTTTCCAATTTTTCTAATTTTTCCAATTTTTCCAATTTTTCCAATTTTTCCAATTTTTCCAATTTTTCCAATTTTTCCTATTTTTCCAATTTTTCCTATTTTTCCAATTTTTCCAATTTTTCCATTTTCCAATTTTTCAAATTTTTCCAATTTTTCCAATTTTTCCAATTTTTCCATTTTTTCCATTTTTTCCATTTTTTCCATTTTTTCCAATTTTTCCAATTTTTCAATTTTTTTCAATTTTTCCATTTTTTTAAATTTTTCCGATTTTTCCAATTTTTCCAATTTTTCCAATTTTTCCAATTTTTCCAATTTTTCCAATTTTTCAAATTTTTCTTATTTTTCTTATTTTTCTTATTTTTCTTATTTTTCAAATTTTTCTTATTTTTCCAATTTTTCCAATTTTTCCAATTTTTCCAATTTTTCCAATTTGTCCAATTTTTCCAATTTTTCCAATTTTTCCAATTTTTCCAATTCTTCTAATTTTTCCAATTTTTCCAATTTTTCCAATTTTTCCAATTTTTCCAATTTTTCCAATTTTTCCAATTTTTCCAATTTTTCCAATTTTTCCAATTTTTCCAATTTTTCCAATTTTTCCAAATTTTTCCAATTTTTCCAATTTTCCAATTAGACAATTTAATAAGAATTATTAGAAAATTTTAAAAAATCGGAAGTATTGGAAATTTTTTTTTAATTTTTTCCAATTTTTTAATTTTTTCAATTTTTCAATTTTTTCAATTTTTAAATTGTTCCAATTGTTCAATTTTCCAATTTTCAATTTTCCAATGTTCCAATTTTTCCAATTTTCAATTATTTCAATTTTTCCAATTTTTCCAATTTTTCCAATTTTTCCAATTTTTCCAATTTTTCCAATTTTTCCAATTTTTCCAATTTTTCCAATTTTTCCAATTTTTCCAATTTTTCCAATTTTTTCAAGTTTCCCAATTTTTCCATTTATTCCAATTTTTATTTTTTTTTTTTCAATTTTTTTAATTTTTCCGATTTTTCCAATTTTTCCAATTTTTCCAATTTTCCAATTTTTCCAATTTTTCCAATTTTTCCAATTTTTCCAATTTTTCCAATTTTTCCAATTTTTCCAATTTTTCCAATTTTTCCAATTTTTCCAATTTTTCCAATTTTTCCAATTTTTCCAATTTTTCCAATTTTTCCAATTTTTCCAATTTTTCCAATTTTCCAATTTTCCAATTTTCCAATTTTTCCAATTTTTCCAATTTTCCAATTTTTCCATTTTTCCAATTTTTCCAATTTTTCCAATTTTTCCAATTTTTCCAATTTTCCAATTTTCCAATTTTTCCAATTTTCCAATTTTTCCAATTTTTACCAATTTTCCAATTTTTCCAATTTTTACAATTTTCTAATTTTTCCAATTTTTCCAATTTTTCCAATTTTTCCAATTTTTCCAATTTTTCCAATTTTCCAATTTTTCCAATTTTCCAATTTTTCCAATTTTCCAATTTTTCCAATTTTTCAACTTTTCCAATTTTCCAATTTTCCAATTTTTCCAATTTTTCCAACTTTTCCAATTTTCCCAAATTTTCCAATTTTTCCATTTTTTCAAAAATTTCATTTTCTTCCAATTTTTCAATTTTTCCAACTTATTCAATTTTCCAATTTGCCAATTTTTCCAAATTTTTCAATTTTTTTCCAATTTTTCTATTTGTTTTCATTTTTTTTCCGATTTTTCCAATTTTCCCAATGTTTACCAATTTTTCCAATTTTTCCAATTTATCATTTTTTCATTTTTTCAAATTTTCAATTTTCCCAATTTTTCAATTGTTCTTATTTTTCATTTTTCCAATTATTCCAATTTTTCCATTTTTTCAACTTTTCGATTTTTCAGTTTTTCCATTTTTATTTTTCCAATTTTTCCAATTTTCCGAATGTTTATCCAATTTTCCCAATATTTACAATGTTTACAATTTTTCCAATTTTTCCAAGTTTTCCAATTTTTTCAATTTTTCCAATTTTTCTAGTTTTTCCATTTTTTCCAATTTTTCCATTTTTTCCAATTTTTCCAATTTTTCAATTTTTTTCAATTTTTCCATTTTTTTAAATTTTTCCGATTTTCCAATTTTTCCAATTTTTCCAATTTTTCCAATTTTCCAATTTTTCCAATTTTTCAAATTTTTCTTATTTTCTTATTTTTCTTATTTTTCTTATTTTTCAAATTTTTCTTATTTTTCCAATTTTCCAATTTTCCAATTTTCCAATTTTTCCAATTTGTCCAATTTTCCAATTTTCCAATTTTTCCAATTTTTCCAATTCTTCTAATTTTTCCAATTTTTCCAATTTTTCCAATTTTTCCAATTTTTCCAATTTTCCAATTTTCCAATTTTTCCAATTTTCCAATTTTTCCAATTTTCCAATTTTTCCAATTTTCCAATTTTCCAATTTTTCCAATTTTCCAATTTTTCCAAATTTTTCCAATTTTTCCAATTTTCCAATTAGACAATTTAATAAGAATTATTAGAAAATTTTAAAAAATCGGAAGTATTGGAAATTTTTTTTTAATTTTTTCCAATTTTTTAATTTTTTTCAATTTTTCAATTTTTTCAATTTTTTAAATTGTTCCAATTGTTCCAATTTTTCCAATTTTCCAATTTTCCAATGTTCCAATTTTTCCAATTTTCCAATTATTTCAATTTTTCCAATTTTTCCAATTTTTCCAATTTTTCCAATTTTTCCAATTTTTCCAATTTTTCCAATTTTTCCAATTTTTCCAATTTTTCCAATTTTTCCAATTTTTCCAATTTTTCCAATTTTTCCAATTTTTTCAAGTTTCCCAATTTTTCCATTTATTCCAATTTTTATTTTTTTTTTCAATTTTTTTAATTTTTCCGATTTTTCCAATTTTTCCAATTTTTCCAATTTTCCAATTTTTCCAATTTTTCCAATTTTTCCAATTTTTCCAATTTTTCCAATTTTTCCAATTTTTCCAATTTTTCCAATTTTTCCAATTTTCCAATTTTTCCAATTTTCCAATTTTCCAATTTTTCCAATTTTTCCAATTTTCCAATTTTTCCAATTTTTCCAATTTTTCCAATTTTTCCAATTTTCCAATTTTCCAATTTTCCAATTTTTCCAATTTTTCCAATTTTTCCAATTTTTCCAATTTTTCCAATTTTTCCAATTTTTCCAATTTTTCCAATTTTTCCAATTTTTCCAATTTTTCCAATTTTTACAATTTTTCCAATTTTTCCAATTTTTCCAATTTTTCCAATTTTTCCAATTTTTCCAATTTTTCCAATTTTTCCAATTTTTCCAATTTTTCCAATTTTTCCAATTTTTCCATTTTTTCCAATTTTTCCAATTTTTCCAATTTTTCCAATTTTTCCAATTTTTCCAATTTTTCCAATTTTTCCAATTTTTCCAATTTTTCCAATTTTTACCAATTTTTCCAATTTTTCCAATTTTTACAATTTTTCTAATTTTTCCAATTTTTCCAATTTTTTCCAATTTTTCCAATTTTTCCAATTTTTCCAATTTTTCCAATTTTTCCAATTTTTCCAATTTTTCCAATTTTTCCAATTTTTCCAATTTTTTCAACTTTTCCAATTTTTCCAATTTTTCCAATTTTTCCAATTTTTCCAACTTTTCCAATTTTCCCAAATTTTCCAATTTTTCCATTTTTTCAAAAATTTCATTTTCTTCCAATTTTTCAATTTTTTCCAACTTATTCAATTTTCCAATTTGCCAATTTTTCCAAATTTTTCAATTTTTTTCCAATTTTTCTATTTGTTTTCATTTTTTTTTCCGATTTTTCCAATTTTCCCAATGTTTACCAATTTTTCCAATTTTTCCAATTTATCATTTTTTTTCATTTTTTTTCAAATTTTTCAATTTTCCCAATTTTTTCAATTGTTCTTATTTTTCATTTTTTTCCAATTATTCCAATTTTTCCATTTTTTTCAACTTTTCGATTTTTCAGTTTTTCCATTTTATTTTTTCCAATTTTTCCAATTTTCCGAATGTTTATCCAATTTTCCCAATATTTACAATGTTTACAATTTTTCCAATTTTTCCAAGTTTTCCAATTTTTTCAATTTTTCCAATTTTTCTAGTTTTTCCATTTTTTCCAATTTTTCCAATTTTTCCAATTTTTCCAATTTTTCCAATTTTTCCAATTTTTCCAATTTTTCCAATTTTTCCAATTTTCCAATTTTCCAATTTTTCCAATTTTTCCAATTTTTCCAATTTTTCCAATTTTTCCAATTTTTCCAATTTTTCCAATTTTTCCATTTTTTCCAATTTTTCCAATTTTTCCAATTTTTCCAATTTTTCCAATTTTTATATTTTTTCCACTTTTTTCTTTTTTTCCGATTTTTCCAATATTTCCAACTTTTCCAATTTTCTCAAATTTTCCAATTTTTCCATTTTTTCAAAAATTTATTTTTTTTCCAATTTTTTCAATTTTTCCAACTTATTCAATTTTCCAATTTGCCAATTTTGCCAAATTTTTCAATTTTTTCCAATTTTTCTATTTGTTTTCACTTTTTTTTTTCCGATTTTTCCAATGTTTCCAATTTTTCAATATTTTCGATTTTCCTAATTTTTTCAATTTTTCCAATTGTTTCATTTTTTCCAATTTTTCTTTTTTTTTTCTTTTTTTTTATTATTATTGATTTTTTGTCAATTTGGTTGAAATTGAAAAAAATTGAAAAATTCGAAAAATTCGAAAAATTAAAGAAAAGTAAAACTGAAAAAAATGGAAAAAATGAAAAAATTTAAATAATTGAAAAATTGAAAATTGGAGAATTGGAACTATCGGAAAAGAATGAAAAAGTAAAAATTGAAAAATTGGAAAAATTTTACAAATTAGAATTATTAGAAAAATGAGGGAAATGAAAAAATCGGAAATATTGTAAAAAATTAAAAAAATGGAAAAACTGGAAAAAATAGGACAAAATTTAAAAAAAAATAATTAGGCCGTTGCAAATATTGTTTGAAGTTTATGTCCCTCTACTTTGATCAAAGTAAATAAAGTGGGGTGACATAAGCTTTGAATAATATTTGCAAAGGTCAAAAACAGAAAAAATTTAAAAAAATGGAAAAATTGCATAAAATCGAAAAAAATTAAAAATTGGAAAAATATGATATATTTGATCAAAAATGATTTTTGAGAAATTTAAATATGTTCTTAAATTTTAATAAAAGTGTCAAGAGTAAGGCCGCTGCAAATATTTTTTAAAGGTTTTTGTTGCCCTTAGGGTCTGAAAAATCAGGGGACAAAAAATATTATTTCAAAAAACCTTCTGTTTCAAAGAAATAAAAGTCTTATTAACTGAAAACAGATTGAAAGATATTTTCCTGCGTTTTTTTACGGCTGAAAAAAGGTTTGTAAATTTCATGTTGAGGCTTTTTTTTCATTATAATAAGAATGGTAGCTAGATATTTAAAT